>NC_085138.1:4734034-5104338 GCF_035046485.1 Aedes albopictus
TAATGCGATTGTTTGATCATCAACCAAAGTTTCCACAGTAAGAACTGGCAAAATTGTGACGGTTATAGCACGGCTTGCTTGATCCAAATTTCGTGTCTCGTATGATGCAGCACGTATTGTACTGATGGAAATGATCATATTGTCGAGCCGCCACCAAACCGGACGTCGCACAATCAAGTCGCGACGCGACCCAACTTGCGACGTTTTTGAATCATGTCAAAAGTTGTGCGCATCCTTCTCGTTGTTGTCAGCAACACAGCGCACTAGATGCGAAACAGTTGCGACACTTCTGGACCAAGAAAATGGCAATTTTTGATTGAATGGCTGTCTTGATTACAATCGGATAGACAATATTCTAGTGAATGTTTATTTGTCATTGCAAAAAAATGTTGCACGCAGCTCGTTGTAAAACTCGATTTTTATAGCACACGTCATATTTATCCAACTCGGCAACCTGGTACGACTCGTGCTGTAAAAATCATCATTTTGCACCTCGTTGCATAAATAACTATATGAATCAATGATGGTGATGCTTTTAGTTTATTTACGCCTCTACCGTAATTTTGAGTAGGACTCAGTTGATAATAGGCTGTTGCTACAATACACTATCAAAAAGTTTTTACATAAAATAGCGATCCGAAAATATGAAATAATAAAACACATAAAATTAAAAATAAATCGAACATCCATAACCTTTGGTTTGCAATACTATTTGAAGATCAAGCGATTGTGATCGCGTAATGTTTTGCAAGGTGTAATTTGATTGAGGGGAACTTGGTTATTATATCTATGAAATGTTAGCTTAGCTTAAGCCTTCAGTACACGCTTCGCCAAGTGCGCAAATTTTTCCGCACGCATAATCCAACAGGCCAACAGTGATCTCAACATTGACAAAACAACGGAAATGTCAATCGTATGCTTTGCTGTTGGTTGATGCGTGCGGAAAAGTTTGCACACTTGGCAAAGCGTGTACTGAAGGCTTTAGACTGACTGCACATCCGTGATCATCCGAACCAATGACAGTTGCACAATGAATCAACTGAATAATTGACTGGGAGTGGTCAACATTCTCACTGTGCACGCTTTAGAGACTCTCTTTAACGGTACAATAACGGTGCTGGCCACGTCCTTGCAGTCAGGTTGGGAGAGGGAAGGAATGTTAGTAACAACGTTTGTAATGTGAAAGTTGGCGTTTACCGCACGTCTTCACCAAAGGCTGCAAGGAAGGAGTGCTTGTTAATAGTAGGGAAGGTATCGTTGGGTCAGGATTCACTTTGATAAGTAATATGACCTATTATTCATAATGCCTACAAGAGTGCCGCGCTATTGTTCACTTTAAGTGGAAAGCAAACAATCGTTCACCCACGTCGGGTGGTCCCTCAATATTTACTACAAACGACGTTACACAATTTACAACATCTGTTTGAAGTTTGAATGGGAGCAATTTGTCGAATCACCCCTCGTCGCATTTTGTACTGGGCGGAACTGTCAAACAGTTCCCAGCTGACAAAAGGGGATTTCAGAAAATCTCTTTTAAATTGATTTAAGGTACGAAAATAAAGTTATAGAAATCTGAACAGAAATCATAGCGGCTCAGAAAAAGGTACTCTTTCGTATAAAATTGTTACCCGGCGGGTCGGATGGACCAGCCCTAGCACGAGAGACTCTTAGGGCCGGCGTGAGCTCGTCAAGGGTTCAAGAAAACGCACTTTTCTTTCTTAAATTGGTTTATTGGACTTACGAGATGTGGCATGTAACTCGTCTCGATGGAGCCGGTCGGCGGAAGTGCAGCACGTGGAGGGGTTCTTGACGACCTGGCGGGGCTTCGGGCTGTCCACGGGTCCAGGACGTCCTCGTAGGATTCCGGAGGTCTTCGGAGGGCTTCAAACGGTCGTCCGGGAGGCGCGTTGACGGACAAGGCCAATGTTTGCGGTGAACCGGGGTCTTCCGGAGTTGCACCAGGGTTCTAGAACGTGGCGGACTCTCAAACGGGTCGACGTGCGGGGCACTAGGTAGATGGAGGCTTTAAAGTGGACCTTCTAGGCTGCTTTCAGTGGTTCACCACGGAATTTGGCGGCTCGTGAGAGACCTTCAACAGACCAACGCTAATGAGTCCTACACACTTAGAATAAATTACAGTATTCGGTGAAAAAAATCACCGAAACTGGTCTGTAAACAAGCAAACTACAGTAATACGGCGAAATCGATGAAATTACAGGAGAAAATCGGTGAATTCTAAGAAATCACCGAAGAACCGGTGAAATCAGACAAATTTACCGGAGATCTGTGAATATTTTACCGAACATACCGGTGATGGGGGTATTTTACAGTACTACCATAGATTTAATACTAAGATATAAATGTCAGGAACAAATTCAGTTCGATTTGTGACGCCAGTTTTTCCCCCATGTTTCCCCCACAAAAATCGCCCAATACTGATTTTTTTATGCGACGCTTCTAAAGTTAGTTTGCTCCGCCCATAGTTATCGAAGCAAAACTGAGTACGCTGATGTAGTGACCATGACAATGTGCGTAATGCTTGTTTATTTGAAAAATCATCGGCAAGCCTGTGGAGATCCTGTTTTGAAATATCACATCCGATGGATTCCGGTTCGGAAGATGATTCAGCTGATTCGGTTAATATTTCCTTAACCCTCTAATACCCAATCCCGCCTTTAGACGGGGTATAGTTTGAGCATTTCTGTAATTTTTGCTTCGTAAAAAATCAAACTTTTTATATTTTTGGCTGATATTTAGGGCTGTTCTGTATATCTCAAAATGGTCTTTGGTGTATTTCGAAGCGTATTCACTTTTTTTTAAAATCACTGAAAAATTGATGTTTTAGTCACCTTTTAGAAGTCATTGTTTATTTTGTATTAAATCGCTACAATTGACATATTTAAAATTTTTCCCAAATCATTCTATCCTTGTTTAATAGTTTAAGGGAATCGAATACACTCTAAAATTATTTTCCTTAAAATTACACGGAAAATAAAATTTTCTGTGAAAAAAAATTAAAATAATAATATTTCAACAATAATCATAAAATCTCAAAATGTTTTCATCTCATAAATCCGTTCCCCAAATTGGCTTCCAGGAAACATATAAAAGTGTAGGGATTTCAAAAATAAAAATTAGAAAAATCAAAAACTGAAATTCACGAAATCGAGAATTGAAAAGAATCATCTTCCAAAACATGTTTAAATCGATTTTAGATGACGAAAAATGATATTTAGATCAAAATCAAAAATTTGGGTATTAGAGGGTTAAGGAATTATTCCCAAACGATTTTTATTTGCATTTATTTTTTTTACAGAATAAGTGTTCCAGGAAGGGCTCGGGAGAATGATTTAAGTTCCGTCATCAAAACCTCGGGTATGTGCCTGAGTAACCATACTCGTTTATCTAGAACCTATCCAAAAAATCAGGATATTATTTCTACTCTGCAGTTCTGGTACATCCGAGGGTTCAACAGCATACGAGCGATTAGGATTCAATGGTGGACTTAACAGTAATAAAATCAGGTGTTACATTACAGTATGTAACTGTCCATAATAAAAAAAAACGCAGAGTTTTTTGGCAAATTTTATATGTACTGGAAAGTAATTGGAAGCCAAGCTGAACGTGGCTTGTATGTTTGCTGTTGGACGAGCTTATATATAACAATTATGATAATTTATCAATAAACGAGTGCTGAGTAGATGTCGAATGATCATTACTGACTGCATTGAAAGACAATAAACTTCCGTTATCTTTGCGTTTGAGGATGAAAGTTCTGCAATCCGACAGTGTACATCGGCATAAGTCCTCACCAACCACCGAAAGCTCTAACAGAACTCTGGTTCCAAGCGTATACGGAGATAGGGGGATTCTGCGGGACACCGTGGATAAATGTGACAATCGATTCGAGAAGTTCAGAGAACTAATCAATCTGCGGGGCTTTGTCGCCGAAGTGTTCACTTGCCGTCATGCTTGTTTTGACTCACACCAGGCGAAGTTATAGGATTTTTGATCAAAAATCCTCCAGTGTTCCTGAAAACCAAACTTAATGGCAGACGATGTTAGATTTTTTTTCCTTTCTGGAATGTAAATAATTAATTTGCTCATTGTCATGGTAACAAAATTGGCGGACTCGATGAAAATGAGCAGAGCAAAGCGTCGCTTCAAGAAAAACAGTATTGGGCGAATTTACTGGGGGAACGACTGGCGTCACAAAAAAATCACCAGCTGCGTATTGATTGTTGGTACTACTGTAAAATGCGTTTGACAGCCACGCCGGCAGCTTTGAGCTTCAGTTCTATTAGAATTTGCGCATCATCTCCAAGCAAGACTCTCTTGTACAGTGGCAGCAAGTGTGGTTCCTGATCAGAAAGCCGTGTATTCAATCCCATGATCGACATTTTTATGAAAATAGAGGTTTTTTGTGCTCTCATAAAATCGCCGTAAATTTGTGAAAAACTACCGTACGGTCGGTAATATTTACAGATCATTTGTAGAATTTACCGTACGTTCAGTGATATTCGTAAACAAACATACCGAACGTTCTGCGATTTTTACGGTAAATTTGTAAAAAGTACCGAACGTTCCGGTAATTTTGACAGATGCATTTTCCTGAGATTCACAGTGCGTTCGGTGATTTGAAAAATCACCGAACTTTTTACCGTACGTTCAGCTATTGAGATTACGGTAAAATTTTACCGTAATCCGTCATTTTTTCTAAGTGTGTAATAATGAGGTTAGGAAAGCATTTAACGTTAGAGGGCTACTGCAGAGAAGAGAAGGTCATCTCCCGAGTCAGAAATTGATAAATGTTTCATGCTGCTGGTCGCGACACCTAGCGGTTGAAGTCACACTTTTTACACGGAAAATTTTAACCGTTTTGACACGAATAAGCAAAGTATTTCGGAGGCAGGTACACCAACTCAAAAACTGATTCGCAAAAAAAATGTGTTTAACTAGAATGTATTTCGGGGACACAGTCAAAGTTGCTTATCTCCTTAAACCGTAAATAGGGTACGTGATACAATAGTGATGGGAATATGTATAAAATCGTTATGATAATAGAGAAAAATTGGCGAAACACCATTATGATGCTTTATAACAGCCTGCAATTGCAAAAAACATCTTTGGTACGTGTACCATATTATTGCAATAGTGGTCGAAACAACAATTGATATGCTGTCAATGAAACAAAATTTCGAAGAATAAGATAATTTATCATCGATATGACGTCATCTGTTCATTAATTTTGATTATACCTGAAATAATCAATACACTTTGATCCATGCAGTTGTTTTGACGTTTATACACGATGGAAACGAAATGGGCAGAAACAAAATAAATCGAGTCGATTTTTCACGCCTAAAATTTATCACTTTTCGTGTGATCGGTTTGTTCTGAGATGCCCTTCTCTTCTCTGGCTACTGGGTGCTGTTGGAGGTCCTTATAACGGTTATCTTCCTGTTACCATACCTGATTCCAACTTCGAATTCCACTCAGGTGGTTTACTAAAACTTTTTTCAAGTACTAACTACTAAACTGTAACGGTCACTTTAATGCGGTGGCAAGATTTCCGTGTCTGTTCGCTTTGAGCTCAAGATTTGAATCGGCTCTAGCTTTAGCACTATTCGACCCAGTACCCTACTCCCCCTTTTCCTTCCTTTTCCCTCATCAACCTTTATTTATTCTCCTTTTGACGTGGCAACCCTCCGTGCTTTTAGATTGTTAGGCGTGTTCAAGGTGTTTTCGTGTATTAACAATTTTTGTCCCTAGTTCTATCGGAGTGATTATACAGTACTAGCAAATTTTAACAATTATTAACAAACAAATAACAATTTTACTAACAATTAACAAGAACCACTAACCAATAGTCATATACTTTATAATATTTTTAACTATCATTACTAACATCAAATCTAACAATATTCTAAAAAATCGGAATAAGAATTGGCCTTGGTTTACCTGGATGATATTCCTTAATCGCTTCTTCCACTTCGTACTCGAATTATGTGACAAAGTCACTTTCACAATTTAACTTCCACAATAATTTCAAATCTTAGCTTTTGATTGGTGAGCTCACGTCTTGCTTTCTCGAGATATGCAACGTAATTGTCTGGGTTAGCGATGGCGGTTCATTCTCCCAGCCTTCGACCGTGCTGTAATCCGCCCATCATTTTCGCCCCATCATGGCCCCCTTTACGCCACCCACAATGGCCGCCCAACATATCCTTCTGCGACGTCTGATGGTGAGTAGCGGAACTAATTGCTGCGTTACCTCACAGTGGGTGTTGGGTAGTGTCCATGTTTAGATATTTAAGGACTTCCTTGGATTTACATAACAAAACAACGAAATACAAAATCACGAAAATCTCACAAATCTTGGACACTTCAACACACCACTGGTTACACTCTCCCCCCGCTCGGGTTAAAAAAAATTCGGTGAAGCCGATATTTTTTTTTTTGTTTTCATACACAAGAACAACAACTCTGTGACGCGTACCTCTGAACCAGGGTCTTCACAAACAGAACAAAACTTACTCACACACTCTTTTTTTAACACTAATTCTCACCGAAAGCACCATAGATAAACTGAAAGAGACTGGTTATGCCCAAATGTCCACATTGAATACAAATTTACGCATTTGCACGTCCTGCCGTCTAGACTTTGACAAACGAGCCATCTGTATATCATCGGTAAAGCAGGACGCAGGAAGTTCGAAAACGACAACAACTGAGAAATTGCCAGAAGTGCTAAGTGCAGAGAGTCATGCCACCGTACCATCAGCGACATCTGTTTAAACAATTTAATCACGCCCCTTTTCAAAAATGTTTTGAAATATTCTTCAACATCTATACCCATTTCAATATTTTTAACATTGCAAAACACGCTTTCAACATTCATCTTGAAGAAGAGGGAAAACAGTTGTCCTCAAATGTAACAGCAAATTAATGAATAAACGACTAATGCGCGGAGGGCGTGATAAAATCGGAACATTACTGTACATATAATATACATAATACATAATAAAAACAGCTTGTTTTACTCACGCAAGGCCATTAACAATAAAATCAGCATCAAACTGCGATTTCCGGCCGAAATAATTTACACTAAAATTTTTTAATTTATTACTAAATGTGAAAATTCTGAAATGTTTGAATTGTCATAACTTTTTTGTTTATTAGTTTATCATCACCAAATTTTTATGAAAGATTGCTAATACAGGGTTTTGAGATATTTGAGTTTTTATGACAAAAATGATATTTTTTAATGTTAAAAAAGATTTTTTTTTCACAGTGTATATTTTCTTCGGAATCACCATTTAGTTATCTAACTTTACTGAACAATAAAATCAGCATCAAACTGCGATTTTTGACCGAAATAATTTACATCGAAAAAAAAATTACCAAATGTGAAAATTGTGAAATGTTTGAAATGTTATAACTTTTTTGTTTATTAGTTTACCATCACCAAATTTTTATGGTAGATTCCTAATACAATGGACCGTCTTTCCTAAAAAAATTACGTTGGTAAAAAGATAGGGTTTTGAGTTATTTGAGTTTTTGTGGCAAAAAATATATTTTGTCATGTTCAAAAAGATTTTTTTTCACAGTGTATATTTTCTTAGGAATCACCATTTAGTTATCTAACTTTGCTGGAAAATTCATAGCAATCGAACGAACCATTTTGGCTGTGCAGATGTTTGAATATTTATGAACCATTTTCACATACACCCTTTTGAAAAGTTAGTCGTGATTCAAAATAAAAATTTGATATCGAAAAATGGCGATTTAGATGGAACTGTTTTTCAGTGCAAAGTTTCAGTTCAATAGAAAATCATGAATTAAAAAATTTCCTTAATTTTGATGCTGTTGCTTGGAATCGCTCATGTATCAACTGACATGACCACTCTGGAACACCTGGAACAGGTTTTGCGGGGGGGGGGGGGGTTCAAACACAATAACACACGAAATAATCTCGTTTAGCCATTTGGCTAAAAGTATTCATCAAACAATCTATCACTTTACTTCTAGCATCCACGCACCAATACGTGAACCCTGTGTCAAAAATAACCATTTCTCAACAACAGTCTGACATCCGCATGACCTTGTGCCGGCGTAGAGTACATAACGGCCTGAAGTTGACCAGCGATGGCAACGCTCCCCTTCTCCACGGTTTCAACCAAACGGCACCCAGGTAGTAACAGGAAGTGAACCTTATTAAAGAATAACAATGGTGGACCCAGATTACTGGCTTGAGATACAGTAGCGCTTTTTTCATGATTCGAGCCAATTATTAAAGAATAAAAAAAAACTCCTTATCACCCTATTCTAGATATTAGAATAAAGTGATCTATTCAATAGAAAGCTGATTTCACATCGGTGTAGACTGCATCTAATTGATTGTTCTCATCGATGTTTCTGAAGCAGTATGATATTTGAATTAATTCATTTTGTTAGGAATTGTATAAAATTAACTTGTCCGCCACTGTAGCATACCCTCATGAGTTACCACGATCATTTCCACCTATGCAGATTCTCGTGAGCAGTGATAATCTCTCGCAGCATCCCTGTGCGGCTGCTGCGGTGAGACAGTTTAGTTATATTCTGATCGTCGCCGGTATCGGTATTACTTTCGCAGATCGACCGTGTGGTCACGCGTTAATATACAGTCCACTTAATTAACAACGGTGTTATTATTGCTGAATATACGTAGTGATTAGTGTATCACCGTTTTTTATTACTTTTCTACCGCTAACCGAACAAGTGTCGCGAGTGAACAGGGATTAGCCCTAACACATTTGGTGTACCGACCATACAAAATTCCTGGCAATGCTGAAATCTCATTTGTTCTCCAGTGTACTCATGTTTTTGTATCTCCTGAGTGGTTTAGATCTGCGACATTTTCATTGACGTAGGGTAGTGGACGTATTTTGGCCCGGGGCATGTATTTTGGTCTCTACCAAATCTTCCAACTTCCAATAATCATTTGCCAAGATTTGGTAGAGATTATATGATAAGTGCAACAAAAAACCCAGGGTGGGCCAAAATACATGCCCCGGACCAAAATTACGTCCACTGCCCTAAATGACCATTTGGGGATTTTCTTTGTGGTTGAGAAGGTGGGACGTGACAATGAAATAGTTGATTTAGAATACCGGTGAAGAATTCCACCGCATCAGGAAGTCCACATGAGGAGTGCTAAGCAGTGATGTTCAGTCGATTTAGGGAACAGCGTAATGAATTGGCTTTGTGGAAGTCAAATTCATTAGACGTTTCTACTTTTTTTGAATTAAGAAGGGTTGTCTGCAAGTGAGCTACCCAACATTCAGATGCTCAATTGATAGAACATGAACCACCTCTGAATTCACAAGAATCAAGTCCATTCGAATTCACAAGAATTCGCTCGAAATGGTTATTCTGTATTTTTCTGCTTCATGTCCAACCTAGTGTTCAACAGTGAAAATCCATCCAAAACACACCCACTATGCTGCCTTGAAAATAATTTAAGCTTGTAGGATCAGCATATGGACAGCAAGATGATGAACGTATCCACGATATGACCTGTGGTTGAAATCTCCAAAAAGAAAGCGAAGCGACTATCACCAGACTTCAGTGAGTTAATAATATTTTAAGCAGATTCTATATTTTTTAATGATGTTCTCATCATTTGCAAACTGGGATCACGATTACAAAAACAAAAATGAAAATATTTTGAAGATGTTTAATTGATCCAGAGAAAATTGTGTGTTTTCGCCAGTTTTGTTCTCTTCGTCATGAGGGGTTTTTGAAATCTTTTGAACTCAGAGTTGGCCTCAAATCCTTCCCAAAAAAAAGCTGAATTATACGACCAAGCTTCCGGAAATTTGGCCGTCAAAACCTGTCCATGACGAAGAGAACAAACCTGCCGATAATACCCATCATCACGCTATCAACTTTAACTGAAAGCAAAGCTGAACTGAGACAATTGGGGTTTTAAATTTTGAAAAATGTACTGATATTTTGCGATGCGTTGCGATGATCTGCGTTTGTTTATTTGTATTTTTTAGAATATTGTTAGATTTGATGTTAGTAATGATAGTTAAAAATATTATAAAGTATATGACTATTGGTTAGTGGTTCTTGTTAATTGTAAGTAAAATTGTTATTTGTTTGTTAATAATTGTTAAAAATTGCTAGTACTGTATAATCACTCCGATAGAACTAGGGACAAAAATTGTTAATACACGAAAACACCTTGAACACGCCTAACAATCTAAAAGCACGGAGGGTTGCCACGTCAAATGGAGAATAAATAAAGGTTGATGAGGGAAAAGGAAGGAAAAGGGGGAGTAGGGTACTGGGTCGAATAGTGCTAAAGCTAAAGCCGATTCAAATCTTGAGCTCAAAGCGAACAGACACGGAAATCTTGCCACCGCATTAAAGTGACCGTTACAGTTTAGTAGTTAGTACTTGAAAAAAGTTTTAGTAAACCACCTGAGTGGAATTCGAAGTTGGAATCAGGTATGGTAACAGGAAGATAACCAAGGATGGAAGAAAATCACTTCTAGTGATAAATGATACAGGATACGAACAATCCAAGATTGCCTTTGCTCTTGCAGTAGCATGATGCCGACACCCTCGCCCCGTGCTTGTATCATGGGATCACAGGCAATCAAAGCATCTGATGCACGCTTTATCATGGGATCACACGTTATCGGATCATGTTACAAGTCGTGATAAATTTTATTCATCACGATTTTCATCACGATTTAAACCACTTATGGACCAATAAACAGAATTCATGGTTGGAATCAATACATTCATTATCATATCTTAATATTAAAGCAACAAGAATTCACAAAAATAGATGATTTTCGGTATTTATCATTTCGGCTTCATGATAACGATCGCATCATGGCCGCACATGCCTCGCGATTCAATTTTCGCGGAGCGTGGTTTGTTATAATGCTTGACGACAACGTTCTATCGTTGTTGCTATGATCGCGCGATGCGGTTCAACCGCGACACATTCAGGATCTTATCATGATCACTAGATTTCCATCCTTGGATAACCGTTATAAGGACCTCCAACAGCACCCAGTAGCCCTCTAACGTTAAATGCTTTCCTAACCTCATTATTACACACTTAGAAAAAATGACGGATTACGGTAAAATTTTACCGTAATCTCAATAGCTGAACGTACGGTAAAAAGTTCGGTGAACGTACTGCGAATCTCAGGAAAATGCATCTGTCAAAATTACCGGAACGTTCGGTACTTTTTACAAATTTACCGTAAAAATCGCAGAACGTTCGGTATGTTTGTTTACGAATATCACTGAACGTACGGTAAATTCTACAAATGATCTGTAAATATTACCGACCGTACGGTAGTTTTTCACAAATTTACGGCGATTTTATGAGAGCACAAAAAACCTCTATTTTCATAAAAATGTCGATCATGGGATTGAATACACGGCTTTCTGATCAGGAACCACACTTGCTGCCACTGTACAAGAGAGTCTTGCTTGGAGATGATGCGCAAATTCTAATAGAACTGAAGCTCAAAGCTGCCGGCGTGGCTGTCAAACGCATTTTACAGTAGTACTGTAAAATACCCCCATCACCGGTATGTTCGGTAAAATATTCACAGATCTCCGGTAAATTTGTCTGATTTCACCGGTTCTTCGGTGATTTCTTAGAATTCACCGATTTTCTCCTGTAATTTCATCGATTTCGCCGTATTACTGTAGTTTGCTTGTTTACAGACCAGTTTCGGTGATTTTTTTCACCGAATACTGTAATTTATTCTAAGTGTGTAGGACTCATTAGCGTTGGTCTGTTGAAGGTCTCTCACGAGCCGCCAAATTCCGTGGTGAACCACTGAAAGCAGCCTAGAAGGTCCACTTTAAAGCCTCCATCTACCTAGTGCCCCGCACGTCGACCCGTTTGAGAGTCCGCCACGTTCTAGAACCCTGGTGCAACTCCGGAAGACCCCGGTACACCGCAAACATTGGCCTTGTCCGTCAACGCGCCTCCCGGACGACCGTTTGAAGCCCTCCGAAGACCTCCGGAATCCTACGAGGACGTCCTGGACCCGTGGACAGCCCGAAGCCCCGCCAGGTCGTCAAGAACCCCTCCACGTGCTGCACTTCCGCCGACCGGCTCCATCGAGACGAGTTACATGCCACATCTCGTAAGTCCAATAAACCAATTTAAGAAAGAAAAGTGCGTTTTCTTGAACCCTTGACGAGCTCACGCCGGCCCTAAGAGTCTCTCGTGCTAGGGCTGGTCCATCCGACCCGCCGGGTAACAATTTTATACGAAAGAGTACCTTTTTCTGAGCCGCTATGATTTCTGTTCAGATTTCTATAACTTTATTTTCGTACTGTCTGTGAGGACCACCCTAGTGTATCACCATCCAATTTCCAGCTCATCCTCGACCCAGCAAACTGTTCGTTCACACGCACCTTTGTTCTTCCTATGGATCGACCGCCGTAGCCTGGATCAACAAGGCAGATCACTTTCCCTTTCGTTCGTGGTACGGTGACGTCATCGATGCATCCAGCGAACTGATAGGAGATTGAGATATGGATGCTGAGTGAGAGTTTACGGATTGTTGTGATATTTCAGGTAGCAATTAAACTCACCACAGGCTGTTGGGAGCAATTTAGGGTATTACTTTGAGAGCGTAGAATCAGGCAGAGTAGTAAGCACTGGCACACGGTCGAAGACGGTCCTGCGTGACCGAATATTGTTAAGATTAGTTTTAGTACGTAGTTGAAATATATGTAGTTCGCGTTAGTTTTTGTTTTGATTAAAGAGTGGTGTTTTAATGTAAAGAAGTGTTTTGTGTCATCGATTCCGTGCCAATCTGGAAGATCCCAAGCATACTGGAACAAGGAATTGTGTTTTCCGATTCCCGATCACCTGCCCATCCAGCCATCGAGTCACCCACCGACCCGACCTCCAAGGTACAACGACCCAGGTATCCTACACGTACCTTAAATCAATTTAAAAGAGATTTTCTGAAATCCCCTTTTGTCAGCTGGGAACTATTTGACAGTTCCGCCCAGTACAAAATGCGACGAGGGGTGATTCGACAAATTGCTCCCATTCAAACTTCAAACAGATGTTGTAAATTGTGTAACGTCGTTTGTAGTAAATATTGAGGGACCACCCGACGTGGGTGAACGATTGTTTGCTTTCCACTTAAAGTGAACAATAGCGCGGCACTCTTGTAGGCATTATGAATAATAGGTCATATTACTTATCAAAGTGAATCCTGACCCAACGATACCTTCCCTACTATTAACAAGCACTCCTTCCTGCAGCCTTTGGTGAAGACGTGCGGTAAACGCCAACTTTCACATTACAAACGTTGTTACTAACATTCCTTCCCTCTCCCAACCTGACTGCAAGGACGTGGCCAGCACCGTTATTGTACCGTTAAAGAGAGTCTCTAAAGCGTGCACAGTGAGAATGTTGACCACTCCCAGTCAATTATTCAGTTGATTCATTGTGCAACTGTCATTGGTTCGGATTAATCACGGATGTGCAGTCAGTCTAAAGCCTTCAGTACACGCTTTGCCAAGTGTGCAAACTTTTCCGCACGCATCAACCAACAGCAAAGCATACGATTGACATTTCCGTTATTTTGTCAATGTTGAGATCACTGTTGGCCTGTTGGATTATGCGTGCGGAAAAATTTGCGCACTTGGCGAAGCGTGTACTGAAGGCTTAAGCTAAGCTAACATTTCATAGATATAATAACCAAGTTCCCCTCAATCAAATTACACCTTGCAAAACATTACGCGATCACAATCGCTTGATCTTCAAATAGTATTGCAAACCAAAGGTTATGGATGTTCGATTTATTTTTAATTTTATGTGTTTTATTATTTCATATTTTCGGATCGCTATTTTATGTAAAAACTTTTTGATAGTGTATTGTAGCAACAGCCTATTATCAACTGAGTCCTACTCAAAATTACGGTAGAGGCGTAAATAAACTAAAAGCATCACCATCGTTGATTCATATAGTTATTTATGCAACGAGCTGCAAAATGATGATTTTTACAGCACGAGTCGTACCAGGTTGCCGAGTTGGATAAATATGACGTGTGCTATAAAAATCGAGTTTTACAACGAGCTGCGTGCAACATTTTTTGCAATGACAAATAAACATTCACTAGAATATTGTCTATCCGATTGTAATCAAGACAGCCATTCAATCAAAAATTGCCATTTTCTTGGTCCACAAGTGTCGCAACTGTTTCGCATCTAGTGCGCTGTGTTGCTGACAACAACGAGAAGGATGCGCACAACTTTTGACATGATTCAAAAACGTCGCAAGTTGGGTCGCGTCGCGACTTGATTGTGCGACGTCCGGTTTGGTGGCGGCTCGACAATATGATCATTTCCATCAGTACAATACGTGCTGCATCATACGAGACACGAAATTTGGATCAAGCAAGCCGTGCTATAACCGTCACAATTTTGCCAGTTCTTACTGTGGAAACTTTGGTTGATGATCAAACAATCGCATTATGATTCATAATGCAACTGAAATGAGTTGCATTATGAACCATGATGCAATTATATGGTATAGTATGGAAAAGTAGGCCGTTTCGTTGCTGAAACGGCTAGTATAAACATAGAATTTATAGTGTTGAGTTATACAAAAAAGAAATTTTTGAATTCTAAACGGACGTTCTAGAGCAGGGCTGCCCAACGTACGGCCCGCGGGCCGGATCCGGCCCGCGAGGACATTTTGTGCGGCCCGCGGCACGATTGGACAAACATGATAGAATTTAGCCCAAGATATTATTATTCTGAATATTTTCTTTTTTCAATGGAAATGTATTTTAATAATTATAAAAAATAAAATGACTTTTTAGAGTATATTATGTAAAATTTTTAAAAGATTTCAAAATATGCAAGCATTTGGTTTGAGTGTCCTACAGAACTGAAGTAAAAGATTCTTAACAATAAAATAATGTGTAATGTGAAAATTCGCTTGATAAGATTACGTCATAAACTTAATTTAGGGAAAACATGAAACATTTATTCACAATTTTAGAAGCTTTTAGAGATTGTTTTGTTCCATTCAATAGCACTGTCTGGCACTACATTGAAACTTGTTATTGAAACTTCCTAAATACTTTGTCAAGCTCCAATATTCTGCAAGGAATCAAAAAACCTTTCAAATTTCATTAGAAACATTAAACTGCAAAAAAGTTCTTTTCTATTATCTAGCCATGCTCAGAAAAGATAAAAAAATAATGTATTATTAACGAATTTTCATTTCTGGCCCGACGACTGGTATGCAGTTTCACCAGTGGCCCGCGGCCGAAAAAGGTTGGGCAGGCCTGTTCTAGAGATCTGTTGACTGCAAAGCCGAACTCCCACCAATTGTCATTTATCGAGAATGTTCATGTTTCACGCTATTTTATTTACAGTGACCGGCACAAAAAAGATCCATCATATAGTGATTACAGTTGCTAATAAAAACTACATTCAAAACTGACAAATCATACCATTCAATGAATGCACTTCATCCATTTAACATTGTTTTAGTAATTTCTGTTGAAAAATGTTTGGTTTTCGATGATTTTTTTTATTTTTGATAAGATTGAGAATGTTGCTTGAAAATTGGGTATGACAAAGATACGCGCGAAATATTCGCCTAAGGAAACAGACCTGCTTTTCTAATTTTCCATCATAGTGTTCTTTGATATTTCATAAAATTAAGTCACCACGTGGGCGGGTGATGTGATGACTGCTGTGACTACACGTGGTTATTGCACTGCGATTAAATTTCGACCATCTACCAAGACCTGGAAAAGTAGTCGCCATAATTGTGTTTTTCATGCAACGCACAATACAAAACTTCACCACAATCCCCTGAAACTCCCGGACATCCCTAAAACAAAATCATTGAGATTACCTGAATCCCTGTAAACCCCATGAAACCCCCTCATGAAACCCTCTTACTGAAACTCACTGAATCATCCCTGCAAATTCCCCGAATTCCTCTAAAACAGTCGGAATCGTCTCTAAACCCCCTGATATCCCCTCTCTCTCTCTCTCTCTCTCGTTTGTCGGGTGAAAATCACTGCGTCCAGATTTAGAACTATTTGATGGAGTGTGATGAACACCTCGTTATAAATATACTTTGATTTAAAAAGGGAACTTTGAATTAGCATACCTCCCTTGCCATGTACCTTGAATATGTTTTTCCCCCTTTTGTTATACATACACACAATGCTCATAAGTAAATACGTTTCGCTAGAGATCGGCCGCGTTTTTCTATTACAGTTGTCCGAAACCTTTACCGTTCGCTCCGTTTGTTCTCCGGTTCTGCGCACCTGCTGGTCGTTCCAATCCATCACTATTGTGATACACATTTTATCTGTGAGATACATAAGTTATCTCAGTAACATGTTTGTCACTGAGTTACAGTATGTGATTCCCCCATTCTGGTGAGACTAGCTTTATAAAGCTAACCGCGTTCTTGGGGGATAAGATCCATATGTCAGCAGGCCCTAAGAAGGGCTTGCTGAGAACTTTGAACCCTACGTTGGGTGAGTGCACTGCAATAGCAGAGGATGTGTTCTGATGTTTCCCTCTCCTCGTCACAGAAGCGGCAATTTGAGGTTTGGATTGCTCCGATCTTTTGAGGATGGTATCTGCAGGGGCTGTGTCCAGTTATTAGACCGGTGTAGATGTTGAGATCCCTTTTGTTGAGACCTAATAGTTGTTGGGTTTTCTTGGGGTTTATCGTTACGAGCCTTTTGGATTGGCTGGTATAGGGAAGTGCATTCCCGTTTGATATGATTTGACCTACCATATATTTGTTCAGTTCCATTTTTACAGAGCAGATCTCGCAGTCTGAGATCCCGCAGAAGGGCTCAGGGCCATTGAACCTTTCAATAGATCCATTCCTGGCTAGACCCGTATGTCCTGGGACCCAATATAGGTAGACTCGATTGCATATGGATAAGTTTTTCAAAGCCAGAATGCATTCCCACACTTGCTTTGAGTTACAAGTGTAGTTATTAAGCGACTTAAGTGCCGCTTGGCTGTCAGAGAAAATACGTATTTGCAAATCTATACTTTCTCCTCAGGCATAATAACACGCATTCTAATATTGCATATATTTCCGCCTGAAATACTGTGGGCCACTGTCCTAAGTGGACTGAGATTTTTGTTCTAGGGCCATAGATCCCATAAATCCCCTGGCAACCAATTCAAACCCCTCCATGCGACCCTCTAGTCCACTCATTTGTCCCTTCCTTCCTTAGATCTTACTGAGACCTCCCTTTGTTCTCTCTCTTGAACGCATCCCGATAGCCGTTGCCATAATTATCGTCATGATTATCATTTTCTTATGTACTGAAAAGCTGTAATTTAAATCTCCATTTTCATTTCATTTATTTCATTTATTTAGTTAACATCAAATTCATGATAATACTGAATCAACAATTTGCCGCCATAATACTCGATTTGCAGCTGCAGCTCTCCAACCTCGGTCACGCCCAACACTCGCCAGATCACGTTCTACCTGGTCCGCCCATCGTGCTCTCTGCGCTCCACGCCTTCGTGTACCAACCGGATGGTTAGCAAACACCAACTTTGCAGGGTTGTTGTCCGGCATTCTTGCAACATGCCTTGCCCACCGTATCCTTCCGGCTTTGGCCACTTTCTGGATGCTGGGTTCACCGTAAAGTGCAGCGAGCTCGTGGTTCATCCTTCTCCGCCACACACCGTTCTCCTGCACGCCGCCGAAGATCGTCCTTAGCACCCGTCGCTCGAACACTCCGAGTGCTTGCAGGTCCTCCTCGAGAATCGTCCATGTCTCGTGTCCGTAGAGAACCACCGGTCTTATTAGCGTCTTGTACATGGTACACTTGGTGCGGGGGTGAATCTTTTTTGACCGCAGTTTCTTCTGGAGCCCATAGTAGGCACGACTTCCACTGATGATGCGCCTTCGTATTTCACGGCTCACGTTATTGTCCGCCGTTAGCAAGGAACCGAGGTAGACGAATTCTTCTACCACCTCGAAAGTATCCCCGTCTATCGTAACATTGCTGCCAAGGCTTGTCCTGTCTCGCTCAGTCCCACCTACCAGCATGTACTTTGTCTTAGCCGCATTCACCACCAGTCCGACCTTTGCTGCTTCACGTTTCAGGCGGGTGTACTGTTCTGCCACCGTTCCAAATGTTCTAGCAATAATATCCATGTCATCCGCAAAACAGACAAATTGGCTGGATTTCGTGAAGATCGTACCCCGGCTGTTAAGCCCGGCTCGTCGCATAACACCTTCCAGGGCGATGTTGAATAGTAGGCAGGAAAGTCCATCACCTTGTCGTAGTCCCCGTCGAGATTCAAATGAACTGGATAGTTCACCCGAAATCCTTACGCTGTTCTGCACACCGTCCATCGTTGCTCTTGTCAGTCTAGTCAGCTTCCCGGGAAAGCTGTTCTCGTCCATAATCTCCATAAAACAAGCATAATTAAAAAAAGAGGTTTTAGTGTAATTTGACCATTTCATACCATAATTCATACCCAGTACCGGTTGCTACCCATCGCCTTTTTTTTATTTGACTACACTATCCTTTGAACGAAACGATTCCGCTGACAACAGATCCAACGGAAACCGTACACCGATGTGACAGAGCTGGGTACCTACGTTGCCTTTTGTACTTAAATCCCACGGGTGCCCACATCATTGTCACTGCCATAGTGAAGAAGCTACACAACACAGCAAGGAACAGACGATCCATTAAAGATGAGATTGTCAGTAGTAATTATAATATTTAGGGAAAAGCGACCATAGTCTCACTTCCGACACGTACACTTTCGTACCCATTAATTCGACTTTGAAACAAAAGATTCAAAATGGTTCAGCATCCTTGTAAGGATGATAAATAGTCAGGTATAATTGAGTAAATTTTTAATATTTGAATATCCAATGATCAGGATAAAGATAACTATCATCAAAACAGCTCCATCACTCAGTGACAAAAAAGTAGTCGACGAAATGTTAATTCACATCTGTGAAAAATCCCTCATTTTTCGCAGCTGCAAGTCATTTGCATCACAATTTGCGTAAAGAATAATAATCGCATGCTGTGCTATTGAATATGGCGGACAGGGCGGATTCACTGCGTGGCATGGTGGCGGCGGTGGTTGCGCTAACTTTGAACAACTTTTCGACTATGCCACGTGGCTGCCTGTTTGGATTGCCGTCGGAGAAATATTTGCACGCCGCGGCAGAAAAGCCGAAACATTCCGCAGAATTGCGAATTTCTCCTTGTGGGGGTTCCCGTAAATGATGGTGAAAATAGTTCAGCAATCATTTGGAAAGCATCGCCGTTTAGGCCCTCGGTGAAGGACTACCCGTCGTCTAATGCAGACTTAGATAATTAACATTCTTGTTATTAGAATTGAAATACTTGCTCATTATTCATGATGGCCGCATCTTGAATCTTTATGTTTGAGAGCGATAACATATTATGCATTCACTTCTTGTCTGACGTTCACACTGTTAAACACTCTGGTATTCAAGTATTCAGTAATCCAATAATAAATCCCTTAGTTAACAGTTGTACAATTGTTTATTGAACACAAAGCCGAGAAGCAAACTTTAACCCGGCAAAAGCATCACACGAAATAGACGGCTAATCACTCAAGCTTAAAATCGAAATACGAGAAATACGAGAATCAGAAAAACCATGTAAATAGAAAATGTAACTCCAATAGCTGGTGCTATTGGTCCTAATGCAACGATCCCTCGACCACCTGTTAGGCAAGCAAGAAATTCATTTTCCCATCAACCACTCTCAATCCAAGCACTCAATATTGCTGAGAGAGAGAAGGTAACTCATTGAATAGGTTTCTCAATTCTCCCAATGTAGCGAGTGACCCGCGACTGCACTTCCTCTTCAAGCATAATAGCCTCATAATAATAAGACACCAAGTGAATATGGGACTTGTATGTGATTACAAGCAGAGATACACTTAATAATGCTCGTATCACATTTGCGTTTCTCCTCTCTCACATACTTGACACTGAATCTCTGAATTCATATTCCAAACGGGAACAATATTGCTCGAATCTGGAGAGCAGGCTCCAAAGTCTTCTGAGTACAGGACCAAGCCTCCATCAGTTCTCATCCTTGCTTTGCTGACGGCATTACTGACGATGTTTTTTTTTCGATTATCCACTGACTGACGGGTGTCTTCGTATGTTCAGAATCCCGGCTTCCACACCCCCATGAAGGCGCTAGCCAGAGTGAATGCTAAAGCGTACGCATATCGGTACAGTTTATGGACGTCCAAATGAAGGAACAAGCCACAGTTTGAAATTGGGTGCAAGTTTGCTTGATTGTTAAAGTGTGATGGGTTACTTCTAACGTAAATAATCGTAAGAAAACTATTTACATAAGGTTCAAGTCATACTTGAGATATTTCTTTCAAACTAAGGTGCATTTCGAATCGTTCTTCAGATGTTGATTGAAAGTCGAAAGATTAGAAAAACGTCCAACGAACGGGGCTAAAGCAAACAGCTCATTCGGTTGGCCTCGCTGTAGTTGTATTTCTCGCAAACAGTGCAATACCTTCGCATTCTGAGATTAAAATTGTTATTTTCCTTCTCCATCTTTGATCTGGGATGCCACGCAAGAACAGCAACGGCCGAAGAGGAAAGGACACAGTGACACAATCAAATTGCAATCAAACTGTCTGAACGTCTGGTACGCTCGAAATCAGAAAAAAAAGAAAAATTGATCATAATTCCCATTGGCGAAACTACGGATTTTTGTCAGGGGGTGCACCACAAACAAATATTCATTTGTTCATCCTGTGCATTTCCGAATATCAATCAGAAAAGGAATCACCCGGCCGATGAGCTGCTACGGTAACTGCACGTCCTACCACGCCGACTGCGAGATGAGAAAAAGCCGAAGCATGAAGACGCTGACGACAGGGGGCTCATTTCTCTGGCGCTACTTTGCGTTGAGAAGTTAGCCCTTGTTCAGCACTTGACACACCAGACAACACACTAAATATTTGGAGCTCATTCGCACCCACACATCCACCCTCTTCTCTCTAGATTTTTTTTAGCACAAAGAGAAAAAAACAAAATAGTCTAACACATTTACTTTGTTTAGAACTTCCCAGAAAAGGGAATACACAAGTTTCCTCATAAAAACTACACCAAGGAAGAGACATAAACATTCAGTAGAGAACACTAAATGCCCTTTATTGCTCAAAACTACTAAGTTTCAGAATAAAAGTACATGCACAGCGTTACGAGATGTCTGTGAAATCAAACATTTTGATTTGATTTAGTTATTATGCCTCTTGGACTCTTGAGAAAAATCAGAATATGGTGATTATCAGCCTTCGACATCAGATATAAGAGTTACTAACTAAAACAGCTTCTCTAGATTCCAATAGAATTCCATCCCATTATATGGGATTTGACAGCAAGCACACTCAGCTCACTGAGCCACTCTTGCCGTTCATCACAAATAAATACAATCAAAAATATCCGTCACTTCGCGAAACCCAAGTGCTTTTGTTTTGCCTTGCGAGTGTCACTGCGAAGGTATGCCCTGCGAGCGAACGACTGCCGCCGGACTCTAATAAAAGCTAAACGCGCTAATATTTAAGTGTTCCAAATTTTAATGGGGTCTTAAAATAACGTGACAGTCGTGCTCAAAATCAATAATGAATTAGTTTCAGATCTCTTTTCAAAAGATATTATAGTACAAGACAAAGATTGTCGCTAGTGTAACCATTGTTCCGGCGCCGCAACATGCCAGGTACATATTTGTCGAAGCTGAATGTGGATGTTTTGAAATCACTACACCGATTATGCTGATCATCGACGACAATCAGCGCGATTTGCATTGGGATCCCTAGTGTCTCTCATTTGCCTCTCAATGCTTCTATCCCAACATTTGGTTACATCCTAACATACTTTTTCGCACAAGCGGATATCAAGTTTCATTAAACTAAATAAATTATTTTTTTTCATTAATAGTTGTTAAACAATCAAATAGAAAAAAAAAATCCATAATTAATACTCGGTTCAGATTATAGCATCAATTTTACTATTGAAAATTCAAAAGATTTTGTCACTTAGTATGGAGATGGAAATATTCTATTTCAGACGCTTTCACATGTTAGCCTTCCATCGCCAGCAGCGCCGTGTAAACAAACCGTTTGACAGCCGTGGTCCCGGGATGTTGCGGAGAGCGACGAGAGCGACAATCTGTATCTTAAACTTAAATAATATCTTTTCTCTTTTCATAATTTACATTCTATCAAATTTAATGAGTGAATATATTTTACAGTGTAAATATGCATGTCAAATAGTGTCGACGAAGCTGAAAATTGATCGTAATTTTGGGCGATAAAAATAAGCACCCCTAGCAAATATTTGCATTTTGACGTTTTACTCTTTCTCTTTTTTTTGCGATCAGTCTTCGAAAGTCAAAATCAAAACAAAATACTCGCTATCAAGTTTTCTTCTAGTAACAAAATAATTAGTAATTATTGTTATCGATGCCGAGGTGAAAATTTCGTGGATTCCGATGTATCTGATGCTGGTACATCCACAAGTTGTGCGGCTGCTTTTATTCTATCGGAAAAACTATAATGCGACACTTGATCGTTACTGGGGAAAAAAAAAATCCACGACTCCAGTGCAAGATTCAACCAGGTTCTAGTGTAATGAAAACGCCGTACGAATTCCTGGAATGCACTGGGACAATGTTTCATATTACGTGTAGGCAAACCACTAATGTTTGCTTATTTCTAGCTCTTACTCCGTAACTCCTGGGATTGGAACACACGTGAGTGAATCGGGACAAGTGTAATAGATAAGATCATAATCCGGATGCAGTGTCTATTTCTTCCATATCGGCAGACGGAATGGTGCACAGTATGTGTTCGTCATGATTCGTATTCCTATTCGTGATCCCGTTGCTCTGGTCGTATTTGGAAGCGACTGAACTCACTGCTTTCATGAACGTATTTTTCGCGAATGTGATGTCCTGTTACACAAGTTCGTGGAAACATCGGCGGATGGTTCGGTGTTCAAAATGTTAAAACGCATCTCGATGATATTCTCGCCATAGGTCATATCGATGACCGACCCTAAACACCTTTGGTTTGGTCATGAGGATCTCGCAATAGACATGCAGGAGCTTAATTGTTGGTTATGTAGTTAAATCTTATCCCAATTGGTGTAACGACTTCTACTAGACAATCACTGCCAAATCAATTATGTCAAAATATCTCACTGTTCACTTCTCATTTTCAACAAATTAATATTTGCAATACAAAATTGTTCGCCTTGGAACCAATTTTAAGTTAGTGTTTTGGATTATATATTCAGCGGCAACATCTTTGCCGCTTGATTATTGTTAGACAAACATACAGTACTTACTCTTTTTTTTAAATATTTTCCAAGGCGCAACTTGTTAGCATTAAATTTTAAATCTTCATACAAACTTTAATGGCGAAGAGTTTGCCAAACGAATAATCCAATTATTTTGCCTTTGTGTATTATGACTTTTTTCACTCACAAAATGCGCTAAGCCGAACTTTCAGTTGTTTGTTTTCCTTGAACGTTTGTTTTGTTCTCAGGGTAAAACTACTAAATATCGGTACGTGGAGATATGTTAGCCAACAGGAAGTGTACGGTGGCCTACGATTCTTGTTCAGTATATGAACGCTTTGCCAACTATACTACGACTGCCTTGCAGATTTAGCAGTATTTGGTATGGCACCCATATGTGTTGTGATAAATAGATTTAAGATTTAATTTAAAAGAACGTGTTTATGCGATCCATGCTTCCTACCAACAAGCGGAACTTTCGACTCTGCTCAAGTTCAAAGTTCAATATTTCAGGAGCAGAGACAATATCATTTTTTTGTTGATTGTTGGGCTTTTTTTTCCAGCGCAGATTCATACACAGAGAAACAGTCGTTACACTCTACTTGCTTTCCATCGAGTGTTAATCCTGGAGTACATAGCGTTAATTGCGCCTGGTTTTTTCATTAATTTGTTAGTTCATCCATGGGTATTCGGTCAAAATTGTGATCACAATGCAAACTTATGTATTGTGCGGTCCTTAATACGTATGTTTGTCTGTGGTATAAGTTTGTTTTAGATCGTGAATATGAATGAACAACAAATGATCTCTTCTTAAGTGGGATACACTACACGTCGTAGCTTTTTTCCAGAAAAGTCTCGCTGTTGCTGGGTGCAGGAGCAATCACAAAAAGTTCTGTTTCAATAATCGTTGGAATTGCGTTAACGCTCGGGGGGCATCATTTTATTCGCCTACTTAACAAGATACAAATTCAGTATTCTGCAACCACGAGCGAATTCGATATTAATTCGGGAAACGTGACGACGGCAACGCTCCCGAGCGGTCGAATCGCGAGCTGATAAAATAGTTTAACCAAATCTATTTTTTTTTGTAATTATGTACAGTGCCGATTTGTTCGCTGGTGGCTCGTTAGATGGACTGTCTCGATATGGTTCAAAGTTCACTGGTTGGGGCAAAACCCATCTAATAAGCACTGTCAATGTCAAAACGAGTTTAACGTGTGATCTCCGTCGCATCGCAGCTCCTATATGCAAAATGTTTGTGTATTTATGCGAGTATTTCGTGACGCGTTTCACGTCAGTTGTGTTTGTCGAGAGCGCATCAGTTGTCAGTTACCCCAACTAATGAACACGATTCGCAAATCGGGGTGCAGTCGTGACCCAACTAGCGAATCAGTACTGTATCTATTTTCCTTAGAGCGAGATATTCTCTCTCTCTCTTCTTGGCGTAACGTCCTCATTGGGACAAAGCCTGCTTCTCAGCTTAGTGTTCTATGAGCACTTCCACAGTTATTAACTGAGAGCTTCCTCTGCCAATGACCATTTTGCATGCGTATATCGTGTGGCAGGCACGAAAATACTCTATGCCCAAGGAAGTCAAGGAAATTTCCTTTACGAAAAGATCCTGGACCGACCGGGATTCGAACCCGTCACCCTCAGCATGGTCATGCTGAATACCCGTGCGTTTACCGCCTCGGCTATATGGGCCCAGAGCGAGATATTGTTTTAACTTTAAAATTGGATCTCGCATTGAGCGCAGATCGCCTTCACAAAATTCGCTTACAGCGTGGCCTTTCAAACTCGCTTCGAGCGCAGTTTTCTCGCCTCAACTAGTGCATGATTCATTAAACTTGCATTTCGCGCAGCCTTTCTGACTCGCATTGAGCGCGGTTTTATTCGAACCCGCTTCATGCGCAGACGATTTGTCTCGCTTTGTGCGCGGTTTTTTTTTTTAACCCGCTGTGAGTGCAGTTTTCTAGCCTCAACTAGTGCGCGGTTTTTTCAACCCGCATTCAGCGCAGCCTTTCTGACTCGCATTGAGCGCGGTTTTTCGAACCCGCTTCATGCGCAGACGATTTGTCTCGCTTTGGGCGCGGTTTTTGTTTAACCCGCTTTGAGCGCAGACTTTCCGTCTCGCTTACAACTCGGTCCTTCCGAACCTGTTTCGGGCACGGTTCCTTGAAACTCACGACGCAGTTAATCGAACCTGCTTCTTTTTTCCGATTCGACGTTGCTGTTTCACTTTGGGGTTATCACAATTTTCCGTTTTCGAACAGGGTGATTCCTTTTCTTTTCTGGTTAATCGGTCGATGCTTGTGTTGCAGTATAAAATACTGCAACTCCTGGCAGGATCGCCATTGTGCATTTCTGAATATCAATCAGAAAAGGAATCACCCGGCCGATGAGCTGCTACGGTAACTGCACGTCCTACCACGCCGACTGCGAGATGAGAAAAAGCCGAAGCATGAAGACGCTGACGACAGGGGGCTCATTTCTCTGGCGCTACTTTGCGTTGAGAAGTTAGCCCTTGTTCAGCACTTGACACACCAGACAACACACTAAATATTTGGAGCTCATTCGCACCCACACACATCCATTCATTATTCATTGCCCCATTTCTCACAGCATTACATTCAAATTCTAGGGGGTGCCTGCCCAGACAACCAGGAGTCGCATAAGAAACCACGTTGTACATCGTATAAAGTACTATTTTAAGTCACTATCGCATATATGTACGGCTGACTGACAAATTTCATCGCATACGATGTTATTTTTTGAACTTATTACGATGTATCAGGTAAAGTCATATAAGAATACAAATAAACTTTTATAAGGTATGAGCACATCGTAGTAGATGATATTCTGATGTTTTATTGCGATGAACTTTACTTATTCGCAAAAGCGTGCGAGCGAACTGTCAAATGAATTCGCATAATTGCGTACTGCGATGATTATACGACTTCGCTTGGTACTTTTCTTGATGTGTCAGTTTACCTCGCATCGGTGTATGGATGAAATCGCATAAAAGTACAAATAAACTCGTTGAAGTGTGCATACAAACTCGCATAAGATAGAAGCGTTTATGTTGGCATTATGCGATTTGATATGTGATAACAATTAAAGAGTGTCTGTTGCACTGTGGATGCAGTGCCAAAAAGCTACAAGAAAGTGAACAGCCATAATTATGGTTGCAAAGTCATCATTATTTGTTTTGTTGGCTTGATAATCAACAATGGGAGGTGATAGCCAGAGAGGGGCAGTGAAAACTGTACGGGAAATCATTTTAAACCTGCCAAACACGCACAGCGCAAGTGAACGAAGTGCATTCCAACAAACACTGAGGTGAGTTAGAATATCATGATAATTAATCAGCTTGTTTCATAAATAGCTTTTGGTGTTGTGTGTGAAGTGTGGCTCGTCAATCCAGAGGTCATTAGTTTGATATCGAGCTGACAGAATTGTTTTTTTTTAATATTATTAAATCACATAAGATGCTAAATTGCGTCGCAATAGTGCACGCGGTGCATCGCATAAGATATCGCTTCAAGTCATATAGCGTTATAATTGTTCCGTCAATGCACGTATAATGCCTCCACTTTTGTACGCATAAGGAACTTTTGCTGCATCTTATGCGATGTAACTTTAACGCATAAAAGTACGTATAACATGAAGATTAACTTCATTATACACTACCCGCCATAAATATGGAATCGCATCGCCTAGTATTGCAACACCCCAGTTGAATATTGCAGCACCCCCAGAAAGTTTGGCATCACCTGAAGATTTTATCACTTTCTGAACTGTATCTCAAAAACCGTATCCCCTGCATAGTTTTGACCTTCAGCAAAGTTGATCAGAAGACCTATGGCTATCAAATGGTGGTAAGTTTAGTGCGTAATTCCGCCGCTATGTGGCGCCAGTGTGCATTTAAAACGAAGTACTTTGACATGCCCAAGTAACATTTTAAGTTTTGTTCGGCTCTACAAGAGATCTTCATGACCAATTTTATAAAACTCGCAATAAAATTGATTTATACATCAAAACCTCTTG
The DNA here is from genome assembly GCF_035046485.1 of Aedes albopictus. Lineage (NCBI taxonomy): Eukaryota > Metazoa > Arthropoda > Insecta > Diptera > Culicidae > Aedes > Aedes albopictus. The sequence goes on from NC_085138.1 coordinate 4,761,475, forward strand.
ATAACCTCTTTAAGAGCATCTTCCGGCTAAGTGGACCACTCTCGGAGAGATTTTGCAAACCGTATTAAGAGTAGCAATAAAACCGTTTTAAAACCTAGTAGAAAAATTTCCCATTATCGATTGTTGTTGTTTTTTTTTCAATAAAAACTATGCCAGCTCAAGATGCAGAGAAGCTTCTTCGATAGCACGTAAAGTTCAGGACGATTCGTAAGTAGAAGCGGTCATTTCAAAGTAATATTTTAGTTGTTATTGTGTTGGTAGGCTTATGCGCATTCAATTTTACCGTGAATATTGGGGTGGCAGAATCATAAAATTAATGCGCTTCAAAAATAGTGAATATTATCATCTTGGAATGAAATAAATCAATTTGTTTATTTAGTAAAACTATCTCGAATCACAAGAAAACTCAGCTGAGAGAGTTTATTTCTGTGAGCATGTTTTGGAAATGTCGGCAAACTATCAATTCATTGGTAATTTGAGCAAAATTAACTATTTTCCATTCACGTTAGCTAATTCTTCAATATGGCGACAACCATAATCAGCGAAAATAAAACGAAAGCAAGTTTACTTTTATGATGACCGCAATAAACCTAGAAATGTCGTAGTTCTGCTTTTCCACCAACAGATGTCGTTACTAATCGAACGGATCGCCATCTGTTGAGAGTTTCAACAGTTTTATTGTGGTAATAATGATTGCCAGAAGGTTTACAAATCGGAAAGATTTGTTTACTCTTAAAATCTGTCCTTATGGATATCTTCAAGTATACTATAAAATATTTTATCAATGGTTTTCATAAAAGCAGTCATAAAACTGTGAGTTTTAATTATTGCTGTAATAAAACATTAATAAAAATCAAACAAAACCAATCAGCGATGGAATTGTTACTTGGGATGGTTTATCTCATGATTCTGACCACCTAGAAAGTTCGTGTCTTCGGCAAAGTTGATCAGACGGTCTATGGCTATCAAATGGTGGTGAGTTTAGTGCGTAATTCCGCCGCTAGGTGGCGGCAATGTGCGATTAGAACGAAGTACTTTGACATGGGTTATCTCGTGATTCTGACCACCTAGAAAGTTCGTGTCTTCGGCAATGTTGATCAGACGGTCTATGGCTATCAAATGGTGGTGAGTTTAGTGCGTAATTCCGCCGCTAGGTGGCGCCAGTGTGCGATTCAAACGAAGTACTTTGACATGGGTTATCTCATGATTCTGACCACCTAGAAAGATCGTGTCTTTAGCAAAGTTGATCAGGCGGTCTATGGCTATCAAATGGTGATAAGTTTAGTGCGTAATTTCACCGCTATGTGGCACCAGTGTACATTTAAAACAAAGTACTTTGACATGGTTTATCTCATGATTTTGACCACCTAGAATGTTCTTGTCTTCGGCAAAGCTGATCAGACGGTCTATGGCTATCAAATGGTGGTAAATATATTGCGTAACTCCGCCGCTTTGTGACGCCCGTGTGCATTTAAAACGAAGTACTTTGACATGGTTTATCTCATGATTCTGATTACCTAGGCCATACGCCGCAGTTTGTCACGCCGCCGGTTTTTATTTTTCGCGCCGGTGATCAGTGCACAAACAAAATAAATGTTGCATTCCTTCAAGGATTCCTCTTGAAATTCTTTCGGGGGTTTCTCCTGATACGCTATCGTGGATTTCTCTTAAAATTCTTTCGGGGTTTCCTCCTGGAATTTTTTCGATGATTTCTTTTAGAATTCCTACGGCGATTCCTCCTTGATTTCCTCCAGGGATTCCTCATAGAATTCCTCCAGGAGTCATCCTGGAATTTCTTCGGGGATTTCTCCTAGAGCTTCTTCGGAGATTTCTTCTGAACTTCCTATGGGGTTTCCTCTTCCCCCTGGGATTCCTGCAGGGATTTCTCCTGTAATTTCTTCGGAGATTTCTCTTGAAATTTCTTCAGGATATCCTCCTGGAGTTCCGTCGAAGTATTCATTCTGGACTTCCTTCAGGGATTCCTTCGGAGATTTCTCCTTGAATTCTTTCGGAGATTTCTTTTGGAATTCCCTCGGGGTCTCCTCCAAGAGTTCTTTTGGGGATTTCTCCTGGAATTATTTCGGGGATTGATCCTCGAGTTCTTTCGGAAATTCCTGCTGAACTTCCTTCAAGGATTCCTCTTGAAATTTCTTCGGAGATTCCTCCTGACATTCCGTCGGGGATTCCCCCTGGAATTTCTACGGGAACGCTTCCAGCAATTACTTCGGAGGTTCTTCCTGGATTTCCTTTGGAGTTTCTTCTTGGAGTTTCTGTTGTGATTCCTCTTCGAATTTCTTCGGAGATTGCTCCAGAAATTTCTCATTGAATTCCTCCTGGGATTCCACCTAGAATTCCTTGGGGAATTTCTTCTGGAATTCATTCGGGGATTCCTCTTGGAACTCCTTCGGTGATTCCTCTAGAATCCCCTCAAGAATTTCTCCTGGAACTCTTTCAGAGGATATTTTTCGTTGATCCGTTATTAAAATCCTTTGGAGATTCTTACCCGGATTCCCTTTGAAGTTCCCACTGGAGTCCTGCTGGAATTTCTTTGTGGATAATTGCTGGAATTCCTTTGGGATTCACGCAGGACTATTTTCGGAATTTGCTCCTGAAATTCCTGCGGGGATTTCTCTTGGAATGCCTTTGGGGATTCCCCCAAAAATTCCTTCGAAGATTCCTTTTCAATTTTATCCACGGGTTCCTCATGAAATTTCTTCGAGGATTCCTCTAATTTTTTTTTCGTTGGTTCCTCCTAGAAGTCTTTTGAGGATTCCTTCACGAATTACATTGAAATTTTTTTTCTGGAATTTCCTTGGGATTCCTACTGGACTTCCTTCATGGATTCCTCCTGAAATTCTTTCGGGGATTCCTCTTGATATTCCGTCGTGGATTCCACCGGGAATTCCTTCGGGGTATCCTCTTAGAGTTCCTTCGGGGATTTGCCTTGGAATTCCTTCGTGGATTCCTGCTGGATTTCCTTCAAAGTTTCCTCCTGATATTACTTCGGGTATTCCTCCTGATATTCTGTCGGGGATTCCTCCTAAAAATTAACACGGGAACTCCTCCTGGAATAACTTTGAAGTTTCCTCTTGGAATTCCTGTGGCGATTCCTCTTTTATTTTTTTTCCGGTGATTCCTTCTGGAATTCCTTGAATTCTCCATGGAATTCCTCCTGGAATTTATTCGGTGATTTCTCCAAGAATTCCTTCTAGAATTCGTGGATTCTTCCAAGAGTTCCTTCTTGAATTTCTTCGGGGATTCCTTCTGACTTCCTATGGAAATTCTTCTTGGGGGTTTCCTCTTAAAAAACCTTTGAGAATTCCGCTCGAAATTCCTTCGAAGATTTCTTCCGAAGTTCTTTCGGTGGCTCCTCCTGAGATTTCTGCATAAATTTCTCCTGTAATTTCTTGGGAGATTCCTTCGAAGATTTTTTCTGGAATTCCTGCGGGGATTCCTCTTAGAATTCCTTCGGGGATTCCTCCTAGAATTCTCTCAGGGATTTCTCCTGGAATTCCTCCAGAAATACCTCTAAGGTAATTTTCGTTGATTCCTCTTAGAATTCCTTTGGGGACTCTTTTTCTAACTTTCTTCTAAACTCCCACTTGAATTCTTTTGAGGTTTTCTGCTGGAAAATCTTTCGGAGTTTCTCCTGGATATTTTTCGTTGATTCCTTCTAGAAATCCTTGCTTAAAGGATTCCTTCTCGAATTCCCTTAGAAATTCCCGCTGGAATTCCTTCGAGGATTTCTGCTGTAAATCCCTTAGGATTTCTTCTTGAATTCGTTTATGGTATCCTCCTGTATTTCCTTCTGAAATTCCTCGAAAATTTCAATCATGGATTCCCTTAGAAGTGTTTGCAGGGATTTCTGCAGTAGTTCCTTCAGGATTTCATACAGCAGTTCCTGCAGAGATAAGCCCAGAATTCATGGATTTCTCCAGTTTCTTTCAAGGTTCCTCCTGGAATTCCTTCTGAGATTCCTCCCTGAAGAAACGAGATTCCTTCCCTCTAAATGAATGAAACAAAAACTGTAGCAAAATCTCATTTGTATTGCCTTCAATTGCAATGCAGTATTGCAACATGAACTACACTAAGGATGCGGGTAATGTCACAATAGGTCTAATCACTGGTCGCAGCGACGGATCTGAACAGGACTTACAAAAGGTATTCATTCAATCAATAGTTTATGTCATCAATGGTCATGAAATAGCTCAGACTACAAATTCTAAAGCGTAATGATAACTTGTTTGCTTTGTCAATGTAACATTATGGTCAAATTTTGGTCACGCCGATTCACGCCGCCGAAAGCTGCCACCAGCGTAACACCGCCGCCGCCGCCGGCCAAAAATGGCCCTCACGCTGCCGCCGATCAAAATATAGTCGGCGCACAGGTAGGTCTAGGTGGTCAGAATCATGAGATAAACCATTTCGAAATACTTTGTTGTAAATGCACACTGGCGCCACATAGTGGCGGAATTACGCACTGAACTTATCACCATTTGATAGCCATAGGCCGCCTGACAAACTTGGCTGAAGATACGAACTTTAAACGAGGTCCGAATCATAAGATATACCATGTTAAAGTACTTCATTGCAAATGCACACTGGCGCCACCTTTCGGTGAAATTGCGCACTAAACTGACTACCATTTGATAGCCATAGACCTTCTGATCAACATTGCTGAAGACACGAACATTCTAGGTGGTCAGAATCATGAGATAAACCATGTCAAAGTACTTCGTTGTAAATGCACACTAGCGCCACATAGTGGTGGAATTACGTACCAAACATTTCACCATTTGAAGGTCATAAACCTGCTGAACAACTTTGCCGAAGGTCTAAACTTTGCAGAGGATACGGTTTTTGAGATATAGTTTAGTAAAAAATAAGGTTTTCAGGTGATGCCTAACTTTTTGGGGTGCTGCAATATTCAATTGGAGTGTTACTACTAGAAGATGCGATTCCATATTTACCCATGTACCGGCAGCATACTTTTTTCCGGTCAAAAAAAAAGTTCAAATAGCTGTAACTATTTTGTTTCTCAATATGTTTTCACAATTTTTTCGGTGGGTTCTGAAAATGTCTTCTATTTTCAGGAAATACTTTGGTTGGGACACTTGGCCACCTGGTTCCGGAGATATTCCGATGTTCCTTGGGGTACCAGCATATGGCCAACAGCGTAAAGTTAGGAAAACATCAAGTGTGACACATTATTTCACATCTATTTCGTGTAAGGTAATGAATAATAATCGTCCTAGATCTTTCCGAGGTCATATGGCCACTTCCGGAACCCGGGTAAGTTCCTCCGGAACCGGTTCCAGGCAACGCATAAAGTGGAAAAAATATATGAAACGACACATCAATTCACATCTACTTTTTGTGAGCTTTCAAACCGTGACCTCCTCAGCACTCCCAGATATCACGGTGTCACCTTCAGGTCCCGGATAAGGGAGCGTCCATAAATAACGTAGCTTATTTTGGACGATTTTTGGCGCTTCCCTCATCACTCGTAGCCTATTTTTCCATGCCTAATACATCGAACGTAGCAAAATCAGGGACTCCCCCTCCCTCCTAAAATGCTATGCCATTTATGGATGCTTCCTAAATTCCTCCGGATCCCTTCAGAACCGGTCGAAGGCCATGTTGTATACAACAAAGGAAATACATGTTGTGACACATCAATTCACACCTACGTCCTATAAAAAGCGAATAGGATACATCTCTAAGTCAGGGGTTCTCAAACTTTTTCAGCTTGCGACCCACTTTTGATTTCTATAGAATCTGCCGACCCACCAGCACTTTTTTTCATGAAATGCATCTTTTTTGCAAAGTTGGAGTGACTTTTTTTTAAAATAAATTCATTTACGCCTATATGTTTTGATAAACTTACGTTACGCAGGCTGTTTATCTGTAATTATCTACGTAGTACATCAAACTTTTTGAATATAGTTTTTTCTTGTGTATAGTGCTCTACTGTTGTTTTATTTTATGGAAATGACTAAATATGGTTAAGGTACCCAAGTGTTCAGCTTCAGTAAGCTCTTAGTCTTAGATAATTAAGTGTTATTTAAATAAATTTTAGATTGAGATAAGTGTCCAAATTTCTAATATATCTAACAAGTCCGGTTCCATATAATACTTCTCTTTCTCTTCTTGGCGTAACGTCCTCATTGGGACAAAGCCTGCTTCTCAGCTTAGTGTTCTATGAGCACTTCCACAGTTATTAACTGAGAGCTTCCTCTGCCAATGACCATTTTGCATGCGTATATCGTGTGGCAGGCACGAAGATACTCTATGCCCAAGGAAGTCAAGGAAATTTCCTTTACGAAAAGATCCTGGACCGACCGGGAATCGAACCCGTCACCCTCAGCATGGTCATGCTGAATACCCGTGCGTTTACCGCCTCGGCTATATGGGCCCTAGCATATAATACTACAGAACAGATTTTAGGTACTCTTACACATTCTAGAAATAAACACAGTTTTTGAAGATATAGTGGCAATTTCATGCTTTTACTGATCTTTAAAATCTACTTTAAAACGAAAGATCGAGTCAAAAATACTAGAAATATTTACAGCGAGTGAGCGATCATCAAGTGGAGTTTTCATATCCACTTATTTAATTTCTATTTTTATGTTTTCTAAATAACTATTCAGTTGTTTTGATTGCCATAAATGTTCTAGTTTATTTTAGTTTTAGTTTATTGGAGTTCGGTAAAAGCAAGGTTTTTTTTGTCAAAATTTGGTAATTTTTGTTTGTAATGGTGTTTCTTATCTATATATAAATAAAAATGGAATGGTGTTTGTATGTCACGAATAGGCTCGGGAACGGGTCAACAGTTCGGCATGATTCTTTCACCGTTGCATTCCGCCCGGGCTGCGACGTGTTCGTACGCAAAAAAATAATTAGAAAAAGTGACCGGGAAGGCAAGAAAAACAGGAAAATCTGAAATTCCATTTTGAGGGGCATTTCTTCATGGAACCGGATGTCAAAAAACAGAGTAGGCAGGCAGGACGACGTATGCCGGGACTGCTATTGTTTATATATTTTAACTACTGAACTTGGCGTATAAATTCAACTGGAAATACAAATTGCAAGCAACGCCTTGAACCCATTTTTTTTAAACACAAATAAAATCTTATATTTTATTATAATCTTGAACCATTTGATCGAAAACTCACAGTTTTTTTTTAAATATTCTGTACACTCCAGATTACGACTTATAATACAAAACTTGAAATACAATTACGAAGAAACCGAATTTTCAAAAATTAATCTGCCGATTCTCCAAGGGCACACTTGTAAAATGCAAATTGGCTAACAATATCTCATTTGACATGATTGAATTCAGCCATTTTTTATCATATCACCCAAGCCTTCGCGACCCACCAAAAATCAGCCCGCGACCCACCAGTGGGTCGCGACCCATAGTTTGAGAAACGCTGTAGACTCTAAGTAAACATACGGCCACTTTCGGATACCGGATAAGTTTCTCCGGAACCGGTTCCAGCCAATACATAAACTGAAAATAAAAGCACGTGATTCCTCCGGATCCCGGGTGGATTCCTCCAGAACCGGTTTCACGACATGTTGTGTGAAAAAAGGAAATGCACGATTCGACACATCAATTCACATCTAGGACCTATAAACAAGCAAATTTTGGAACCTTTTTATTACATCTCCCAGAGACCATACGGCCACTTGCTGATATCGGATAAGTTCCTCCGGAACTGGTTCCAGGCTACACTTAGTAAACAAATATATGATGCAACCAGGGATGCCAGATGATTTTTTGATAAATCTGTATCACTTTTTTCAAAAATCTGTATCCTATACAAAAATTAGGTGAAAAATCTGTATCCCATACAAAAATAAAATAGCCCCTATAGCTCAAAAGTCTGTATTGCATATAAAATGAAATCTGTACCGATGTTCAAAAATCTGTATAATACAGATAAATCTTTATATATGGCATCCCTGGATGCAACACATCAATTTTCATCTACTTGCTGATTCCCACTAGGAACCTCCTCAGCACTGTCAAGTATCATTTGGCCACCTCGAATTCCGGATACATTTCCCCGGATCTGGATTCTGGATCCTTACTGGAGTTAATTCGGGGATTCCTCCTGGAATTCATTCGGGAATTCCTTCAGGAATTCCTTCGGAATTTCCCCAGTACTTCCTTCGAGTATTCCTTCTAGAATTCCTTCGGGGATGCCTCATGTCATCCCTTCAAGGATTCCTCCTGAAAACCCATCGGGGATTCCTCCTGGAATTCCTTCGGGAATACCTTCTGGAATTCCTTCGGGAATTCCTCCTGGAATTCCTTCTGGATTTATCCTGGAATTCCTTCTGGATTCATCCTGGAATTCCTTCGGGGATTCATCCTACAATTCCTTCGGGGATTCTTCCTGGAATTCCTTCAGAGATTCCTCCTGGAATCCCTTCGGAGATTCTTTCTGGAAAATCTTCGGGGATTCCTCCTGGATTTCCTTCGGGGATTCTCTCTGGAAAATCTTCAGGAACTCCTGCTGGAATTCCTTCGGGGATTTCTCCTGGAGTTCCTTTGGAGATTCCTGCTGGAATTTCTTCGGGGATTCTTCCTGGAACTCCTTCGAGGATTTCTTCGGGAATGCCTTCGGTGATTCCTCCTGGAATTTCTTCAGGGATTCCTCTTGGAATTCCTTCGGGGATTTTGGCTGGAATTTCTTCGGGGATAGCTGCTGGAATTTCTTCGAGGATTCCTGCTGGAATTCCTTTGGGGATTCCTCCTGGATATCCTTTGATGATTTCCAGGAATTCCTTCGGGGATTTCTGCTGAAAATCTTCGTGGATACCTGTTGGAATTCCTTCAGGATTCCTACTGAAATGTTTGCGGGGATGCCTCCTGGAATTCTTTCGAAGATTGCTCCTGGAATTCCTTCGAAGATTCTCCTGAATATCCTTCGATGATTTCTCATGGAATTCCTTCGGGGATTTCTCCTGGAATTTCTTCGGAGATTCCTCCTGGAATTTCTTCGGGGATTCCACCTGGATTTTTTTCGGGGATTCCTCCTGGAATTCATTCGGGGAATCCTCTTGGAATTCTAGGAAGAGTCCCCGAAGATTTTCCAGGAGGAATCTCCGAAGGAATTCCATGAGAAGTCATCGAAGGATATTCAGGAGAATCTTCGAAGGGATTCCAGGAGCAATCTTCGAATGAATTCCAAGAGGAATCCCCGCAAAAACTTCAGCAGGAATTCTGAAGGAATTTCTACAGGAATCCCCAAAGACTTTCAACATGAATCCCTAAAGGAATTCCAGGAGAAATCATCAAAGGATATCCAGGAGAATTCCAGCAGAAATCCCCGAAGTTATTCCAGTAGGAATTCGGAAGAAATTTAAGCAGGAATCTCCGAAGGAATTCCAGCTGGAATTCCCGAAAGGCTTCCAGGAGAAATCTTTGAATATATTCCAGGAGGAATCCCCGAAGGAATTCCCGAAGAAATTCCCGAAGGAATTCCAGAAAGAACCCCCGAAGGAACTCCAGAAAGAACCCCCGAATAATTTCCAGCATTAATCTCCAAAGGAATTCCAGGAGGAATTCCCGGAAGGAATTCCAGGTGGAGTTCCTGAAGATTTTCCAGAAAGAATCCCCGAAGGAATTCTAGGAGGAATCCCCGAAGGAATTCCAGGAGGAATTCCCGAAGGAATTCCAGGAGGAATTCCCAAAGGAATTCCGGGAGGAATCCCTGAAAAAATAGCAGGAAGAACCCCGAAGGAGTTCCCGCAGAAATCCACGAAGAAATTCCAGAACGAACCCCCGAAGAAACTCCAGACAGAAGCCCCGAAGAAATTCCAGCAGGAATCTTCAGAGGAATACCAGGTGAAATCCCCAAAGAAATTCCAGGAGGAGTTTCTGAAGATTTTCCAGAAGGAATCCCCGAGGGAATTTTAACAGGAATCCCCAAAGATTTTCAGCAGGAATCCCCAAAGGAATTCCAGGAGAAATCATCAAAGGATATCCAGGAGAAATTCCCTAAGGAATTCCAGCAGGAATCCCCTAAGTAATCCCAGTAGGAATCCCGAAGGAATTTTAGCAGGAATCTCCGAAGGAATTCCAGCAGGAGACCCCGAAGAAATTCCAGGAGAAATCTTTGAAGAAATTCCAGCAGGAATCCCCGTAGGAATTCCCAAAGAAATCCCCGAAGGAATTCCAGAAAGAATCCCCGAAGGAACTCCAGAAAAAATCCCCGAAGAAATTCCAGCAGGAAACTCCAACAGAATACCAGGAGGAATCCCCGAAGGTATTCCTGGAGGAGTTCCCGAAAATTTTCCAGAAAGAATCCCTGAAGAAATTCTAGGATGAATCTCTGAACGAATTCCAGGAAGAATCCCCAAAGGAATTCCAAGAGGAATCCCCGGAAAATTTCCAGGAGGAATCCCTGAAGAAATTGCTGGAGGAATCCCCGAAGGAGTTTCCGAAGAAATCCCTGAAGGAATTCCAGAAAGAACCCCCGAAGAAACTCCAGAAAGAATCCCCAAAGAAATTCCAGCAGGAATCTCCAGAGGAATTCCAGGAGGAATCCCCGAAGGAATTCCAGGAGGAGTTCCTGAAGATTTTCCAGCAGGAATCCCCGAAAGAATTCTAGGAGGAATCTCTGAAGGAATACCAGGAGGAGTCCCCGAAGGAATTCCCAAAGAAATCCCCGAAGGAATTCCAGAAAGAATCCCCGAAGAAAGTCCAGCAGGAAACTCCAACGGAATTCCAGGAGGAATTCCCGAAGATTTTCCAGAAAGAATCCCCGAAGGGATCCAGAAGGAATCTTTGAAGGAAATCAGGAAGAATCCCCGAAGGAATTCCAGGAGGAATCCCCGAAGGAATTCCAGGAGGAATCCCCGAAGGAATTCCAGGAGGAATCCCCGAAGGAATTCCAGGAGGAATCCCCGAAGGAATTCCAGGAGGAATCCCTGAAGGAATTCTAGGAGGAATCCCTGAAGAAATTGCAGGAGGAATCCCCGAAGGAGTTCCCGAAGAAATCCCCGAAGGAATTCCATAAAGAACCCCGAAGAAACTCCAGAAGGAATTCCCGAAGAAATTCCAGCAGGAATCTCTGCAGGACTTCCAGGAGGAATCCCCGAAGGAATTCCAGGATGAATCCAGAAGGAATTCCAGGATAAATCCAGAAGGAATTCCAGGAGGAATTCCTGAAGGAATTCCAGGAGGGCTCCCCGATGGGTTTTCAGGAGGAATCCTTGAAGGGATGCCATGAGGCATCCCCGAAGGAATTCTAGAAGGAATACTCGAAGGAACTTCCGGGAAAATTCCGAAGGAATTCCCGAAGGAATTTCAGGAGGAATCCCAGAAAAACTCCAGTAAGCATCCGAAGGAATTTCAAGGAGGAACTCCAGGATGAATCCCGAAGGAATTCCAGGAGGAATCCCTGAAGGAATTCCAGGAGGAATCCCTGAATTAATTCTAGGAGGAATCCCTGAAGAAATTCCAGGAGGAATCCCCGTTGGGTTTTCAGGAGGAATCCTTGAAGGGACGCCATGAGGCATCCCCGAAGGAATGCTAGAAGGAATACTCGAAGGAACTTCTGGTAAAATTCCGAAGAAACTTATCCGGTATCCGAAAGTGGCCGAATGTAACCGTTCGTAAACTGTTCACGAGGAATTTTAAAAGCGCGCTGGCTTAAGCGCCACTCTCAAAGAGAGACCACCGGTCGTGTTTAATTTTGCCCGACTTTGCTAGAGACTTTCTCACTCAGGGACGGTTTTGAACGGTTCATGGAAATAACGGCAGAATTTCTTCGAAAACGCAAACTAAACTCCAACTCTTTCACAGGCTAGAAGAACTTATGGAAAACTGGAAGGGATGCTTACTCATTCGAGCGAAAACGGAATTAAAACGTAACGGACTGTAGTGAGTATGTTTATTAAAAAAAAGCAATGTGAAACGTAACGGAACTGAACTAATTTCAAAAACTTTAACTATTTATTTTAGCAACTTCATTCGTATTGGACGGGAAATTCGTAACGGAATGGAAAAAGAGCAAACATGGCCATGTAACTAAAAGCTCTTCACATACCTGCGCAGGTTTTGGTGTTGCGATGCTCGATGACGGGGTGGCGTAGCTCGACGACTCAACGATGGCGACTACCTCGATGCTCAACAGCGGCGACAGCAGAATGGCGGCTGCCGACGAGTCCGTGCTGCGATTTGGCGCGCAGCGTCGACAAAGGGACCCGTGTGCGGTATGGCCGAACTACCGGTGCGGAGGGAGTGGCGGCTGGACGGAAGCTTCCGATTGTTGGACGAACGAGAGGGCTTCGGCGGATGCCGAGCGATTCCCGGGATGGTCTTTCTCCGGTCAATAAAGGCGCAAACAGAGCCCAGCGACCCGGCTTCGCGTACTATGCTTCCAGCTATGACCGAGCGGGGAATGTCGCTACCTCTATCTTCCTAGATACGGACCGGGTTCGTGACGTGCAATTGGCGACACGCTGCTACGAACCGACTCTCGTGATTTCCGGCCCACGGGGTGTAACGGAAAAGGGCCTTACCGTCGGTGATTGGCGGCCGACGGGAATTCTTCGCTACGGAGATGATTGAGCGACTTCACTCGCGCCTCCGTTTGACTGCCTTCTGAAAGGCGGGCCTTTGCTGGGCACACGGGTCGGAAACGATGACTCACGGACGAAACTGGCGGTTCAATCCGCCTACGAAACCCCGATTCGGCGAGGGATACCGCCGAACGACGACGAAAAAACCAGCCGTACGAAAAAAGCGCTAGGCGCTACACGTCCAACAGGAATTCATGTTAATCTTAAGCACTTTTAATTTAATTATCAAAAAATTACCTTTTTTCGTAGTTCAATTCCTTCGAGAAATAAATCAATTGCAGAAATCGCGAATTTGCGGACCTCGGTCCTCTAAACACGAAAGAAATCACATAGAAATACGTTCAACATCACTTATAATCTTTTTAAACTCACTCACTACTTTTACCTTAGAAATTGGAGAATAACTTTCACCAAAAACTCAACTAGACTTCAATTCACTTTAAACTGACTTAAACTCAACTCAAACTCAAATCAAACTTGGTAGATACTTCGAATTAAATTCGCGCACTTCTGTCTTCCAGCCGATCTTGTAGCGAAATGATCGATTTGAAGCAGTCGTTGCGCTAAGAAACTGTGCCGCTTTTCAAAAGTCCCACTATTGAATTAGATGACTATTATTAAAAATCGCGCCAACATTTTCTGCATGGCGATTTTCATGCATGGCGACAAATTTGCAGTATGACTGTAATTCGCCAGAAAGTAGATACGCGCCATTAGCATTATGCTATAAAAGTTCAAATCACGTAAGCTTTTACAAACGCTTCGACATACATGAGCATAAGTAACAGGGATGGACCAATTTTACGAACAAATAAAATATTTCTTTATCGTCAACATTAATACAACATAAATTTAAATTACTTTTATTCTATTTATTTGATTTATTCCATTAAATTTAACTAAAAAAAACGCAAAACGTTACATCACCCCAACCATTTTTATGAAAATTTGATCAAGAACTTGATCAAATTTTCATAACTTAAAAAAAACTCAAACGTTGCAACTAACAAAACTTAAAAACTGAACTGAACTGAACATACAATAACAGATACTAAGGTCATTCGTTCATCGATGTAAACTATCCTATTCAATAATCCCTTACTTCAAACCCAACCTAAAAGTAACGGAAACCATGATCAAACAACGGAAATTTTTCCGTCAACCACTTGATCACTCAACGGACTGCAATTAAATGCCACATCGAATACCATTTCGACCCACTGTGCATTTAAAATTGCCTATATACGAACTTCTAACGTGACCACAATACGAATTCTACCCATCAAATTCAAATTTGACGCAAAACATAGAATTCGAACCAAATTCTAACCAAACCGTAACGGGAATATCGAACAGACCTATAACATCGCACGAACTTGACAGCTTAGCAAACTGTCACTGTCACTGTCACTCGCGGTCGCTCTGGCGATGAAAAATACTATGCCTCCCCGACCATCGCCTAAACGTCAGTCGGAGTGGACCAAAACAAAGTGCATCGAGCCGGAGTCGCGAGGACGTAAAAGTTAAAGAAAAAAACGCGAGTTTGCTAATTTTAATCAGGATTATATTTAAACGGGGGGAGTATTATTGTTTAGAACTTAAATTAAGTGATTTTCAAAAGAATTTGTTGCTTTGTGGTGTGTTCTCTTTTCTTTTTCAGGGACATAAAAGCAAATCAACGTAGAACCACGGAGATGAACAAAACAAGATGGACGATTCTGGATCAATTAAACTGAAACTAACAGAAAAACGAAATTCAAGATGGATGGATGTGGGGTTAAACTTGGATGAAACCTGAGACATGAAACTACCGGGCTATGGTAAATGACAAGATGGATGGATAAGCTGATTTTACTAATGGATTGGAAGAGATAAGGTAAAAAAAACTAATTAAACTACTACAACCCAATTTACTCAAACAACGATATGATTTTAGGAGGACAACAAAACACTAAACGACACGGGAAGAAAAACAACAACACCAGGCGCTATAAAAAAGGAACTTTGAGCTTTGGACATATGACGACAAATGGAGGAACAATGACGACAATTTTCGTTGATTTCATGGTGAGAATAGCTAAAAATCCTACTTTAAAACTCCTAATTTATGATAGTTCAGGCTAGGTCGCGATTTTTTTGTTTACATTTACTAACACTAGCTTTAACATACCATTGTTTACCATCGTTTGTGGTGGATTTTCCCGATGTATTTTGTTATTTCTTCCTTGTACATTCCGACTTTCGTCTCATGTCATAGCTTGATCATATTTTCCTTAAAATTTCTTCAAAAAGTTAGCATGAAAGATTCCTAAACTGTTGTTTTTCTCATCTACTAATTCATAACTATCTCCTAAAGCTTTTCTAACGTATGCTTCTGTATATTTCGGTGCCAACTTAGCACAGAAATCCTTTGATTTATCAGATTGAGTAGTATTTTTCTTCAAAACCTTCTCTCCTACTTGATAAGATGGAGCTTTCTTATTTGAGCGCAAATTGTAGTATTTCGCTTGTTTTTGGTACGCTTCCTCTAAATTTTTCCTTACTTGTTTGTATAATTGATCTCGTTCCTGATCATTTAGGGTTGTATTAGCTAAAACGCCTCCGTTCCTTAATCTCTCGTACTCTGTTCCATTAGAAATCATATTGCGTCCAAAAGTCAAAAAGTACGGCGAGTACTTAGTGGAATCATGCACAGAATTCCTAATTGCACATGCAATTTCCTGAAGATTATCGGTCCATTGTTTATGGTTACCTTTCAAGGAAGCTCTTATGGCCGTAGTTACTACCTTATTAACTCTCTCAGTGTTATTTACCTGAGGATGGTAGGAGGGAGTTAACCAATGCTTTACTCCATGCTGTTTCAACAACGCAGCGAACTCCTTTGAAGTAAATTGTGAGCCGTTGTCAGTTAGAATAACTTCTGGGGCTCCAAACAGTAAAAATATAGCTTGCTTTAAAAACTGAACCAGTGATGATGCAGTAGCTTGCTTAAAAGGTTGAACCATGACAAATTTCGTAAAAACGTCAGTTACTACCAAAAGACAAGTACATCTAGCTTTCCCCGAGGGAGGAAAAGGTCCAACATAATCTAATGTAATAAATTGCCAAGGATAATCACAAAACTTCTTTTGTGATCCCATTGGAGGAGTGGGATTTACATTTATCCCTTTAGAAGTTTTGCATGCCAAGCACTCCTTACAAAACTTCTTAATATCTGAGGCCATTTTCGGCCAATAGTATTTTTCTTTAAGCGTTTTGAGGGTTTTTTCGTATCCAAGGTGGGCTATGTTGTGGGAGGACTCAATCAATGGCTGTCTTTCAGCTTCTAAAGGATAATATTTCCACTCAAATCGCTTGTCCCTGAGTTTTGATGAATCTTCGACAAATTTGTAAATTCTATCACCCGAAACTTTAAAATTTTTGTATTGATGAGGATTTTTTCTAATATTTTCCATCAGATCAGCATATTCATCTTCTATAACTTGAAGAGAGTCTATCCGAGATAGGCAATCTGCTAATATGTTGTCTTTCCCCTTTCGATACTGTAAATTAAAATCATACGATTGCAATTTCAGTGCCCACCGAAGTAGTCTTGAATTTGCATTTGCTGCTGTAATGGAAAACAACCAAGTGATACTTTTACAGTCCGTGACCACTGTAAAAGTTGTCCCCTCAATGTAATGGCGGAAGTTTTCAATTGCTAAAAGCACTGCCAGACATTCTTTTTCTGTAGCAGCATATTTTCTTTGGGCACTGGATAATTTCTTACTAAAGTATCCAATTATGCGTTTTCCATCCTCAAAATTTTGTAATAAAGCCGCCCCCACCGCTAACTGGGATGCGTCTGTTTCAATTATAAAAGGTTTAGAATAGTCAGGGTTAGCTAGTACTGGCGCTGAAGTTAAAACCGATTTAAGTTCTTCTAACGCAAGGTCTGCTTCATCTGTCCACTTAAATTTCTTAGATTTCTTTAGCAAATCAGTAATCGGAGCTGTTAAATGACTATACCTAGGAATAAATTTTTGGTAAAAGCCCATAAGGCCCATAAGTCTCCTGATGTCTCTTATTGACTTCGGTCTAGGATAATTGAGAATTGGTTCTAGTTTTGCGCTGTCAATAGCTAAACCATTCTCAGTCAGCAAATAGCCAAGATATTTCACTTGTCTCCGACAAAAACGACTTTTCTCAACGGAGATGGTTAGTCCGGCTCTTTTGAGGCGAATTGCTACCTCTTTCAATAGACGAAAATGTTCTGGCAAAGATTCCGTGGCTATTATAATATCATCTAAGTATACGAATACGAAAGGCTCTAAATCAAAACCGATGGCCAGATTCATAAGTCTGTTCATCGTAAACGGCGCGTTTTTCAAGCCAAACGGAACAACTTTAAATCGAAAAAGTCCTTTTGGAGTCCTAAAAGCTGTGAAGTTCCTAGATGATTCCTTTAAAGGAATTTGGAAATAGGCATCCTTGAGATCTACGATGCTAAAATATTTAGCCTTTTGCAGTCGGTGAAATATTTCCCCCATATTCCTCATCGGGTAAGCGTCCTTTTTTGTCACGGAGTTTATTCGTCTCGAATCTAAACAAACCCTAATCTTCCCGTTAGATTTCTTTACTGGAACTAACGGACTTGCAAATTCTGATGAGCATTCCTCAATCACATTCAAAGTTTTCCAACGTTCTAACTCCTCCTCGATCTTTTCCCAAATTTTCGGCGAATACCGGTACATTGGGAGATCACGCATTTTCCCATCCGAAGCAATTTCAATCTCGTGTTCAAGTAGAGTTGTTTTACCTAAATTCCCTGCGCTAGTTAATGGAAAATGTTTTAAAACATCCTGCAGCTCTCGTCTCTCCTCTTCAGTTAAATTATGCTCAGTCTCCACCGTTTCAATAGCCTTTAACGGATCGTCGGGTAAATCTAAAGTTGGAACGTCTAAAGATTCATCTTCTTCAGGTTTAGCTTTGAACTCTGGTTCTGGTTCTAGTGGCTTAACAAGCTGGACAGAGAACTCAATCACCTCGTTATCGTCGGTAATTGGCTCTGTTTCAATTCTTAGGTAATTTATTTCGTTTTCTGATGACGAAGTCTCCCAAGTTAATTCAAGGTCTTGAATCTTGTTCTCTGACAATATCATTGGCCTAATTTTGAATGCCCGCCAGAAATCCATGCCGAGGATCAATGGCTTTCGAATTTCTGGAACTACTAATGTTGGAATCACTTTCGTGTCATTTCCCAAAGTGAAAGGCACGTTAACATAGCCTAAACATGAATGTTTCGTATCGTCAGCGGTGCAAACTTTAATTTTTGATTTAAGAATAGTCAGTCCGTGGGTTTCCAAAATATTGACTGAACTTATAACACTCATTGCTGCCCCTGAATCCAACAACGCGGTCATTTCTGTACCTAAAATATTAACTTTTATGTGGGGACATGAACTAGGGTCTACTCGAATTTCAAAAAGTGAAAAATTTTCAATTTTGTCCAAAGTTTCACGATTGGGAATCAATTTCTCCGGCGAGATGTGTGGATTCCCGAACAAACATCCCGCTTTTAGTTTGTTGGCCTCACATTTTCGTTCAATGTTCTTAAAAAAGGATGATTATTCTCACAATTTCTTGTGGTTCTCCCTAATCTTCCACAAGCGTAACAAAACAACACTTTCCGCTCATTACACTCTCTCCAAGTGTGACCCGATTTCTGACAATTCCAGCAGGCTATGGAAGTTGTCCTACGCTGTTCTTCCTGCCGAGAAGAAGTAAATTTCGGTTGTTCATTTGGAGAATCACTAGATTTCCTAGCGGTTCTTTGAACCTTCTGAACCACTCGTAAAGGAACATCTTCCTCTGAAGAATCGCTTTCCGAATCTTCAGGTTCGATGTGATGGACATCATTACGCTGAGTAGTAGGACATCTGTAGAAGTTGGGGTCGCAAGCATCTATTTTATGGTTAATTTTGATCAGATGTTCTAAATCATCAATTTCCATTATGGACAACTTTGACCTGTAGTGAGGTCGCATGTTATCCCAAACTAATTCGAACAGAGTACTAGAAGAAAAAGGCTTTTGTAAGCACTGATTTAGTTTTTCGACTTCCGTAACGTATGCAATGAAAGTTTCTCCCTTGCGTTGTTTCAATTCACGGATTTGAGTCTTAATTCCCCTATCGCGATTTGGATTACCGTATCGGAAACGAATCTCGTCCTCAAATTTGCTCCATTTGGAGAACCTATCTTCGCGAGTGAACCACCAATCGTATGCCTCTCCTTTTAAACGGTGGTGTATGTTTCTCAATAACTCTTTCTCGTTAACACCTTCATGCCGTGCAAGTTTCTTGATTTTATACAAAAAATCTTCCACTTGCATCGATCTACTGTCTCCAGTAAATGTCAAATTCCAATTTTCTACCCTCGACTTTCTATATCGCGGCGTTTCTTCTATCGACGAGCTACTAGACACAGACGAATGACGTCTATGTCTACGAGAAGTTTGCCGAGAACTTCTCCTTCTTCTCTCTGACTCAGAATCACTTTCAGATCCACTAAAGTACCGTTCGCGCCTCGTCCAGTTTTCTCCTCTACGATCTTGTCTCCTCTCGTCTATCTCCGCTCTTTCTGACCTACTTTTCATACTCTTCCTAACATCTTCCATTCTACTTCGGTTCAGTGGACTGGGTGTTCTATCCCGGTGAGATCTTTCTAATCTGTGCCGGCTTTCCGAATTGCTTTGCCTGTCATTCCTAATTTCAACTCCCCTATAACCTTTATGCTCGTATTGATCATCAAATTTATCCTTTCTTATTCTTTCATCCCACGTGTCCTTTTGCACTGAATAATTACCAAAAATTCCTACATGGGGTTGCTTTCCTTTTCCTCCTTCATCTTCTGATTCGTTATGCAGCCTGCTTAAATCATTCCTCTTCCCTTTCAAATCTAAAAGATCTTTCTTTCTTGTTCCTTTTCCTTCGCAATCCCCGCATTTACAATCTCCTTCTATACAGCGTAGCTCCATTTTATCAAAATTTAGCGACTCGAAAGCCCCACGTTGGGCGCCAATGTAACCGTTCGTAAACTGTTCACGAGGAATTTTAAAAGCGCGGTGGCTTAAGCGCCACTCTCAAAGAGAGACCACCGGTCGTGTTTAATTTTGCCCGACTTTGCTAGAGACTTTCTCACTCAGGGACGGTTTTGAACGGTTCATGGAAATAACGGCAGAATTTCTTCGAAAACGCAAACTAAACTCCAACTCTTTCACAGGCTAGAAGAACTTATGGAAAACTGGAAGGGATGCTTACTCATTCGAGCGAAAACGGAATTAAAACGTAACGGACTGTAGTGAGTATGTTTATTAAAAAAAAGCAATGTGAAACGTAACGGAACTGAACTAATTTCAAAAACTTTAACTATTTATTTTAGCAACTTCATTCGTATTGGACGGGAAATTCGTAACGGAATGGAAAAAGAGCAAACATGGCCATGTAACTAAAAGCTCTTCACATACCTGCGCAGGTTTTGGTGTTGCGATGCTCGATGACGGGGTGGCGTAGCTCGACGACTCAACGATGGCGACTACCTCGATGCTCAACAGCGGCGACAGCAGAATGGCGGCTGCCGACGAGTCCGTGCTGCGATTTGGCGCGCAGCGTCGACAAAGGGACCCGTGTGCGGTATGGCCGAACTACCGGTGCGGAGGGAGTGGCGGCTGGACGGAAGCTTCCGATTGTTGGACGAACGAGAGGGCTTCGGCGGATGCCGAGCGATTCCCGGGATGGTCTTTCTCCGGTCAATAAAGGCGCAAACAGAGCCCAGCGACCCGGCTTCGCGTACTATGCTTCCAGCTATGACCGAGCGGGGAATGTCGCTACCTCTATCTTCCTAGATACGGACCGGGTTCGTGACGTGCAATTGGCGACACGCTGCTACGAACCGACTCTCGTGATTTCCGGCCCACGGGGTGTAACGGAAAAGGGCCTTACCGTCGGTGATTGGCGGCCGACGGGAATTCTTCGCTACGGAGATGATTGAGCGACTTCACTCGCGCCTCCGTTTGACTGCCTTCTGAAAGGCGGGCCTTTGCTGGGCACACGGGTCGGAAACGATGACTCACGGACGAAACTGGCGGTTCAATCCGCCTACGAAACCCCGATTCGGCGAGGGATACCGCCGAACGACGACGAAAAAACCAGCCGTACGAAAAAAGCGCTAGGCGCTACACGTCCAACAGGAATTCATGTTAATCTTAAGCACTTTTAATTTAATTATCAAAAAATTACCTTTTTTCGTAGTTCAATTCCTTCGAGAAATAAATCAATTGCAGAAATCGCGAATTTGCGGACCTCGGTCCTCTAAACACGAAAGAAATCACATAGAAATACGTTCAACATCACTTATAATCTTTTTAAACTCACTCACTACTTTTACCTTAGAAATTGGAGAATAACTTTCACCAAAAACTCAACTAGACTTCAATTCACTTTAAACTGACTTAAACTCAACTCAAACTCAAATCAAACTTGGTAGATACTTCGAATTAAATTCGCGCACTTCTGTCTTCCAGCCGATCTTGTAGCGAAATGATCGATTTGAAGCAGTCGTTGCGCTAAGAAACTGTGCCGCTTTTCAAAAGTCCCACTATTGAATTAGATGACTATTATTAAAAATCGCGCCAACATTTTCTGCATGGCGATTTTCATGCATGGCGACAAATTTGCAGTATGACTGTAATTCGCCAGAAAGTAGATACGCGCCATTAGCATTATGCTATAAAAGTTCAAATCACGTAAGCTTTTACAAACGCTTCGACATACATGAGCATAAGTAACAGGGATGGACCAATTTTACGAACAAATAAAATATTTCTTTATCGTCAACATTAATACAACATAAATTTAAATTACTTTTATTCTATTTATTTGATTTATTCCATTAAATTTAACTAAAAAAAACGCAAAACGTTACACCGTATGTTTACTTAGAGATGTATCCTATTCGCTTTTTTATAGGACGTAGGTGTGAATTGATGTGTCACAACATGTATTTCCTTTGTTGTATACAACATGGCCTTCGACCGGTTCTGAAGGGATCCGGAGGAATTTAGGGAGCATCCATAAATGGCATAGCATTTTAGGAGGGAGGGGGAGTCCCTGATTTTGCTACGTTCGATGTATTAGGCATGGAAAAATAGGCTACGAGTGATGAGGGAAGCGCCAAAAATCGTCCAAAATAAGCTACGTTATTTATGGACGCTCCCTTATCCGGGACCTGAAGGTGACACCGTGATATCTGGGAGTGCTGAGGAGGTCACGGTTTGAAAGCTCACAAAAAGTAGATGTGAATTGATGTGTCGTTTCATATATTTTTTCCACTTTATGCGTTGCCTGGAACCGGTTCCGGAGGAACTTACCCGGGTTCCGGAAGTGGCCATATGACCTCGGAAAGATCTAGGACGATTATTATTCATTACCTTACACGAAATAGATGTGAAATAATGTGTCACACTTGATGTTTTCCTAACTTTACGCTGTTGGCCATATGCTGGTACCCCAAGGAACATCGGAATATCTCCGGAACCAGGTGGCCAAGTGTCCCAACCAAAGTATTTCCTGAAAATAGAAGACATTTTCAGAACCCACCGAAAAAATTGTGAAAAAATATTGAGAAACAAAATAGTTACAGCAATTTGAACTTTTTTTTGACCGAAAAAAAGTATGCTGCCGGTACATGGGTTTATGGCGGGTAGTGTACGTGCAAATTGGTTGTCTGGGATGGCACCCCCAGTAGTTTCGCCTATGAACTCCAAAACAATAAAAAAAAAAACAATAAAAATTGTTTTCAGGTGCATTTTCTTTTCACTAGAAGCTGGAAGAATGAATATTACATACCGTGATTTCGGGTGAAATTGATCACTTTTCGCAGTTTTTGGTGAATAATTTTTCAATACTAATCGATATGGTTACAATCAATGCATTAAAACAAGTACGACCATGGTTTTCATCAGTCACCGAGGTTGAAAATTCTACTGCAAATCATTTTATTACAAAAAATATCATTTGAAATGAAAAATCAAAAACTTTACTTTCGGGGTGAAATTGATCAGTCTGTGAAATATTTTTGTAGGTGCTGAAAATATTTTTTTCCACCTGCATTAACCACCTCAGAATGCAAAAAGCTATGCAAAACTTTTACGAGTTTACTAAATTTTTAATTATTTAAGTTTGAAGTTTAATAAATCTTAAGAAAACGCCTGAAAGTATGCAATTTCCATACTAAATATGTTATAACTTCCATAAAAGTACAATTTTATGCATAAATTTCAATATTTATAGAACTTTTGATGACGAAATCGGTTTAAAGGAATACTTGGCAGCTAGATACAATCATTCGAATATTCATTACATTTGCGATACAGCTACGGTAACAAAAGTTTGACCACAGATAACAGACGTTTATGCTTATATTGGCAATGTGTGTAAAAATGCTCAACAGCCATTTTGTATGTAACGAGCAGCTGAAACTCATGTGGCAATCATTTAGAGATGGCGCAGTGATCGATAATCAGTGATCGCTTTCAAGATTGCATGCACTACGCAATTTTACATTCAAGATTGTATTCGATCTTGAATGAAAGTGGAACTTTGAACTATTCTTGCATTCAAGTTAGATGTAATGTCGCAATCAGTTGAGTAGATGGCGGTAGTGAGCCAACGTATATCGTTTTGAACATTTACACAGGATTCTGCGAAAAATTTGTACTAGCATAAACATCTGTTATCTGTGGTTTGACAGTGTCTTTGAAGTTCGCCCAACACGCAATTTCGGAAAATATCGAATTTTATGCTGAAATATGTGTCTATTTGGCTGTAAAACATGTAAACTCATCATTCAATAACTCTTGAGCCAGATGATGAACATTTTTTACAAATTGTTTTAAGTTTAAAGCGTTATTTTTAACAAATAAAAATTGTCCTCACGCTGATCAATTTCACCCCACTGATCAATTTCACCCGAAATCACGGTACTTAAAAAGTGTCTTGAAAATCTGTTCAGAAATTCTACAATCAAATATCTCAAACTTCAGCAAGAATTCCTTATTCAGCGACTCCACTAAAAACCAAGAAAAAAACAACTAAGGAGGCTAAAAATATTCTTCTGAATTCAACCAGAAACTGGGCTTAAGGTTTTCCAGAAACATACAATTTTCGTTTGAAGCGTATTCAGCAATTCCTGTACATATTATAATAATTCCATTGGAGCCTAAAACAATGCACGGACATTATTCGACTGTACACACTGAGCGATTGAGCCACATTTTACATTGGATGGACATACAGAGCATGTACCAGTGGATACGGAGCAGAACTTAAAAACTCGTCACTCTAAGCGAGAATTGAACACTCATCCCACAGCATATTCCGATCAGTAGCTTGGAGATGATGCAGATCTTATACAATTATTATTACTATTGGCAACACAGGCCACCTCGGGCTGTATCATTTCTCTTAGCTTCTCTTCACTCCCAGTATAACGTATAACGGGTATAACGTCCCAACTGGGACAAAGCTTGCTCCTTTCAACTATCATTTTCAGCGCTATAAGCTACACACAGAAAGAAATCATGAATAATAAACAGCACGTAAGTTAAGCATCGACTGAAAATTATAGTAGAAGCTACAAAATTACAGCCATTTACCGAGAGATGATACTGTCCGCTCAGTAATCAGCCAATCATGCGTACTGTTTACATTTTTTGAGACATATCCGCTTGAAATTTACATGGAGTAACGTAAACGAGGACAACTACGCTCAGTCGTCTGCCTCGCTGCGGAGACTGTTCTCTCGCTCTCTGTGGCCGAAGCACTACAGCAGTTTGTTCCTTTGTGGTGGAACTTGTTTATCTTTGTTTGCTCTCTCTTCAGCTTGGTGAGCCAGCTTAGAGGGGTTAGGCGTGAACTCTCACTCGGAAGATCTGAGTTCGATTCTCGTATAAAGATTTTTTTAAGTTTCTCTGAAAAGCCGATGCTTAATTAACACTTTTCTCTCAGCAATCAGCAGTGTAATTTTAAGATCACACATAAATTTCTATCGAACACGATGGAGGTCAATTTGTTACATTCAGTTCGTCATAAATTTACAGATTTTGTTCGTACTGTGCAGTCATTTGCTTCCTGTTGTGTAACGATCGAGTTGAAGCAGTCAACGCTGAATAAAAGGGAAGCTAGTCAAATTAAAACCATAAGCTAGTACACGACTGCAAAACAAGCATCATACAGCTACCAAACTCGGTTTTCAGAAATCAATCACTTGTCACTGGAGCTGCCTTTACTACACTCTATTCCAACTCCGGAAGATTTCCCGAAAGATGTAAAAACTTGATCAAATCGAATAGGAGACTCCACTAACAGAACAGCTGCTGCTATACTGTACAATTCGTAATACTGACAAATCCATAAACCAGAACCATTACAGCTGGAAGCTGTAATAAAGTAAATGTTGGTATACCAACACAGCTTGTCGGATGTAAACATTATTGTCAAAACAATCTTTAAATGGGATATATTGCTACTACACAAACACTTTACAGCCATCCATCTCTGTGCTGTGAAATTATTTGGGTTGCTTTTAATGCACTTTAATCCGACTCCGGAAGATTTGTCGGAAGATGTGCAAATCGAATAAGAGTCCCAGCCAATAAAAAAAAGCTGAAAAGGCGCCTTCTCAAGATGTTATTCAGTTAATGGTTACATAGGAGGCGAGAAAAGAACCATGACTTGGTGGCATAGAAGCTGCACGAAGATACTCTATGTCCAAAGAAGTCGAGGAAATGTCCTTTACAAAAAGTAACTGGGACAACCGGGAATCGAGCCCGTCACCCTCAGCATGGGCACGCTGGATACCCACACCTTTACAGCTGTGGCTATGTGGGCTCTATGTTATTCCTATATCTAACCATACATAACTTCCAGCGACCAGCTGGACTAGCTATGGTAGATTATGTACGAATACGGATTCCCGGAATAACGCGACGATGGATAGAGTGATGTGCGTAGTTAGAGTATCAGGGACACTCTCGAGTCCCTTCGAATCTCGCAGAGGGTTACGGCAAGGTGATGGTCTTTCGTGCTTGCTGTTCAACATTGCTTTGGAGGGTGTAATAAGAAGAGCGGGGATAAACACGAGTGGGACGATTTTCACGAGGTCCGTTCAGCTGCTTGGTTTCGCCGATGATATTGATATTATTGCTCGTAAATTTGAGACGATGGCGGAAACGTACATCCGACTAAAGAGTGAAGCCAGGCGAATCGGATTAGTCATTAATGTGTCGAAGACAAAGTACATGATGGCAACGGGCTCCAGGGAGGAATCACAGCGCCCACCACCCCGAATTTATATCGAAAGTGATGAAATCGAGGCGGTTGAAGAATTCGTGTACTTGGGCTCACTGGTGACCGCCGACACCAGCAGAGAAACTCAGAGACGCACTTTGGCAGGATATCGAGCTTACTTTGGACTCCGCAGAACTCTACGATCGAATAAAGTTCGCCGACACACGAAGTTAACCATCTACAAAACGCTGATTAGACCGGTAGTCCTCTATGGGCACGAAGCATGGACCCTACGTGCAGAGGACCAACGCGCCCTTGGAGTTTTCGAACGGAAGGTGTTGCGTACCATCTACGACGGAGTGCAGATGGAAGACGGGACTTGGAGAAGGCGAATGAACCACGAGCTGCATCAGCTGCTGAGAGAACCAACCATCGTCCATACCGCGAAAATCGGGAGGCTACGGTGGGCGGGTCACGTCATCAGGATGTCGGATAGCAACCCGACTAAAATGGTTCTCGAGAGTCATCCGACCGGTACAAGACGACGTGGAGCGCAGCGAGCTAGGTGGGTCGACCAAGTGGAGGACGATCAGCGGACCCTACGCAGAGTGCGGAACTGGAGACAAACAGCCATGGACCGAGTGGAATGGAGACGGCTACTATGTACAGCGGAGGCCACCCCGGCCTTAGCCTGATCGGTAAGGTGAGTAATGATGCAAGAAAAAACATTCTCTAGAAATTGAGCAGTCCCAGATGTTCTCAAGGGCGTTTCAGGAGATCTCAGCGTGGTCTCTGGGGGTTTCAGGCGTCTCAGAGGCGCTTAAGGGGGTCACAGTGGCGTTTCAATGGATCTCAGGGTGTTCTAGGAGGTGTCAAGGGAGCTTCAAAGGGTCTCAGGGGACTCCCGAAGAGTTCCAGAGGGTCTCAGTGACGTTTCAAGAGTGTTTCAGTTGTTTCAGTAGGAATCATGGGATACCAGGAGATCTAAGGGGCATTCCAAGAGAGCGCCAGGGCATTTCAGGGGGTACCGGAAGAACCCAGAAGGTCTCAGCAGCGTTTAAAGGGGTCTCAGGGGCGTCTCAGGGGTTCCAGGGGGCTCCAGGGAATATCTGGGGCGCTTTGGAGGTGTTCCGGGGGTCCTAGGGAAGAGTTACAGGTGTCCTCAGGGACGCTTCAAGAGGTCAAGGGATTTCAGGGTGGTTCGAGGAGGTCTCTGGGGTGCTTGAGAGTGTCATGGACATTCCAAGGAGTCTCAGGAGCGCTTCAGGGGTTCCCAGAAGGTGTCAGGGAGTCCCAGGGGCGTTTTAGGGGATCTGAAGGACGTTTCAGGGAATTCCAGGAGGATTCAGAACGGTTCCAGAGATTTTCAGGGGAGTTCCTGGCAGTCTCAGGGGCGCTTCAGGAGGGCCCATGGGGCGTTCCGGGTGGCCTCAGGCGCAAGGATGGAAGAACATCACTTCGGAAGGAATGCTATCGACTGAGGGTAGCTGGCAGTGATATTTTATCGGCGCAGCAGCCTACTTCGCAGCAAACGTGTGGGTGTGTCTTAGTAGCGAGTTCTGTTCTTAATCGAGGGATATAAAAGAGCCTGCCTATCGTGTTGAGACCGTTCTCGTATCGGACGACGTAACGAGCGGACCATCGGATGCAGAACAGCAGTAGGATCGAGGTGTCTCCCCTGCCTCCGCTGAAGCAGCATTATCTGTAGGTCGAATCTTCCTCCCTCGCACGGTGATCGACAACAGCAGCAGCTTGGGTTAAATTCAATCATAAGTGGACCTTGGACGAGTCTAGTAGTTATTCTTGATATCACGCGAGTCCCGTTGCCGTGTTATTAATCGAACCTTCACATCAGGACTTGACAAAGCAGTACTTGGCGCGCAAACGTGATCTGCTTAACCAGCCGGACGAGGAAGATGAAATTGCAAGCGTGAGGAGCCATCGCTCCACCCGTTCGACGAAAAAACGTATTGAAGATTGGGTCGATAATCAGGCAAAATCTACCAGTATCCTGGTATGGGCGTCGTTGGAGAGACGTCTAAGCTGTATACACCAACTCATCATACGTCAGTAAAGTCGGTAGGTGCTCATGGCCAGCAATGCACTTCTACTCCGATCCGCGATGAGCGAAGAGCCGAGAACCGAGAGCCTTTTCCCGTAAAGCGTGAGCCTTTGAATCTCATCGAAATAGACTTCCTGTTACCAGCTCGCACTACCGGTAGCATCACGATCGGTGAAAACGATCCCGGAGAAGCAGCTGGGGGCAACGCCCCGACGGACACGAATCAGATTTCACCACCGATCTCGTTGGTAAATCTAAACTCCTTGCAGAATCTTTTAGAAGAGCAAAAACCGACTGTGAAGTACACTGGAACGCTACCAAAACTGGCAAATAATGTCATATTACCCTACGGTCAGCGGCAAATTGACATTGCCCTTCGGCGCAAGACAAACGAATTAGAAGAACGTCATCAATTCATTCATTCATTTATTTAGTTAACATCAAATTCATGATAATACTGAATCAACAATTTGCCGCCATAATACTCGATTTGCAGCTGCAGCTCTCCAACCTCGGTCACGCCCAACACTCGCCAGATCACGCTCCACCTGGTCCGCCCATCGTGCTCTCTGCGCTCCACGCCTTCTTGTACCAACCGGATGGTTAGCAAACACCAGCTTTGCAGGGTTGTTGTCCGGCATTCTTGCAACATGCCCTGCCCATCGTATCCTTCCGGCTTTGGCCACTTTCTGAATGCTGGGTTCGCCGTGAAGTGCAGCGAGCTCGTGGTTCATCCTTCTCCGCCACACACCGTTCTCCTGTACGCCACCGAAGATCGTCTTTAGCACCCGTCGCTCGAAAACTCCGAGTGCTTGCAGGTCCTCCTCGAGCATCGTCCATGTCTCGTGTCCATAGAGAACCACCGGTCTTATCAACGTCTTGTACATGGTACATTTGATGCGGGGGTGAATCTTTTTTTACCGCAGTTTCTTCTGGAGCCCATAGTAGGCACGACTTCCACTGATGATGCGCCTTCGTATTTCACGGCTCACGTTATTGACGTTAACGTCATCAAAGCGAAATTGATTCACGGCGAAGACGAGAACTGGACCTGGTTGATGAAATCGAACGTTTGCAACTTCAGAAGGATCTGAAACTGACAGATTTCGGAAACACAAAGCTGATACGAAGATAAAGCTGCAGGAATTCTTGGACCGGCAGACAGCCATGGAAGTACGACGGCACGAGGAATTGCAGCAGCTTGATGCGGAGATACGCCGACTAAAGGATGCAGAACGACGACTAACGGATCAACTTCAGGTGCACAGATAAAAATAATGAGATTTACACGTCATGTAAACTTTTTTTTAGTCATATAAACTTACTGTTAAGATGGTTTACATGATATATCATGTAAATTTGTGTTATATGTCATGTAAAGACTTGGAGTCATGCTGAATTACATGATATTTCATGAATTTAACATGATATGTCATGTAAACTTCTGTGATATCCCACGCTCCAATTATGTGCATCATATGTCACAGAATTTTACACTCTTTTTTCGATCTGTGTGGTTAATCAGATACGCCCGCCCAACAGTGCTGTGGAGATCAACCATAGCAATACCGCGCACCTGGAACAACAGCAAGTGGAGCCAACGGACCTAACATCATCCCGGCAGGGAAATCCCACTAGAACTACAGGGCTGGTAATTGAACCGCCTCCGGTAAGTGCCGTTCCATCTTATCGTAATGAAGCAAACACCTCCTTGCCTCAGTACCAAAACCATAATTACCACTGTAACAGTTGGTAGATTGCAGATGGCGGAAATGGTGGAAAGTAGTGGGTAATTAAGCTAATCCGTAGCTGTTTTTACGGCCAAGTATTTTCGAACTATTTCCGCAAAATCGGCCAGCCCCTCAACGAACTACCCTTTTGAAACCCTTCCGCTTAAGCGCCAGTACGACGAATCGCACTGCGAAAGAGCGTGTTCAAATACCGTACCCGGCTAGTTCTTCTCAGGGCAGGTCAGGTAAGGACTACCCAAGTCAATAGCGAAACCCAAACGAGACAAAACCGAAAAAACCTGATGGGAACTAGAGTCTAATACGGATCGACCCAGCAAAGAGTGGTAAAGCAGTCTAACTTGTTGGATAGGATTTATTCTGCTAGATTCGTCCTGATTCCCTAAACGTGCACGTTTTCTACAAACTAGTTTTGTCTGACCTTTGTTCACGATGTTCACGATTCGTTGAATATGGTACCGAAGCTTCTTGGTCACTGTGGCCTTGAAGACCATTCGCGAGTGTCGTCAGGGATCTGCACGTGGGCCTGGCTGCGACTCGGTCGTCTCCAAGGAGCCACTCGAAGCTCCACGTGTCACACACCGGTCTGGGCGTGTCCACGTGTCACACCGGCTTTTCGGGCCCGTATGAAGTTGATCACCAATATTAACTTCTTTTCCCGATCAGCCTAGATAGCTGTGTAGTGTCGGTAGCGGTTAGTTCAACTGGCTAAGAATAGCACTACGGACCGCCTGTTCCAGTGGTAGGAATCCACTAATCAGGTGACCCCTAATTCATGGTGTTATGCGGCTTTACGCTTACCGTGCCTAGGAATGAATGGTTAGGGGGGTCTTATAAAAACCTAATCGCAAACGGAGCCTGTGGAGTACCAGGGCACCCTCCACAGTATTTGCCCTTACTGTGCTAACCGGAGCAATAGCGCGGTGGACCTTGTGTTTCTCCGAGACAATCAGCTGCCCTTCTTCAATCTCATACTTGAGGCTGAATAAGGGCGGGATTATGAAGATGTTGTTAATTAGTTTAGATTTTCACCTATATGGTTTCGCATTATGCGTTTTACACAGTGTATTCTGTGAATCCTCGCCTTTGGCGCACTCAAATCGATACCGACCTGGCTTTATTGTTGCTGTTCTTTTTTGTGCTGTGATTGTTAGGAGTTTAATCTTGCCTAGTTTGGGTAGTGGCTACGGTTAGGATAGCTCAGATCAAACTTCAGCACAAAAGAACAGCAACGATCAATCTTTGTAGACTTATGCAAAATGGTACAGCCCAAGTGGCGTTAGTCCAAGAACCTTACTTTCGTAAGGGGAATTTCTATTTAGGAAACCTTGTGAATCCGGTGTTTGCTACTTTCAGTAAAAATGAAATGGCAAACTCACGTGTCATGCCTCGAGCATGTGTGCTTGTCAACAACGCAATCGTTGCTACACTCATCTCTGAACTAACTACCAGAGATGTATGTGCTATCACAATAGATGTATCTGTTGGAAACCTCAACAGGAAATACGTTTATTGTTCGGTTTATTTACCGCATGATGAATCATCCCCTACGGATGCTTTCAAGCAAGTCATTGCATACTGCACTTCAAAAGGCCTTCCGCTAATTGTTGGTAGTGATGCTAATGCTCACCATATAATCTGGGGCAGCTCAGACATCAATTTGAGAGGCTTCAGTTTGATGGAATACTTAAGTAGTACAGATCTTGGATTACTTAACATAGGCAACCGCCCAACCTTCATGGTATCTGGTAGAGAGGAAGTGTTAGACATAACGCTTTGCTCTAGCAGAATTAGTCATGAGCTGACCAATTGGCATGTGTCAGATGAAGAATCTTTATCTGACCATCGTTACATCTTGTTTGAACATGTGAATGTTACTTCGCAAACTTTGCGTTTCAGGAATCCCCGGTCAACCAACTGGGATCTCTTTACCGATTTGGTTGCAGCCAAATTTCATGGATACTCACCATCAATTGACACTCCAAGTGATTTAGATGATGCCGTTGATACTACAACGGCCTTCATCATGGAAGCTTTTGAAGAAGCCTGCCCTCTGCGGTCTGTGAAGACCACGAGAGGAACCCCTTGGTGGAACTCTGATCTGGCGAAACTCAGGAAACAATGTAGAAAGAGTTGGAACAGACGACGTTCGGCTGGTTCGGAGGCTTTCAGGTCGGCTCGCAAGGCTTACCAGAAAGCTCTTCGGTCTGCTGAACGATCCGGCTGGAAAAACCTTTGTACAAATGTTTCCAGTCTGAGTGAAGCCAGTCGATTGAACAAAATCCTTGCAAAATCTAAAGATTTTCAAGTGAACGAACTTCGTTTGCCAAATGGTGATTTCACTTCCTCTGATGAGGAAGTTTTAGAATGTTTATTCAGTACACACTTCCCCGGATGTGTGGATATTACATCTTCGGATGAACCTGATGTCTTTTCTTGTAGTTATGATTCTTTAGCTTCGGCTCGGAGTATCATAACTTTAGAATCGATTGAATGGGCACTTAATAGCTTTGCTCCTTTCAAATCTCCTGGGGCAGATGGGATTTATCCTATTTTGCTTCAGAAGGGATTTGATCATTTCAAACATGTTTTGAAACAACTACTTGTTTGCAGTTTTGCTACAGGGTATATTCCCAAATCCTGGCGGGATATTACTGTGAAGTTTATTCCGAAAGTGGGTCGCGCGTCGTATGAAGAAGCAAAGAGCTTCAGACCAATCAGTTTGACCTCTTTTCTTCTGAAATGCTTAGAACGCATAGTCGATCATCACATCCGTGATGTTCATCTGGCCAATGTGCCTCTTCATGTGAACCAACATGCTTACCAATCTGGAAAGTCCACTGTGACTCTTTTACACAAAGTTGTTTACGATATCGAGAAGGCATTCGCTCAAAAGCAATCCTGCTTGGGTGTTTTCTTAGATATCGAGGGTGCCTTTGACAACGTGCCTTTCGATGCCATATTGGAAGCCGCACGGGGTTATGGTATATCTCCAATGATTTCCAATTGGATTCACCAAATGCTCAAAAACCGACATCTCTTCTCGACATTGCGTCAAGCGGCGATTAGGAAATTGAGTGTTTGTGGATGCACCCAAGGGGGAGTCTTATCACCACTTTTATGGAATCTCGTAGCAGATACGCTATTGAGGCAACTCAATAATAGCGGTTTTCCTACTTATGGTTTTGCCGACGACTACCTAACATTGTTAGTCGGTATGTGCATCAGCACCCTTTTCGACCTGATGCAAAACGCTCTTCAGGTAGTTGAGGGTTGGTGTCGCCAATATGGCCTTTCGGTAAATCCGAGTAAAACATCTATTGTTCTTTTCACGGAAAAGCGAAACCGTAATGGTGTTCGAACTTTACGTCTCTTTGATTCTGAAATCAATGTGACTGAACAGGTAAAGTACGTTGGAGTCATTCTTGATTCCAAGCTTTCCTGGACACCTCATGTTGAGTTCAGAATCAAGAAAGCTTGTATGGCCTTCGGGCAATGCCGGCGAACCTTTGGTACAACTTGGGGTCTAAAACCCAAGTATATCAAATGGATCTACACAACTGTTGTTCGGCCAATATTGGCCTATGGATGCCTTGTGTGGTGGCAGAAGGGCGAAGTGAGAACGGTCCAATCAAAGTTAGGCCATCTCCAAAGGATGTGCTTAATGGCGATGTCTGGAGCGTTCTCTTCAACTCCCACGGCAGCTCTCGAAGTTCTCTTTGACGTTGCCCCACTACACATTCATCTCAAACAAGAAGCACTTTCTTGCACTTACCGCCTATGGGTACTCGGTTTACTAGAGGAAACTCCTGTGAACCGCAGTTCAACACACACCTCGTTGTTTCCACTTTTGGTGAATTGGGACAAAGTTGTCCTTGCTCCAAGTGATCTTACAATTGCTTGTAATTTTCCATATAGGACATTTTCCACGAAATTCCCTTCCCGGGAAGAGTGGACATCTGGTTATCTGGAGAGAAGTATTTCAGACGGTATCGTATGTTACACTGATGGCTCCCTTCTCGAAGGTCGAGAAGGTGCTGGTGTTTATTCTCGTGAGCTAAGGCTGTATCAGTCTTATTCACTTGGTAGACACTGCACCGTTTTTCAGGCCGAAATCTTTGCTCTTATGTGCGGAGTGCAATCAGCACTTCAGCAGCACGTAATGGGCAAAGTAATATACTTCTGTTCAGATAGCCAGGCTGCTATTAAAGCACTTGCTTCGGCCAACTCCAGGTCGAAGATAGTTATCGCTTGTCGAACTCAAATTGAGGAGCTGAATTCAGCAAACGCTGTTCACCTTGTATGGGTACCTGGCCATTCTTCCATCGCTGGAAATGAATTGGCTGATGAGTTAGCTCGCACTGGAGCATCACATGACTTCATTGGCCCTGAGCCAGCTATTCCGGTATCCAAGTGTTGGGTGAAGCTTCGGATTGACACCTGGGCTGCAACTCAGCACAAACAATACTGGAATAGTTTGGAGTCATGTCGTCAAACAAAATTGTATTGTACTGAGCCATCTCTAGGGGTGGCAAAGTATCTAACAAATCTGTCAAAGCAGAATTGCAGCATGCTGGTCAAAGCATTGACTGGCCACTGCCGACTCAGTTATCACATGGCGAATATTCAACAAGCTGATTCATTTGCATGTGATAGCTGTGAATCAGATTATGGAACTTCGTATCATTTAATATGTAGCTGTCCAGTTTTTGCGCAATTGCGTTTCCGAGTACTCGGGAAACACTTATTAAGTGAAACTGACTTCAGAAACCTGAATCTTAAGGACGTTCTGTTGTTCTTGACCCGCTGTGGTAAAGAGCTATAGGCTCTTTACGCTTTATGCATTATCATAGTGCCCTTTTCAGGGCGCTGTTCGAACCCATTGTGGCACGCTTATGCGTTATTACAGTGTCCTTTTCAGGACGCTATGTGAACCCATTGTGGTACGCTTTTGCGAGCATGACGATCCTATTCCCTTACCTGTCCTTTCCCATGTCCTATCCTTTTTCCTTCCCTTCTCCGTCAGGTAAATGATGAATAGGCTCGTGTTCATGGCGATGGCACAAATTTCCCGAATGGAGGAGAACGTGCCTCTAGAGCCGACCTACTGATACCTGATACCTGACCTTTGTTCACGATGTTCACGATTCGTTGAATATGGTACCGAAGCTTCTTGGTCACTGTGGCCTTGAAGACCATTCGCGAGTGTCGTCAGGGATCTGCACGTGGGCCTGGCTGCGACTTGGTCGTCCCCAAGGAGCCACTCGAAGCTCCACGTGTCACACGCCGGTCTGGGCGTAGAGGAACTATAGCGGGTAGGAGACCTGACGAAACCGAATGAAAAAACCTTCGCCTGAAGGTTCTACAGGCGAAGTAATACACATTTGATACACAAGCGATACATATTCAGTTGGCTACAAATTACCTTTGAATAGCCTATAAGGCTGGGATTTAATGGTTCGGGATGATAACCCTGTCACTTGTAGCGATCTCCTATTTTAATAAATTATTTCACATTAGCTTCAGAAATAGGCTATTAGAATCACTGAACTCACTTTGAGTTTTACAAAGTTTCTCTCCACGTGTACACCTTTGCTGAGACGCACAATATAGTTGTGAAACTAGAAGAATTTAAGTTTCATTAATTTCTAAACTAGTATTCCCGTTTTTAGAAAAAAAAAAAAACCTTACAATAATTTCTCTGATTTAGCCACTAAAACTTCTTCACTTCATGCAGCTCAAATGGGAACTTTTGATTGGCACACTGTTTTCGGCGATGTTCACTCTTGCACAGATCTTTCAGTAATGAAATCTTGCCCACATCAGGTGATATTTGGGACCAATATTTCCCAGTTCGTTTGCTCAGAACCGAAGCATTTCCTAACGTGTCCTGCTCTGATTGGACCATTAAACATCATACGATGTTGCGCTACATTTCTTAAATTTGCAACTTATTACTTAGCGAAGACTCTAACCATCAAAAAAATAGTCCGATCAGAACCCAATCTACGGGAGTTCTCAATTTAGGCTGTATTTGTTTTTACAGGAATAGTCTCGCTACCCACCGCTTCACCTGTGGTGGCGCTGCGATCACATAGGTGTTACACCACTCCCAAAAACCATCGGGTTTAAATAACGACCGACCACCACAATCGGTCCATTATCTGCCGTCTTTAATAAACCATCCGACAATACCCTCCATGACGTCGAAAAGCTGAAGAACTGATCCCGTGCCCTGTCTGTAAAGCTCAAGATCATCAAGCAGCACACTGTTCAAAATTCAACATGGTGAAAGAGTTTGTCGACGATGTTTAATTCCACACTTGCGCTGGCCATGTAAAGGAGAAGTATGCGGTGTCAACGGTTGCCAGAAGCTGCATCATCGTTTGCTGCACTACGATTCAAGCACGGATCCAAAGCAAACAGAGCGAGGTGCCAATGCTACAGTCACCATCCATCAGAAACCAGCCGCGTCAGTACTCTTCCGAGTTCTTCCTGTAACGCTTTATGGAAAATACGGAAGGGTTAATACATTTGCTTTCCTCGACGATGGATCTTCCGTTACTCTAATAGAAAATTCCATTGCTGATACTCTGGGATTGGATGGTCGAACGGAATCTCTGTGCATTCAATGGACTAGCGGAATCAACAAGAAAAATTTCAGACGCTCAGATGGTTCAGATGGAGATCTCGGCATTGGGTAGCAACAAACGGTACAAAGTGGGTGAAGCGTATACCGTTGATGGACTAGGACTACCCGAGCAGTCGTTAAATTTCGAGCAACTTGCGGACCAATTTAACCCTGAAAATGGCAGGACGGTCCAAAATCGAGATCTCAGTAATTTTTCAAGCTTTTAAGCTGAAATTTTGTACACATCAAGGGGAATAGTTGTACTATAAGATGTATTGATGGACATCCCCCTGCACCCTCCCCCCTTTTGGTGGGGTGTCGAAATAAGTGGCTTTTTTTCGAATTTTTCGGAAATGTTCCGTGAAATTGTTTAAATACATGATTTTTGTCATTGAAAAATAGGTTTCGGAGATCTCTGATGTCCGATTTACATTGGTGATCAAGTCCAATAAACCTAGATCATCCCAAGGCCTCCAATACGTTATGAAATTTGAGTCATATGTTCTGTAAGCGGTCAACAGTATCTACCGCAGCTCCAATGCAATATAACTGTGCGGCTTTTGACCGTTATGTTCCGAGTTGCTTTGTTATTGACCGAGAAGTACTACCTCCGATTTCGAAACATTTCAAGGTACGAAAAATGTCCTGGAGTTCAGGACTTCTTAGGTCTAAAGAATCTACCGCAATCACCATGCCATCTACGTTGGTGATTATTGGTCATTGTTATCCATGGCTTTCCGAAATGTTACGAGAAAATTCTGAGGTTGTTCGACATTGTAAGGTATGGAAAATGTCTTGGAGTTTAGGACTTCCAAGGTCTACAGAATCTACCGCAATTACTATGCCATCTACGTTGGTGATTATCGGTCATTGTTATCCATGGCACTCTGAAATGTTACGAGAAAATCTTTTTGGGGTTGTGCGACATTATAAGGTACGCAAAATGTCCTGGAGTTCAGGATTTCCAAGATCTACAGAATCTACCGCAATTGCTATGCCATCTACGTTGGTGATTATCGGTCATTGTTATCCATGGCACTCCGAAATGTTCCGAAAAAATCTCTCTGAGGTTGTACGACATTGTAAGGTACGCAAAATGTCCTGGAGTTCAGGACTTTCAAAGTCTACAGAATCTACCGCAAACACTATGCCATCTTCGTTGATAATTACCGGTTGTTGTTATCCATGGTACTCCAAAATGTCACAAGAATATATTTCTGACGTTGTACGACATTGTAAGGTACGCAAAGTGTCCTGGAGTTCAGGACTTCCAAGGTCTACAGAATCTACCGCAATTACTATGCCATCTACGTTGATGATTATCGGTCATTGTTATCCATGGCTCTCTGAAATGTTACGAGAAAATCTTTCTGGGGTTGTGCGACATTATAAGGTACACAAAATATCCTGGAGTTCAGGACTTCCAAGGACTACAGAATCTACCGCAATTACTATGCCATCTACGTTGGTGATTATCGGTCATTGTTATCCATGGCACTCCAAAATGTCACGAGAAAATCTTTCTGAGGTTGTACGACATTGTAAGGTGCGCAAGATGTCCTGGAGTTCAGGACTTTCAAGGTCTACAAAATCTAACGCAATCACTATGCAATCTACGTTGATAATTACCAGTTGTTGTATCCATGCTACTTCAAAATGTTACAAGAATTTTTTTTCTGAGCTTGTACGACATTGTAAGGTACGCAAAATGTCTTGGAGTTCAGGACTTTCAAAGTCTACAGAATCTACCGCAATCAATATGCCATCTTCGTTGATAATTACCGGTTGTTGTTATCCATGGTACTCCAAAATGTCACAAGAAAATATTTCTGAGGTTGTACGACATTGTAAGGTACGCAAAGTGTCCTGGAGTTCAGGACTTCCAAGGTCTACAGAATCTACCGCAATTACTATGCCATCTACGTTGGTGATTATCGGTCATTGTTATCCATGGCACTCCAAAATGTCACGAGAAAATCTTTCTGAGGTTGTACGACATTGTAAGGTACGCAAAATGTCCTGGAGTTCAGGACTTTCAAGGTCTACAAAATCTAACGCAATCACTATGCAATCTACGTTGATAATTACCAGTTGTTGTATCCATGCTACTTCAAAATGTTACAAGAATTTTTTTTTCTGAGCTTGTACGACATTGTAAGGTACGCAAAATGTCCTGGAGTTCAGGACTTTCAAAGTCTACAGAATCTACCGCAATCAATATGCCATCTTCGTTGATAATTACCGGTTGTTGTTATCCATGGTACTCCAAAATGTCGCGAGAAAATCTTTCTGAGGTTGTACGACATTGTAAAGTATGCAAAATGTTCTGGAGCTCAGGGCTTTCAATTTCTACAGAGTTTTCCTCAATCGCCATCAAATCTACGTCTGCAATAATTGTCCTCAGATATCCATGATGCTTCTCAACCTAACGAGATATTTTTCAGTTGTCGTATATTATATGTTTGCTGAGTGTCCTGAATTGCAGAACTTTCAAGTTCTACAAATTCTACCACAAGAAGCATTCAATCTTCGGTTTGCAGTTATGGTCTTCTTTTATCCATTGTGCTCTCCAACACAACTAAAAAACCTTTTTTCGATATTCGGATATTGTACAGTTTGCTAAATGTCCTGAAGTTCAGGACTTTCTAGTTCTACCAAATCTACCAAACCGCCATTGAATCTATTCATGCGGTTCATGGTCATTTTTATCCATGGTACTCCGTAGTGCTACGAGAAAATCTTTTTCAAGTTGTACAATATTGTAAGATATTCCAAATGTTCTGGAGCTCAGGACTTGAATAGTCCACAGTATCTACGTCAATTACCATTCATCTCATTCAAGTCAAAAATTTTTATGGTCTACAGAATCTTCCTCAATCGCCATTCAGTTCACGCTTGCTGCTTACCTCTGCTGTTGTTCAGGGTGTTCCGGAATGCAAGGAGAAGCCTTTTTCAATGCTGTCGGACACTATATGGTTTGTAAAATGTCCTGGAGGTAGACTAAGATCTGCAAAATCTACTTTTACCTCCATTGCTTGCTGTTTATCTTTGTTGTTATCCACGATGCTTCGAAATGCAACACGAGGTTCTTTTTACGGTTGTCAGACATTGTGAGGTTTAAAAAATGTCCTGAAGCTCAGAGCTTTCATGCTCTATAGTATCTACCGATATGCCGTTCTACGCTTGAGGTATTTGATCATTTTTATTTATGGTACAAGATTTTTAGAATCACCCCAATCGCTATTACATCTACGTTCACAGTTATTGTTCACCAATATCCATGATTCTCCGCAATCTAACGAGGAGAAGTCTTTTTAGGATTATCAGACATCGTGAGGTTCACAAAACATTTTAAATCTCAGGACTTTCAGAGTCTACGAAATCTGTCACAATCGACATCTAATCTTCGCTTGCGGCTTATCCGGTATATTGAAATCACAAGCAATTCTTTTTTGGATTAGTAGACATGGTAAAGTGTGCAAAATGTGTCGGAGTACAGAACACTCAAGTTCAAAACTATTTATCTCAATCGCCATTGAATCTACGCTAGCGTCTTATCGTTTTTGTCATAGATGGTGCTTCGCAATCCAATGAGAAGTTCATGTTATGGTTGTTGGGCATTGTAAGGTTTGTACAATGTGCTGGAGTTTTGAACTTTCATATTTTACAGAGCCTACTACAGTTGCCATTCAATCAACGCTTGCAATTTCAGTTCGTAGATATGGTCCACTGCACGAATTTATGCTGGCCTGCTTACTCCCATAGAAAATTTGACGGTTGACAAACACTCTCAAATGTCCAATTTCGTGTGGGAGTAAGCAGGTCAGTATAAATTCGTGCAGTAATCCATAGTTTAGTTTCGTGTTTGAAAGGAATTCCTCAAGAAACTTCTTGACCGATTCCTGGTAGAAACTTTCCAAGATGACTGCCATTTGAACTTTCATTTCTTTGTAGCGTACTGCGATCGAAGAAAAACGGTTTCTCCTTCTACAAGCAAGGCATTTTCCATGCATCAAGAAAGGCTGAGAAATTCCTTCTGAACTGGTAACAGCCGTTATCCATCCATGATGATATGTAATGATACAAAAGGTACTTTTCGGGATATTCTCTATCCAGACCCTTCTTCCCCTTGAGGCTATGGACGGACAGTCCCTTTTTACTTTTGGAGGATTGTGACAGATGTTTGCAAAGAGAAGCTATTATCACGGTTGTCAGATATTGTTTGGTTTGCAAAATGTCTTGGAGCTTAGAACTTTCAAGGACTGCTGAATTTACCCCAATTGCCATTCAATCTACACTTGATAGGAGCACCATTGGTCTTTGTCGATAAGCCGAAAGCGTAGATTCAATGGTAATTGAGGTAAATTGTTTAGAACTTGAAGGTTCTTTGCTCCAGAACATTGTGCAAACCTAACCAAGTCTGCAGATCATAAAATGAATTGTTGTGATTGCAATGTACCGGATAAATTGCAAACGATGTCGATTGTGGCAGATTTTGTAGACTCTACAAGCCCTGAGCTTCAGGATTTTTGCAAACCTTTCAATTTCTGACAATTGCAAAAGACTTCTCGTTAGATTGCGGAGAACCATGAAAATCGCTGAATAACTGTAAATCTGATTCAACGGCGATTGTAGCGATCCTGTAGAACTTGTACAGTACGATGGATAACCTTGAGGGTAAAACGGAATTGCGGTAGATGCTGCACACACTAAGGCTTGCACTAAGATAAGATCGATAAACGCCAGCACCGCCGGACACTTTGCATACCATACAATGTCGCACAACCTCAGAAAATAATTTCGGAGTACTATGGATAACAATGACCGATAATCACCAACGTAGATGGCATAGTGATTGCGGTAGAATCTGTAGACTTCTGAACTCCAGGACATTTTGCGCATCTTACAATATCGTATAACCTCAGAGAGATTTTCCCGTAACATTTCGGACTGCCATGGATAACAGTGACCGATAACCGCTAACGTAGATTGCATGGTGATTGCGGTAGATTCTGTAGACCTTGGAAGTCCTGAACTATAGGACACTTTGCATACCATACAATGTCGTAGAACCTCAGAAATATTTTCATGTAACATTCTGGAGGCCCATGGATGACAATGAGCGATAACCGCTAACGTATATTGCTTAGTGATTGCGGACATTGCAGGACATTTTGCAGTAACATTTCGGAGTACCATGGATAATAATGACCGATAATCGCCAACGTCGATGGCATAGTAGTTGCGGTAGATTCTGTAGACCTTGGAAGTCCTGAACTCCAGGACATTTTGCGTACCTTACAATGTCGCACAACCTCAGAAAAATTTTCTCGTAACATTTCGGGAAGCCATGGATAACAATGACCAATAATCACCAACGTAGATGGCATAGTAATTGCGGTAGATTCTGTAGATTTTGGAAGTCCTGAACTCCAGGACATTTTGCGTACCTTACAATGTCGTACAACCTCAGAAAGATTTTCTCGTAACATTTTGGAGTGCCACGGATAAGGAACATAACGGTAATTATCAACGAAGATGGCATAGTGATTGCGGTAGATTCTGTAGACTTTGAAAGTCCTGAACTCCAGGACATTTTGCGTACCTTACAATGTCGTACAAGCTCAGAAAAAAAAATTCTTGTAACATTTTGGAGCAGCATGGATACAACAACTGGTGATTATCAACGTAGATTGCATAGTGATTGCGTTAGATTCTGTAGACCTAGAAAGTCCTGAACTCCAGGACATTTTGCGTACCTTACAATGTCGTACAACCTCAGAAAGATTTTCTCGTGACATTTTGGAGTGCCATGGATAACAATTGCCGATAATCACCAACGTAGATGGCATAGTAATTGCGGTAGATTCTGTAGATCTTGGAAGTCCTGAATTCCAGGACATTTTGCGTACCTTATAATGTCGCACAACCCCAGAAAGATTTTCTCGTAACATTTCAGAGTGCCATGGATAACAATGACCGATAACCACCAACGTAGATGGCATAGTAATTGCGGTAGATTCTGTAGACCTTGGAAGTCCTAAACTCCAGGACATTTTGCGTACCTTACAATGTCGAACAACCTCAGAAAAATTTTCTCGTAACATATCGGAAAGCCATGGAAAACAATGACCAATAATTACCAACGTAGATGGCTTGGTGATTGCGGTAGATTCTGTAGACCTCAGAAGTCCTGAACTCCAGGACATTTTGCGTACCTTGAAATGTTTCGAAATCGGAGGTAGTACTTCTCGGTCAATAACAAAGCAACTCGGAACATAACGGTCAAAAGCCGCACAGTTATATTGCATTGGAGCTGCGGTAGATACTGTTGACCGCTTACAGAACATATAACTCAAATTTCATAACGTATTGGAGGCCTTGGGATGATCTAGGTTTATTGGACTTGATCACCAATGTAAATCGGACATCAGAGATCTCCGAAACCTATTTTTCAATGACAAAAATCATGTATTTAAACAATTTCACGGAACATTTCCGAAAAATTCGAAAAAAAGCCACTTATTTCGACACCCCACCAAAAGGGGGGAGGGTGCAGGGGGATGTCCATCAATACATCTTATAGTACAACTATTCCCCTTGATGTGTACAAAATTTCAGCTTAAAAGCTTGAAAAATTACTGAGATCTCGATTTTTGGAAAATTTTGGACCGTCCTGCCATTTTAAGGGTTAAATATTTGAAGAATCTACCGATCCAAGGCATTCAATCAGCTACTCCAGGAATACTGATTGGAATCGACAATGCACATCTCCTGTCGACGCTAAAGCTACGAGAGGGTCGTATGCGAGAGCCAATCGCAACTAAAACCCGCATCGGTTGGGCAGTGTATGGTGGCTTCGGAGGGGAGCACCAGCTGCAGCATCGTCAAATGCATATCGGACGTCTTCAGAGGACCTTCATGAATGCGTTCGCGAGTTCTTCTCATTTGAAAGTCTCGGCATAGCGGCGGCACCGAACCAAGAAGGACTCGAAGAGCAGCGAGCCAGGCAGATTTTGGAGGAAACCACTACTCGGACTGATTGTGGCAAGTTTGAAACGGGCTTGTTGTAGAGAAGCAATTACATCGAGTTACCTGACAGCATGCCTATGGCGAAAAAACGTCTGATTTGTCTGGAAAAGCGACTACAAAGGAATCCAGAGCTATATGCAGCCGTTCGTAAGCAAATAGGTGAATTCCAGAAAAAAAGGTACATCCATGAAGTT
This sequence comes from Aedes albopictus, assembly GCF_035046485.1. NCBI lineage: Eukaryota > Metazoa > Arthropoda > Insecta > Diptera > Culicidae > Aedes > Aedes albopictus. The sequence goes on from NC_085138.1 coordinate 4,805,073, forward strand.
CCAAAAACGGAGTTTGACACCTTCGACTTGCGGCGTACGTGGTATCTACCTCTGGGTGTCGTGACGAATCACAATAAACCTGGCAAGGTTCGCCTAATTTGGGATGCAGCTGCTCAAGTAGATGGTGTATCGTTAAATGATCACCTGTTGAAGGGGTCGGATCTACTAACACCGTTACTAGCAGTATTGTTCCAATTCCGAGAGCGTGAAGTGGCGATATCGGCGGACATCATGGAAATGTTCTTACAAATTCTCAAACGACCTGTTGATCGTTGCGTTCTTCTGTTTCTGTGGCGGGACACAGCTGATCAACCAATCAAAACTATGGTGACTAATGTAGTTGTCTTTGGCGCAACTTGTTCGCCCACCCAATCGCAATTTGTCAAAAACATAAATGCATTGGAACATCAGAGAGACTTCCCCAGGGCATCAGAGGCAATCATCAAAAAACACTATGTCGATGATTATCTCGACAGCGTCGACTCCATTGAAGAAGCGCTGCAACTAGCTAAAGATGTAGCAGAGGTCCACGAAAAGGCCGATTTCTTCATTCGCAACTGGACCTCCAACAAGGTGGAAGTTCTCGAACAGATTCGAGAAATGCACCCAACGGCAATGAAACAGTTTTCTATGGCCAAGGAATGTACATTTGAAAAACTTTTGGGAATGATCTGGTTACCCGAAGAGGATTGCTTCTCTTTCCATCTGTGCTTACGGGAAGATATGCAACGGATGTTGGACGAGGACGTCGTTCCTAGTAAACGTCAACTACTCAGCGTCGTAATGAGTCTCTACGACCCACTTGGGTTGGTTGCTGCATTCATCATACAGGGCAAGGTTCTCATTCAACAAACATGGCGAGAAAACCTAGCGTGGGATGACAAAATTCCTTTCGAAATATTCTGCCGGTGGAAACAATGGATAAACGCCTTACAGGAGATGAGATCATTCAGTGAAGGTAACACGCACCTATTTATGGAGTGATTCTACAACTGTATTAGCGTGGATAAAATCCGATTCACGGCGCTACCGGCAGTTTGTAGCATTCAGGATTAATGAAATTCTTAGTAGTATCTTCAGTAGCGGAATGGAGATGGATCGGCACGAGACAAAACGTAGCCGATGAAGCAACAAAATGGGGTAAAGGCCCATCGATTAATCCTGGGAGCCGCTGGTATTGAGGACACACATTTCTTTACGAACTAGATGGTGACTGGATGGAGGAGCAAGTGGACGTAACCAACGAGTGCTGAGACCATCTTTTGTTTGCTCACACTTCGTCGTTAAGGACAAACGTCTTGAAATCCCGGTTCCACAGTGCATCAAAACTTCAGACGCACAAATCTCAAGAAGCAAGCTTCAAACAACAATGCATTTTATTATTCTGTTCTTGCTCACTTGTAATCTGCCGTTCTAATCATAGTTGTCCCATGTTACTTTTTGACGATTTTGACTTTTTTGCACCAGGCGCTCTATTTATACATATATTTTCATATAACATCAAAAAATAACATGCTTTGTTCGAAGACTCAATGAAAAGCATGTCAAGTCAAATTGTCCCACTGTTAAATTTCTACGCATGTCTGTCCCACAACTGAAATTCTACGCATAACAGTCCCACTATAAAAGTTCGGCGTAAAGCCGATACATTAAGCATTTTTAGTAACTTACTTCACCTAATAGCATGGCTATTTCAATATTTCATGGTATAAACTCTTCTTTTATGTTGGCATTACGGTCCAGCTGGAACGACACATGTTTTCCAGTTAAACAAAAACTTTTATTTCTTCGCAACTTGCAGTTTCAAACTAAATTCAAATATTGCTGCAATGCGCGTTGAGCTCATAAACCAAACATAAACATTGTAACTTAATTAAGAGGCTCAAATGTCGTGAAGCATGACGAAGCCGATCCAATATAATGACAAAGAGGTTGCTGAATTGAATGACTGGTATATGGGAAAATTTTCAGAATTTAACCCTCATGTGACCGACAGGGTACCCGGGTATCCAGCGCCCATTAAAAATGCACGGTGTAGAAAAAATCAAATAGTTTGTCGGACACATAACGGTTAAGCAAGCTTAAAATATTGTTGGTAAGTGAGTTGATGAGTTTCACTTTTTATTTCAATACCTATGTTATCCCACTAATTTGATTGAATTAGTGTGTCGGTAAGTGAGTGGCTTAGTTATCGCCTATTTAGAAAATAAAAAGATCATTTTTGAGGTAAACCTAAATCGAAGACGAACTGCTGGAGGTACTGAACAAGCAGTCACTATATCAATTGATGAGAGATCAACCGAGTAAGTGAATTGAAGAGTAAGTGAGTGACTTGGCGAGCGAGATTTTGTAAGTGTGTGGGTTGATGAGTAAATGAGTAAGAGTAAGATGATAAGCGAGTGATTTGATGAGTGAGTTGGTTTATTAATGGGTTGATGGGTAAGTGAGTGACTGTTTTGAATGAATGTGTTAATGAGTTATTGAGTAACTTGATAAACAAGTGACCTAGACGTTCAGAGACTTGATGAGTAAGTGAATTCTTGAGTAAACTGTTGTTAGTAAGTTGTATCGTAGATAAGCGGCTTTCTGTGTATATGTAAAAGAAGCCCAAAAGCATTATATTCTTATTACAGTCGACTCTCCACATGTCGATGTTCTACATCTCGATATCTCTCCCTATCTCGATGGCTTGATCGGTCCCTTCAATCTGCATACATTTTACCTCTCTGTATGTCGATATCTCTTTATGTCGATATCTCCCTATCTCGATGTGATCTCGTTCGTTTTTGTTCTAGATTTTCTCTCCATATGTCGATATGCTCATATTCACAGGTTGCTAGATCTCGTTTCGTGGGTGCAAACATTCTGAAAATACGATGTGACATCTGCTTGTTGACGGGTTTTCCTAGTTACTGAGGATATTTCAATTTAGTGTGCATTACAAATTTGTTCTACAATTCAATCTCTCCCTATCTCGATGGTCCCTTCAATAGCGAGATGTAGAGAGTCGACTGTATTGTTTTTGTATTAAAAGTGAACACAGTACCGTAACTATTTCGAATAGGATGAATATAGAACCGTCTCATTAAAAACGGCATTCTGACCCTTCACATTCAAATAAAGATACATGAAGCATGAAGCCTCTAATTACAAATCACTCCCAATCTTTGCTGGGGTTCCTATTCATATGACTCATACAAGCAGAGGAAGGCATGGTGCAGAATGTTTTGAAAACTTAAGCTGTTGTATTTCTAAACATATTTTATTTCAATGATATGTATGTATATATTTCTTGTCATTTAAAAGCTTAATCAGTTGTATGCTTTGTTGGTCATTAGGCAAAATAGGCCATTAGGCCCAAAAGGTCATTAGGCCGAAAACTTCATTAGGCCAAATAGGTAATTAGGCCGAAAAGGACGTTAGGTCATAAGTTCGGCCTGAAGACCTTTTCGGCCTGAAGACCTTTTCGGCCTGAAGACCTTTTCGGCCTGAAGACCTTTTCGGCCTAAAGACCTTTTCGGCCTTAAGACTTTTTCGGTCTAAAGACTTTTTCGGCCTAAAGACCTTTTCGGCCTGAAGACCTTTTCGGCCTGAAGACCTTTTCGGCCTTAAGACCTTTTCGGCCTAAAGACCTTTTCGGCCTAAAGACCTTTTCGGCCTAAAGACCTTTTTGGCCTAAAGACCTTTTTGGCCTAAAGACCTTTTTGGCCTAGAGACCTTTTCGGCCTAAAGACCTTTTCGGCCTAATGACCTTTTCGGCCTAAAGACCTTTTCGGCCTAAAGACCTTTTCGGCCTAAAGACCTTTTCGGCCTAAAGACCTTTTCGGCCTAAAGACCTTTTCGGCCTAAAGACCTTTTCGGCCTAAAACCTTTTGGGCCTTAAGACATTTTTGGCCTAAAGACCTTTCCGACTTCATGACCTTTCCGGCCTAATGACCAATCCGGTTTAATGACGTTTTTGGCTTAATGACTATTCGGCCATATAAATACTTTGATGTAACAATATTTTGCGGCCACACGACGTTTTTCCGACCAAACGATATATCGGCCTGGCGACATTTTCGACCTGACCACATTTTCGGCCCAATGACCTTTCCGACCTTATAACGTTTTTGGCCTAACGTTCAAATCGCTTATTTCGATAATACTGTGGAAGAGCTATTTCAGTAAAAAATGTATCCATTTACGTAATGAATACCTACATTTAAATATCCCGACTTATTTTTTTAATGTAGATTTGAGTGTACGACACCCAGTGGCCCAATGAAGAATTCATCGTTTGATGGAAAGTTTCCTCAGACTGGAGTGAGAATCGAAGTCACACTAAGTGGATATCAATACGCCTAAATGGCTGGCGCTGCTAATCGCACGGCCACGAAACCCATACTTTATAACTCACTTACTAACTCACTAATTCATTCAACGGAACAGATCTCACATACTCATAAACCAACAAACTCACTTACTCACTATGTCACTCACTGACTCACTAACTCATTTACTTACTATCCCACACACACTCACCAATTTAACAATTCTCTTACCAACACTATAAAATTAACGGGGCAACTTCTTGTAAGCTGTAACTTTCCTAATTCGTAACTGACTCACTCACCAACTCACTTAACCTAGGAGCACCTCACATTCATCCTCTCATCAATTCACTAATCAAATTCTTATTCTCCAACTCACTCACCTAGTTCCTACTTAACCGATTATTAGGAAAGTGGTGAAGCCACTCTTATGTTGTCTTTCGGCTCCGTTTTGCCTCGAGACATTTGAGCCTTATGCATGAGAGTCTTATAATGTTACAAGAGAAGCTAACATTGTTTGTTATTAAAAAAAATATAACAAAAACGTACGGAACAGACCACATCGAGCGTGAAAAGAGACGACTTATTATCGTGGGACTGATATGCGTAGAAATTTTGCCAACAGGACCACATTTCTAGGCATAACAGTCCCACTAATCATTTTTTTGCTAAAAACACTATATTTATGGAAATATTTGATTGGAAATACTTCAGGCATGAAAATATAAGCGATTTCTAACGATACTATGAAAACTTAAATCCGATTTGTTGCACCATTTAGCCAAAAAACATGAAAAACCTGTTTGAAACTTCAATCGCGATTTTCTCAGTTTCAAGATTTTCAACATGGGACAACTATGCGTAGAACGGCAGTAATAAGCTTAAAATAAGAAGCTCAGGTGCGCTGGTTTTGTTTACGAAGAGATGTGTGCCCTCAAAATCGTGAGTAGGTGCCAAAGTCGGCCATTGTGGCGGCCATATTGGGATTCTAACAAGTCTGTCCTTAAGGCCCCTTAGCGTGTCAGCTCAAATTTTGCTCTTATTTTAATCTTATTCCAAACAATCATCAAGCACGATAGTAGTTGTGTAGCCTTTCTATACCATTTCCATAAACAAACAAACAAAAATAGCACCTCTTTGTCTCGGTATCTCCAATGTAAACATTTCGAGAATATGAATCATTTGAAAGCAACTCAAGCAGTAAACTACTCTTCTTCAATGAATAACAAGGAAACATATCCAAATGTCACGAAAAATGTTAGATTTTTTATGTAATAAGCTAGAACTGATCGAATTATTTTGGTACGCTCTCCCACTGTTTATGTTTGCTGCAACAGCAGTGCTGGCGGACCGCTTGGTGAAGATTTCGTAAATTATAATGCTTTGCTTATTTCACTAACAGTTGTGGTAAAAAAGTTAAAAAATAATCATCCCACGAATTATTTATGATTTTATGACGCATAACCAATGTGTTTGACTGGATTTTTTAATTGATTTCGATCAATTTCATTGATGCTTTGGCCAGCAGGATCGACATCACTGCGTGCAAAGATCGATGATTGTGCGCGCCAAAAGACACCACCGCGCCGCCGCCGTCGTCGTTGGTACTGCGGTGGGTGGTAAACACCGCCAACCACATTTTTAGTGCGGTCGAAACAAATCGTTAAAAATTTCTACTTTCCAGTGAACTAATGCTTAAAAATCGTGATTACTTGGAAAGAGGCTTGTATTTGAAGTAGTGTGAATACAATTTATGCCGAATATCTCGCGTGAAGTTGATTATTTTATAGAATAAGATAAGTGTCGATTTTTTACAAATATGTATTGGTGCAATGTTGTGTAAAGTTGATTTCGGTCAATGATGTTGAAGAAGCCATTTTGCGATGACACGCTAAGGGGCCTTAAACCAATGATACAATTCAATCGCTTTTCCAAATTTGAGCGTCTTAAGAGATGCCTAGCGTATGTTCTACGATATGTCGGAAACCTACGTAAAACTGTACATGGTTCTCCTCGAAAACTTGGAAGGCAATTGAGCAGAGAAGAGTTGCAGGATGCGGAGAAATCGCTATGGATTCTAGTCCAATCAGAAAGTTCTCCCGATGAAGTAGCCGTGTTGAACCACAATAAACAACACGAAACGAAGAAGAAAACGCTTGAGATCTCCAGCAAGATAGCAAAACTACCACCGATTATCGATGATCGAGAAGTTCTTCGGGTTGATGGCCGGATTGATGCGGCAGAATACTTAACATTCGATGCAAAATTTCCAATTATATTACCTCGAGAACATCGTGTTACGGAGCTCCTTCTAGATTGGTATTATCAAAAATACCGACACGCCAACGACGAGACTGTGTTAAACGAGATACGTCAAAGATTTTACATTGCGAAACTACGAACATGCTTACGTAAGACAAAAACCCGGTGTATGTGGTGCCGTGTCTACAAGTTTACACCCGTGGTACCAAAAATGGCACCTTTACCTCGAGTAAGGTTAACCGCATACGTTCGTGCTTTTACGTTTATCGGAAATGACTATTTCGGACCCTATTTGGTGATGCTTGGACGGAGCGCGGTGAAACGTTGGGGAGTTGTGTTTACATGCTTGACCATTAGAGCAGTTCACATAGAGGTCGCGAGAAGTTTAACTGCTGATTCCTGTAAGACGGCAATTCGTAGGTTTATTGCCAGACGTGGAGCGCCTCAAGAGATTTATTCCGATAATGGAACGAATTTTGTCGGAGTAAGCCGAGAGTTACACAACGAAATTCGAGAAATCAGTACAGAGCTTGGCAGTACGTTCACAGATGGCTACACACAGTGGCGATTCAACCCGCCCTCAGCGCCGCATATGGGAAGATGCTGGGAACGAATGGTGAGGTCGATCAAAGTAGCCCTAGCTGCGGTTCCAGTCGATGATAAGCTTGACGACGAATCACTAGAGACACTTTTCGCGGAGGCGGAAATGATGATCAACTCTCGTCCACTTACTTTCGTCTCTCTACAAACGTCGGATGAAGAAGCTATCACCCCAAATCATTTTTTTGTTACTCTGTTCGACTGGTGTGCAGCAACCTATCAAAAGTCCTGTATGTGACGGAAAATCTGTGCGGAATAGCTGGAACTCTGTGCAGAAAATTTTGGACAAAATTTGGCAAAGATGGATCACCGAATATCTCCCGATGATTACGAGAAGGATCAAATGGTTTCAAGATGTTCGCCCGATCAGTGAAGGTGCATTGGTGATTATTGCTGATGAGCGGATCAGGAATAAATGGGTGAGGGGTCGTGTGGTACGCACATATCCTGGAAAAGACGGAATAGTACGTCAAGCAGATGTTTCTACACCAAGCGGAGTCCTGAGAAGAGCAGACGCTAAACTGGCGATATTGGATATTGAACCAGAGGATGGTGGCTCCACAGAGGATGACGCACGTAACCAAGTGCGACATGCGGGGGAGGATGTCACCAGCAGCAAGCCCCTCGGTTGAACAGCTAAAATGATGACCCAATGAGCGAATGTCAGGAAAGGGAGAGACGATTAGGTTAATGTCACTGAGCAAAATAGAATTATCATTCCTGAATTGTACAGTATTAGGAAAACATCACTTCTTTATAAAATATTGAATTGTGTGGATAGCTGTATAAAATGTAAGATTAGTTGAATTCTTATTGCTTCTACGTCTAAACTTTTCATTTATAGATTATTATTGGATACCCTAAACTAATCATTTGTTCGTCGAAACACTTGTTCGGCCACTAAATTGTAAGTAGCTATGCATTGAATCAGAACATGAATTAATAAATACACCTTTTAGCTTGAGCTGTCCTGAAACATAGGGGGCTATTTTATTACTCGAGTCGACCGTAATTTCATGTGACTCGACAGTTGTCGAATTATACAAAACGAGTTAGTCGATGGATGTCGAGTAAATAGTCTAACACAACGAATGCTCGACTCACTAAAACGACTCGATGAAAACGGTCGGCCACCTGTCATCGCACAGCAATCAGTGCCTGCTGCGCACAGCGATCAGACAGATTGATGTGAAATTTTGAATTTTTACCAACAACATGGCCTTGTGCGCGTAGGGATTTTTTTTGCATTTTATTAGTAAAACTACTCTAGAATATTCATTGGAATCCGTTTTAAACCCTCCATCAGTCGCACCAAAAAGAGGTACACGAGCGATCGCGTCGGGTATTCAGTACACGGCATACGCTTTAAATTATGGTTGCAGTACTAGATAGCATATTGGTGTATTAGGCAAAAATGTCCAGCTGATTATGAGTGTTTGGTAGCTTGGTTGGTAGTGGACATGTAGAACCGACCAACCCGATCTGGTCCTGTCGCGAGTGTAGGAATGGCCCCCGCGGAAACCTTGGCATTCAGGCAAGGCCGCCTTGGTCAGGACACCAAAGCTAGGCATGCGGCGGCTCTTTCTTGATGATTCATCATATCCATCATTGTACGCACCACCCAGCATCGAGAACCCATCAGCAGCAAGTGCCTTCGGTGTCAACTAGGTAGCGCCACAGTGGTATAGTAGAGTGTGAAAAAGGTAGGCGAAATTTGGTGGGTGAATTCAGACAGAGAGCAAAATGTAAACAGAAAGAAATAGAAATTCAGTGAGAGAATCGGTGCCATTGCGATTTGTATAAAGTGAACCTAATAGTTATTTTGGAAGTAATTAGAAGTTTTTTTAATTGAATTGAATTGGAAAGTGGTAGCATCCGTGGTCCGTAGACTAGTTTGTTTGAGCGGTTTCGGATCGTGATATTGATAGGCGAGTCCCGAGCGGTTGAAAGTGACCTGCGGCGAACAAAACGGGATTATTAGGAAACTATAAAATGTAAGTTGACAGATGATTAACTAGAACGAATTGTGAATAATTCAATAAATTTAGTTTCAAGCTGCTGTAAATAGAAAACACTGCTGTGGAAATTCTGTTTCTAAGTCGTCCGAACATTTTCTTGAAAATTTTATAATGTCGCGATCCAGAAAAGACGGGTTTCAACTGCGCGGGATGTCGTCGTCCGGATGACGACGAAAGTGAGATGGTGTTTTGTGACCATTGCCAACGGTGGTTCCATTTTGGATGCGCAGGTGTATCGGCCGATGTGAGGGACGTTTCCTGGTCTTGCGAAGAGTGTCTGCGCCATTCGGCGGACAAAGAGGGGCCAGCCGGCCTAGATGAGGAGGTGGAGAAACTTGAGCAGGAGATGGAGAAGGAGAGGCAAGCCATGGAGTTGCAGACGATCCTCCACAGGAAAAGGCTGGAGCACCAGAAGAAGCTGTTCCTGATGCGACAGGAGGCAGAAAGAGAAAGGCGCGAAATGGAGTTGGCGTACGAGAAGGAGCAAATGGAGCTACAAGCGGCCGAAGAAGAAGCGCACCGGAAGAAGCGCGACGAAGTGCTGAAGCAGGTGCAGAAAAGGCTGGAGAAAGTGAAGCTCGATTCGGTGAGGGAAGAGGTAGCGGAACTGGAGGAAGATGGAGCATCCGGAGGCGAAAAAAAAGGAGTCAAGGAAGGTAGGAAGTCCAAGCAAGCGAAGTCGGGGATGGAAGAGCCGGAAGAAGAGGAGCCTGAGAAGAGAAAGTCGGGCAAATCGGACCGGAAACTAGCTAAACCGGCCAAAGCAGACCGCGAGGATTACCGTGGAGCCTTCAGCAAGTTCTCCACACCGAAGGCATCTGGAATTGCACCACCCGTCCTGCAGGACATAACCTCGCTCCCAGCGGTGAGCCACAAGAAAACTCCGCTCGGCCATCCGGAGGTGCAGAAGAAGAAGAAGAGGCCACAGTTCGAAGAAGACGTCGCTCTACGCTCGTACCAAGCCAGCGAACCAAGTGAAGAGGAGTCCGAAGAATCGGATTCGGAGTCGGAAGAAGAGAGTTCGTCGCAGGAAGAAGACTTCGGAATGCAATCCGAGGTAATGGTGCGTGGTCCAACGAAGGCCCAACTCTCCGCTCGGCAGTTTCTGTCAAAGAAGCTTCCGACATTCACGGGGCGGCTCGAGGAATGGCCGATGTTTATCAGCGCCTACGAGACGTCCACAACGGCGTGCGGGTTTTCGAACGTCGAGAATCTGGCGCGACTTCAAGAGTGTTTAAAGGGTCAAGCACTAGAAGCGGTAAGAAGCAGGCTCCTACTTCCGAGTGCAGTACCGCAAATCATCAAAACCTTGCGGATGTTGTACGGTAGGCCAGAACAGTTGCTGAACATGCTGCTGTCGAATGTGCGGAAGGCACCGTCTCCAAGAGCGGAAAAATTGGCATCGTTCATCCAATTCGGTGTAGTCGTTCAGCAGCTCACCGACCATCTGGAGGCGACCGGTCTGACAGCGCATCTTATCAACCCGATGCTCATCCAGGAGTTGACGGAGAAGTTGCCGGCCAGTACGCAGCTGTAATGGGTGCGGTATCGGAGGAAGGCCCAACTCGTGACGCTCCGGACATTATCCAACTTTCTCTCGAGGATTGTCAAGGATGCTAGCGAGATCACTCCGTATTGCGAGTCGGCGTCCGTCGCATCGGATCAAGCGTTCCGGAAGAAGAAGGGAAGAAAGGAGCAAGAAGGATTTCTGCACACGCATAGTGCCGAAGCCAGTGGAGTCGCCAACCAGGCTCCGAATCGGGAGAAGAAGCCCTGCAGGATCTGCGGCCGCTGCGATCATCGTATCCGGAACTGCGAGAGCTTCAAGAGGATGCGGTTGCCAGAAAGATGGGAGGCGGTTCGGAAATGGAGGCTCTGCTATTTGTGCCTCAACGAGCACGGAAGTGCACGCTGCAAGCTCAACATGCGGTGCAACGTGAACCAGTGCAACGAACGCCACAATCCGCTGCTGCATATCGAGCAGAGTGTTAGCACTAACTGCAACGTGCACCTACATCGGCAGTCGGTGATTTTCCGAATGATACCGATCACGTTGTACAACGGGAAGCTCAGCGTGGACACGATTGCGTTCCTGGATGAGGGGTCGTCATACACGCTACTGGAAAAGTCGCTGGCGATCGCGCTGCAAGTCCAAGGCGTAACGCAACCGCTCCGAGTGACCTGGACAGCGGGTGTATCCAGAGTGGAAAAGCAGTCCCAAAGGGTGGAGCTCTTTGTATCGGCAAGAGGATCGACACAGCGCTTCCGCATCAAAGCCGCCCATACGGTGGACAGTTTAAAGTTGCCGCAGCAAACGGTCTCCATGGCAGAGGTCATCGGAGGACATTCCCACCTGCGAGGACTTCCAGTAACAGAATTCTCACGTGGAGTTCCACAAATCCTCATCGGCCTCAAGGACATCCATCTATACGCTCCTTTGGAATCCAGGATCGGCAAGCCTGACGAACCGATCGCCGTCCGGTCGAAGCTAGGCTGGACCATCTACGGGCCAACATGCGCTGGCCGAGTCGAACCAGGCATAGTCGGTCTTCACCAATGCGAAACGGTTTCGAACCAGGAGTTGCACGACATGTTGCGAAGCCACTACACCCTGGAAGAGTCGGTGATTTCCGTGGCGCTACTGCCGGAATCCGAAGAAGACAAGCGAGCGAAGGCGATCCTTAACAGTACGACCGTACGAGTTGGCGACCGTTTTGAGACGGGGCTATTGTGGAAGGAGGACAAGGTGCGATTTCCCGACAGCTATTCGATGGCGGCGAAACGATTCCACTGTCTGGAGAGGCGGCTAGCCAAAGACGACCAGCTGCGCAAGAAGGTGAGCGAGCTGATCAACGATTATGCAGCGAAAGGCTACATTCACGTAGCGACAGAGGCCGAACTGAGGCGGTTCGAGCCGAACGAAGTGTGGTACCTGCCGATCAGCGTGGTGGTGCATCCAAAGAAGCCAGGAAAAGTGCGTCTGGTGTGGGACGCAGCAGCGGCGGTCAACGGAGTATCGCTGAACTCACAACTGCTGAAGGGACCGGACATGTTAACTCCGCTCCCCAACGTCCTAGCGAAATTCCGTGAGCGAGTAGTAGGCTTCGGCGGCGACATCAAGGAAATGTACCTCCAAGTTCGAGTGCGAGACGCAGACAAGAGAGCGCGGTTTGTATTCCGTGGAAGTGAGTCAGAGAAGATGGAGGTCTACATCATAGACGTGACGATGTTCGGCGCGACAAGCTCTCCGTGTACGGCGCAATACATCAAGAACCGGAACGCAGAAGAGTATGCCGGACAGTTTCCGGAAGCGGCCGAAGCGATTGTGGAGAACCATTACGTGGACGACTATTTCGATAGCACGGACACGGTCGAAGAAGCGGTGAAGCGGGCCCAAGAGGTGAAGTTCGTCCATTCCAAAGGCGGATTCGAGATCCGGAACTGGGTGTCCAATTCGGACGCATTTCTGGAAGGCATCGGCGAGCGTGCATCTGATCAGAGCGTGCAGATTCTTCAGAACAAGGAGTCAAATCTAGAGCGAGTCCTGGGAATAGTGTGGAATCCAGTCAGCGACGAATTCACGTTCCTGGCCAAGTTCCGGGAAGATCTGGCGCCGTATTTCTCCGGCGAACGTCGACCGACAAAAAGAGTGGTGATGAGCAGCGTTATGAGCCTGTTCGATCCGCTAGGAATGCTGGCTACCTTCGTTATCCACGGGAAAATGATGATCCAAGATCTGTGGCGTAGTGGCAGCGACTGGGACCAACCAATCGACGACGAAAGCTGCGAAAAGTGGGATCGGTGGATTGCTCGGCTCCCGGAGATCGAGAACGTGAAAATTCCCCGTTTTTACTTCCAAGGTTCGAGGTCAGTGGATTACAACACTGTTCAGCTTCACGTGCTGGTAGACGCAAGCCAAGATGCGTATGGAGCAGCAGCGTACTTCCGTGTGCTCACGGAAAACGGGCCAGTTTGCGCGCTGGTGATGGCGAGGTCGAAGGTAGCTCCATTAAAGATGATGTCCATCCCGAGGCTGGAGCTGCAGGCGGCGGTGATCGGAGCAAGGTTGCTGCAAACCGTCGTGGAAGCGCACTCGCTGGAAATCAAGCAGCGGTTCATCTGGTCAGATTCCAGAACAGTCGTATCATGGATCCATTCGGAGCAGCGTAGATACAAACCGTTCGTGGCTTTCCGGATTGGCGAGATTCTCAGCCTCACGAAGCACAGCGAGTGGCGGTGGATTTCCACGAAGAACAATATCGCCGACGATTTGACGAAGTGGAAGAGCGGCAGCAGTTTGGAGTCAAACGGACCGTGGTTTCAAGGTCCGGCGTTTCTCTACCAGCCGGAAGAGCGGTGGACGAAGCAGGAAGCGGTAGAACCGAACACACCAGAGGAAGTACGGGCGTGTCTTCTCGTCCACGATAGTGCTCCAGAAGAGCCGCTGGTCGATGTGTCTCGCATTTCCCGCTGGAAAGTGCTGGTCAGAACTGTAGCGTGCGTGTATCGGTTCACATCCAACTGCGATAGAAGAAGGAGAGGACTGGCAATCGAGGCGGTTCCAGCATCACCAAGGGTGCGCAGCGTGGTAAAGAAGGCTATACCAGCGGTCGTAGTCCCACTGAAGCGAGAGGAATTTCAGCGAGCGGAAGGTTACCTGTGGCGGTCGGCACAAGCCGATGCATATGAAGAAGAGGTCAGGATTTTGACGAAGAACCGAGAGCTTCCCCGAAGCGAGCGTCAGCAGATTGAGAAGTGCAGCAGTCTGTACAGCGACAGCCCTTTTTTGGACGAGGAAGGTATATTGCGGATGGAAGGCAGAGCGGCCCAGGGTTCTTCCCTCCCTTTCGAACTCCGGTTCCCGGTTATCCTGCCGAAACGACACCCCATTACCCGGAAGTTGTTGGAGCACTACCACCAGCAGGCGACTCACGCAAACGCAGAGACCGTGGTCAACGAGGTCCGGCAACGGTTCCGAATCCCGAATCTTCGAGCGGAACTGAAGGCGGTGATGAAGGCGTGCGTTTGGTGCAGGACGAAGAAGTGTGCGCCGAAGATTCCGAGGATGGCTCCCCTCCCGTTGGCGCGTATCACTCCGGGCTGGCGGCCGTTCAGCTTTACTGGGGTGGACTATTGCGGCCCGGTCACGGTCACAGTTGGACGCAGATCGGAAAAGCGGTGGGTCTGCCTCTTCACGTGCTTGACGACAAGAGCGATCCACCTGGAAGTGGCCCACAGCTTGACGACACAATCGTGCTTGATGGCCATCCGGCGTTTCGTGTGTCGGCGGGGCAAACCTATCGAATTCTATTCCGACAACGGAACGAACTTCCAAGGAGCGAGCAAGGAGATCGTACGGAAGATAGACGGAGATTGTGAAGAAGCGTTCACTGATGCAAGGACGAGGTGGAATTTCAATCCGCCGAGCGCGCCCCACATGGGAGGTGTTTGGGAGCGGCTCGTCCGATCCGTGAAAGCAGCCCTGGCGGTGTTACAAGATGGAAGAAGGTTGACGGATGAAGTGCTGCTGACTACGTTGGCGGAAGCGGAGGACTTGGTCAATTCGCGCCCGTTGACGTACGCCGGGCTAAGTCCGGAGGCTAGCGAAGCGTTGACGCCGAACCACTTCGTGAAAGGTCCAGAGTTGGCGGTAGAGGGTGTTTCGTCGACGAACGCAGGCGAAGCGCTCCGGGACCTATACAAGCGTTCGCAGGCTCTAGCAGATAGTCTGTGGAAGCGGTGGATAGCGGAGTATGTGCCGGCGATCAACCAGCGGACTAGGTGGCACGGAGAGACCCAGCCCATCAGCCAAGGAGATCTGGTATACATAGCGGATGAAGGAGTGCGGAAGAGCTGGATGCGTGGCGTGGTGATCGAGGTGTACCCTGGAGCTGATGGCAGAGTCCGGCAAGCGCTGGTGAAGACTGCAAGGGGAGAGTTCCGGCGGCCGGTAGCGAAGCTGGCTGTGCTGGAGATTCAAGGGCGTAACTCTGGTGCTGTAGGAGGATCCCCCCCCCAGAATTACGGGGAGGGGGTATGTACGCACCACCCAGCATCGAGAACCCATCAGCAGCAAGTGCCTTCGGTGTCAACTAGGTAGCGCCACAGTGGTATAGTAGAGTGTGAAAAAGGTAGGCGAAATTTGGTGGGTGAATTCAGACAGAGAGCAAAATGTAAACAGAAAGAAATAGAAATTCAGTGAGAGAATCGGTGCCATTGCGATTTGTATAAAGTGAACCTAATAGTTATTTTGGAAGTAATTAGAAGTTTTTTTAATTGAATTGAATTGGAAAGTGGTAGCATCCGTGGTCCGTAGACTAGTTTGTTTGAGCGGTTTCGGATCGTGATATTGATAGGCGAGTCCCGAGCGGTTGAAAGTGACCTGCGGCGAACAAAACGGGATTATTAGGAAACTATAAAATGTAAGTTGACAGATGATTAACTAGAACGAATTGTGAATAATTCAATAAATTTAGTTTCAAGCTGCTGTAAATAGAAAACACTGCTGTGGAAATTCTGTTTCTAAGTCGTCCGAACAATCATCTTAGCGAACCAACGGCCACCCTGCACATTGGTCGGGCTCCATACAAAGGGGCGGCCAAAACTCTCAAAAAACGGAATTGATATTTTTAAACTTTTTTTCACCTTATAACAAAGATAATGTATTGTAGCTTTATGATTCTTAATTAAAAGCGTACCAGCTTTTGTATTTCAATGACATTTTCACTGCCAAAGTGGCCTAAGTCGTAAAATTGAAAAATGAATTATTCGGAAAAAGTAAAATAATAATATTTTGAGAATGAAATATATGTTTTATGTTATACAGCATATGAAAGCTTGTTATTGGACTGATTGAATGCTCGTATGATGCAAAATTAATATGTCACAAAACTTTTCAAATTTTCATATATTGTAACTTAGGAATTTTGGTAATTTTTAAGTTAAAAAACGGTTCGTGTCGTCACGTGTCGCCGCAATTTCGAATAGTACATCTTAAACATCATGCTTAGGGCTGCATAAAAACGTTTAAACTTTTTGCAGAAATTTGCAGTTTTTCAAATTAGAGCTATTCAAAAAAGTCATGTTTTTTCATATTTTTTACGTTATTTTTCCGTTTTTAACTGAAATAAAATTTATCTTCCCACATTTTTCACACGTTTTGAACAAACTTGATTGGATTTGATCGAAAGATGATCATTTAATTAAATTCAAATTGATTTTCTAACAAAAAACGCAAAAAATGTGGGGTTTACTGATTTTTACCGTTTTTTGAAATTATTGAAGTTACGTAATTTTTGAATACCCCTTTTTAAACATTAAAAATACTATATAACATATCTAGACAACCTATAACTTCGATTAAACACATAAAAAGAGTTTTGGCCGAACTTTATCTTTTTCCGACCATTGTGCCCTGGTGAACTCGTGGCCACCGGAATGTGTCCTGGAGGAGCTAACTTCGAAGAAATTTTGACCATAATGCCAAAACTAGGCATGCAAAGGCCCTATATTCACCATTTTCCATACATGTACACCATCTTATTATCCATAAAAAGGATTAATGACCTCCCTGGCCAACCCGCGGCCACCGGAATATACTCTGGAGGAGCCTGCTCCGAGGACGCTTTGGCCATAGCGCCAGATCTTCTATCTTTTTATGTTTATCCTGTGTTTACGTGATCAAAACCTGATTCTTCGCCTGCAGGCATCTAAGAAACTGAAACCAGGAATTGCGTCGGAATGAACCGATTACACTCAAGGAATTCCTCCAGAAATTCCACTAGGGATTCCTCCAAAAATTTCTCTAGGAATTCCTCCAGATATTCTTCTAGGAATTCCTACATAATTCCTCTAGGAATTCCTCCGGCAATTCCTCTGAGAATTCCTCTGGAAGTTCCTCTAGGAATTCCTCTAGGAATTCCTCCAGGAGTACCTCTATGAATTCCTCCAGGAATTGTTCTAGTAATTCCTTCAGGAACTCCTCTAGGAATTTCTCCAGGAACACCTCTAGGAATTCCTCAAGGAACTCCTCTAGGAATTCCTCAAGGAACTCCTCTAAGAATTCCTCAAGGAACTCCTCTGGTAATACCTCCAGGAACTTCTCTAGGAATTCCTCGAGAAACTCCTCTAGAAATTCCTCCAGAAATTCCTCTAGGAATTCCTACAGGAATTTCTACAAGAATTCCTCTGGGAATTCCTACAGGAATAACTCCAAGAATTCCTGCAGGAATTCCTCCAGGAGTTCCTCTAGGAATTCCTCCAGCAATTCCTCTAGGAATTCCTCCAGCAATTCCTCTAGAAATTCTTCCAGCAATTCCTCTAGGAACTCCTCCTGAAAATCCTCTAGGAATTCCTCCAGAAATTCCTCTAGGAATTCCTCCAGAAATTCCTCTAGGAATTCCCCCAGAAATTCCTCTAGGAATTCCTCCAGGAATTTCTCTAGCAATTCCTTCAGGAATTCCTCCAGAAATTCCTCTACGAATTTCTCCAGAAATTCCTCTAGAAATTCCTCTTGGAACTTCTCCAGAAATTCCTCTAAGAGTTTCCCAGAAATTCCTCTGAGAATTTATCCAGAAATTCCTCAGAAAAATTTCTCCAGCAATTCATCCAGGAATATCTCCAGAAATTCCTCTACGAATTTCTCTAGAAATTCCTCTAGGAATTTCTCCAAAAATTCCTCTACAAATTTCCCCAGAAATTCCTCTAGAAATTTCACCAAGAATTCCTCAGGGAATTTCTCCAGAAATTCCTCTACGAATTTCCCAGAAATTCCCCTAAGAATTTCCCAGAAATTCCTCTAGGAATTTCTCCAAAAATTCATCTAGGAATTTCTCCAGAAGTTCCTCTACAAATTTAACCAGGAATTCCTCTAGGAATTTCTCTGGAAATTCCTCTACGAAAATCTTCAGAAATTCTTCTAGTAGTTTCCTCCGAAATTTCTCCAGAAATTCCTCTAGGAATTTCTCCAGAAATTCCTCTAGGAATTTCTCCAGAAATTCCTCTAGGAATTTCTCCAGAAATTCCTCTAGGAATTTCTCCAGAAATTCCTCTAGGAATTTCTCCAGAAATTCCTCTAGGAATTTCTCCAGAAATTCCTCTAGGAGTTTCTCCAGAAATTCCTCTAGGAATTTCTCCAGAAATTCCTCTAGGGATTTCTCCAGAAATTCCTCTAGAAATTCCTCTTGGAATTTCTCCAGAAATTCCTCTAAGAGTTTCCCAGAAATTCCTCTGAGAATTTATCCAGAAATTCCTCAAGAAATTTCTCCAGCAATTCATCCAGGAATTTCTCCAGAAATTCCTCTACGAATCTCTCTAGAAATTCCTCTAGGAATTTCTCCAAAAATTCCTCTACAAATTTCCCCAGAAATTCCTCAAGAAATTTCACCAAGAATTCCTCAGGGAATTTCTCCAGAAATTCCTCTACGAATTTCCCAGAAATTCCCCTAAGAATTTCCCAGAAATTCCTCTAGGAATATCTCCAAAAATTCATCTAGGAATTTCTCCAGAAGTTCCTCTACAAATTTAACCAGGAATTCCTCTAGGAATTTCTCCAGAAATTCCTCTAGGAAAATCTTCAGAAATTCCTCTAGGAGTTTCCTCCGAAATTTCTCCAGAAATTCCTCTAGGAATTTCTCCAGAAATTCCTCTTGGAATTTCTCCAGAAATTCCTCTAGGAATTTCTCCAGAAATTCCTCTAGGAATTTCTCCAGAAATTCCTCTAGGAGTTTCTCCAGAAATTCCTCTAGGAATTTCTCCAGAAATTCCTCTAGGAATTTCTCCAGAAATTCCTCTAGGAATTTCTCCAGAAATTCCTCTAGGAATTTCTCCAGAAATTCCTCTAGGAATTTCTCCAGAAATTCCTCTAGGAATTTCTCCAGAAATTCCTCTAGGAATTTCTCCAGAAATTCCTCTAGGAATTTCTCCAGAAATTCCTCTAGGAATTTCTCCAGAAATTCCTCTAGGAATTTCTCCAAAAATTCCTCAAGAAATTTCTCCAGAAATTCCTCTAGGAATTTCCCCAAATATTTCTCTACGAATTTCTCCAGAAATTCCTCTAGAAATTTCTCTAAGAATTCCTCTAGGAATTTCTCCAGAAATTCCTCTAGGAATTTCTCCAGAAATTCCTCTAAGAATTTCCCAGAAATTCCTAAAGAAATTTCTGAAGAAATTCTTCTAGGAATTTCTCCAGAAATTCCTCTAGAAATTTCACCAGGAATTCGTCAACGAATTTCTCCAGAAATTCCTCTACGAATTTCCCAGAAATTCCTCTAAGAATTCCCAGAAATTCCTCTAGAAATTGTTCCAAAAATTCCTCTAGGAATTTCTCCAAAAATTCCTCTAGGAATTTCTCCAGAAATTTAACCAGGAATTTCTCTAGGAATTTCTCCAGAAATTTCTCTAGAAATTTCCCAGAAATTCCTCTAGGAATTTCCTCAGAAATTCCATTAGGAATTTCCTCAGAAATTCCATTAGGAATTTTTCCAGAAATTCCTCTAGGAATTGCTCCAGACATTCTTCTAGTCATTTCTCCAGAAATTCCTCTAGGAATTCCTCCAGAAATTTCTTTCGGTATTTCTCCAGCAATTCCTGTATAATTTCCTCTAGGAATTACTCCAAAAATTCCTCTAGTAATTCCTCCGGAAATTCCTCCAAGAATTCCTCCGAAAGTTCCTCTAGGAATTCCTCCGGAAATTTCGCTAGGAATTCCTCCGGAAATTCCTCCAGTAATCTATCCACAAATTCCTCTAGGAATTCCTCCAGAACTCCTCAAGGAATTCCTCCACAAATTCTTCTAGAGATTCCTTCCAAATTCCTCCAGAATTCTTCCAGAAATTCCTCCAGAAATTCCAACATCATTCATCAAGGAATTCCTCCGTTAAATTCTCTAGGAATTCCTCCGAGTATTCCTCTAGAAATCCCTCTGGAAATTTCTCTGGAAACTTCTCTAGGAGTTCCTCCTCAAATATCTCTACGAATTCCCCAAGGAATTCCGCCAGAGGAATATGCGGAAGAATTCCTAGAGGAATTTCTGGAGGAATTCTGGATGAAACCCTTAAAGGAATTTGTGGAGAAATACCTTGAGGAATTCCTTCGGAAATTCCTGCAGCAATTCCTCCGGGAATTTCTCCAGAAATTCCTCCAGAAATTCCTCCTGAAATTCCTCCAGAAATTCCTCCGGAAATTCCTCCGAGAATTCCTCTGGAAATTCCTCCAGAAGTTCCGCCGGAAATTTCTGCAGGAATTCCTCCGGAAATTCCTGCAGGAATTCCTCCACGAATTCCTCCAGGAATTCCTCTTAAAATTCTTCAAGGAATTCCTCCAGAAATTCCTCCAATAATTTAAATTCCTCCAGAAATTTCTCTGGGCATTTCTCCAGAAATTCTTCCTAGAGGAATTCCTAGAGAAATTCCTAGAGGAATTCCTGGAGGAATTCCTAGAGGAATTGCTAGAGGAATTCCCAGAGGAGTTGCTGGAGGAATTCCCAGAGGAATAGCTGGAGGAATTCCCAGAGGAATTGCCGGAGGAATTCCCAGAGGAATTGCCGGAGGAATTCCCAGAGGAATTGCCGGAGGAATTCCCAGAGGAATTGCCGGAGGAATTCCTCCAGGATTTCCTCTAGGAATTCGTCCAGGAATTCCTCCGGAAATTTCTCCAGAAATTCCTCTTATAATTCCTTTAGTAATTTCTCCAGAAATTCCTCTAGGAATTCCTCCAGAAAATCCTCTAGAAATTCCTCCAGAAATTCATCTTGAAATTTCTCTAGGAATTCCTCTAGGAATTTTCGGAGAAATTCCTAGATGAACTTCTGGAGTATTGCCTAGTGGAATTTCTGGAGTATTTTCCAAAGTAATTTCTGGAGGAATTTCCAGAGAAATTTCTGAAGAAATTCCTACTGGAATTTCTGGAGGAATTACTAGAGGAATTTCAGGAGGAACTCCTTGAAGAATTTCTAGAGGAGTTTATGGAGGAATTTGTGGAGGAATTCCTGCATGAATTTCCGGAGGAATTCCTGCAGGAATTTCCGGCGGAACTTCTGGAGGAATTCCTGGAGGAATTTCCGGAAGATTTCCTGAAGGAATTTCCAGAGGAATTCTCGGAAGAATTTCCGGAGGAATTCCTGGAGGAATTGCTGCAGGAATTTCCGAAGGAATTCCTCAAGGTATTTCTCCAAAATTTCCTCCAGGGTTTCATCCAGATTTCCTTCAGAAATTCCTCTAGGAATACTTCCGGATTGAGGAATTCTGGAGGAATTGCTAGAGGAATTTGTGGACAAATTACTGGAGGAATTTCCGGAGGAATTATACAGGAATTCCCAAAGGAATTGCTGGAGAAATACCGAAAGAAATTTCTGGAGGAATTCCTAGAGGAATTTCTGGAGAAATGACTAGAAGAATGTCTGGAGCAATTCCTAGAGGAATTTCTGGGAAAATTCCTAGAGGAATTTCTAGAGGGTTTCCTGGTTAAATTTCTAGAGGAATTTCCGGAGAAATTCCTAGAGGAATTTTTGGATCAATTTCTCGAGGAATTTCTGAACAAATTCCTAGAGGAATTTCTGGATAAATTCCTAGAGGAATTTCTGGACAAATTCCTAGAGGAATTTCTGGAGGAATTCCTAGAGGAATTTTTAGAGAAATTCTTAGAAGAATTTTCGGAGAAATTCCTAGAAATTCTGAAGGATTTCCTACTGGAATTTCTGCAGTAATTACTAGAGGAATTCCTGTAGGAATTACCGGAGGAATTCCTGGAGGAATTCCTTGAAGAATTTCTAGAGGAATTCCTGGAGGAATTGCCGGAGGAATTCCTGGAGGAATTGCCGGAGGAATTCCTGGAGGAATTTCCGGAGGAATTGCTGGAGGAATTTTCGGAGGAATTCCTTGAGGACCAGAGAGGAAAATTCATGAAAATAGAGCCGTCGCATGCGTAGTTCTGGCTCCATGGCCTGAACGTCCTCGAAACAGATTTCTCCAGGTCACATTCTTATGACCACGGGATGACCACAGTCGCCTTGCCATTGGTCCTTTTTATGGATGATGGATGTCACAAAAGTTCAGCTTATTATATTGCGCATTGCGCAGTTAAAAGTGCGACGAGGAAGTGCGGAATCTCAAATAAAAGTGCGATTTGGTGTCAGATCGTTTCGGTGTCTTCACCGCACTTATTCATTAGCTCATGATGAATAAGTGCGGTGAAGACACCGGAACGATTTGATGCAATATCGCACTTTTATTTAATATTCCGCACTCTGTCGCAGTCCAGTTAGCAATGCAATAAACTATATATAGTGGCTTGATTGCCCTAACAGCGGGGAGGAAAAAAAGATAATTAATATAAAGAATCAAGAAGATAGACCGTCGCATACCTAGTTTTGGCATTCACGAAGAAAGCACCTTCAGGACGCATTTCGATTGGCCAAGGAGGACATTGGACCTTTTTACGGTGACCAAGAAGATGAATATAAAAAATCATGTAGACAGAGCCTTCGCATGCCTGGTTTTGGTGTCCTGACCGAAATGTTCACGATCCAGGTCCCCGCGGGTGTAATTTCGGTGCCCGCAACAGGACCAGATTGGGTTGGCCGGTTCCACATGACCACTACCAGACACGCATCACCCAGCTGGACATGTTTGCCGCAGACACCAACATTCAACGACGCGGCCGCTCGTAAAAAGCTTGTGTAAACAACATTCCTCTCAGTAAACTGTCAAAATCGCGAATCGACCACTCTTCTGCTGTCGACTGTCGAGCTAGTCGATTTCTGTGATCGCTTTTCTGCTCGACTCGACAGTGATAGCAGGCGACCCGATTTAATCGACTCGAGTTATAAAATAGCCCCCATAGAAAACGACTTTGCTTCAAGAACACCGAACTTCACGAACACACGCAGTGTTGAAATGTGTCAGTATCCAGCGTCATTTCCAGCTGAAATTGCGATAAACAACCATCCTTCCATCATTCAATTGATATCAGTCAGCTCCAGCATTGATGACGTCAAACCCGACATCAACCTATCATTCACCTGTTTTTATTTTGGCCACCAAACCCATCATAGACCCAACAGTTGTTCGATGTTGGTCCAACAATGGCTTAACATACGATAAAAATTGACGCGACTTTGACCCGGCATTCAATATTTTTTCAGTCTGGCGGAATTTTGCAGGATTTTTCGTGTGTTGTGCCCAGCTAGTCATTTGAATGACAATTCTGAATTCTGAATTCTGAAGCCCCTCTCCTCCTGAAACCCATCCCCCCTGAAACTTTTTGAAAGCCATCTGAAATTCCGCATGACCTCCTTTAAATCTCCTAGTAACTCTCCCTTCTTAAACTTCTTTGCAACCTTGTACTCCATTTAGGTAATAAACCGAATCCATTTAGGTAAAAATTCTATTTAGGCAGTCCCGACTCGTTACCTAAATAGAGGTTTTGGTGTATTCGGAAAGAGTTTTAGACCAAACCTCAAGGCAAAAGTCGTCCATACATCATTTCTTGATTGCACGCTTCTGAGCTGAGAAAACTGCAAGTGAGTGCAACTCTTTGCAAGTGAGTGTTCCCATCCTTGTCCTGGAGGACTTCCTGGTGGAATTTCTGGAGGAATCCGTGAAGTAATTCCTGGTAATGCCCAGGATTTGAGCCTGCTAGAAGGAACAATTATTAAGCTAAGCAAAGATCTTTGCAGAAAATGGAAGAACGGTCAACAAAACAGTCACTCCCTTCCTGCACGAAGCCTTTAAGGGCAAGGTATTTGGAGTACACCGCTAAAATTGTCTGGAGCACAAACATAGAGAACCGTCCAACCGATCTGGCTGAAAATGTAACTCAATGTTCCCTGTGCGGAAGCAAGCATCAAGTAACATTTTCAGCCAGATACGTTCGATGGTTCTCTATGGGTAACTCTCGCTGAGACCGGCCCACTATTTACACCTTGTCTTCGAAAATGTTAAAAGGGATGATTTTGGTCGATGTTGGTCAAATGGTGGCTCATTTAAACCGTTATAACTCGAAAGTTTCTCCAAAAACCACCTCAAAAGATAGAACTACTATTTACAATAATAAAAAGTTGGGTCGGCCATATTGATTTTGGCCGCCATCTTGGATTTTTATACCAAAACATTTTTTTCACCATGGTGGCAACCACCGATTTTCAAATTTTTGCATCAATTGAAAGCTGAGACATTCATACATAACATATCAAAAAATTAGACATGTTTTTTTCCCTATCAAAAGTGATCTGCAGGCCTTTTATCTCATGGCAACGACACCAAAATGATTATGTATACCACACATAGGCGAAAAATAGGCAACAGAGACGACACGGAACTGCAATTTCCTCTCTTCATCTTTTCCAATTTCAACGGTATTAGAAGAAATGGGACTACTGCATAAAATATTTTCAATAAAAGAAAACACAGATCTCCGATTGTTTGGGGTTCCTTTGGGGTTAAGCTTGTCGATGTGGAACGTTTTTCCGGAAAGATATCGGAACGGTACGACCAAAATCACGTCGTACCTCTACATAGGAGATAAAAGAACATAGTGTTTTTTCTTCTCTCTCCTGGTAGCGTGCGGTAGTTTCAATTGAATGCAAATCATGCTTACGGTTGACATGCAATGGAATTGAATTTGAAATTGATTTTTAAACCTGAATAAATGTGGTTGCTCGAATGAAATGCTTTGCTTTGAAGTGTGTCGATGCTTGCCGGCTTTATGTGTTAGGATTACGTTGAATTATCCGAGTACCTTGCTTGTGAGAAGATCAATCCAAATAAAGACTAGCCTACCCGAATAAAAAATACATTAGAAAACAGAACGTTGTATTGTAACAGTACTATTTAGAATCATATGTTTACAATAGACAGCACTGTAAAAATAAAAATACAAAAACAATAAGATGTAATGTAGACACCATACAGTGAATTGTAAATAAGATTTTTTCAATATATTATACGGGTTGTTAAGTATCGTAACAATTTCAGGTTATGTTTAGTTGGCGATTCAGTCATCAAATTGATTGAAAACGATGATTATATTTTCATCCAACGTTTCGCTTCGTATGGAAGCTTCTTCAGGGACTCTAAAAGTGTAGTTTATTTACTGTTTGTTTGTCATTAGTGCTTAATTTCTTACCAATTTGTATCGTTTTTTTGTCTAGTCGGATTTGTTAAACGTTGAAATGTCAATATTGCTAGAGTCTGTTGTGGATATTTTACAAAGATTATGGTGTGATTTGTGTGAAATATTTTTAAAGTGTACTTACAATTTGTTTTGGGGGTGGTAGCATTACGGAAAGCACTAATTTAGCAGGGTCAACTTTGGATGAATTATCTAGTTTGGAAGTGTGTCAATAATATTATGGTCTATGGTCTGTTTGTGTTAGGTCTATTGGTGTGATTTGTTTTGGTTCTATTTTGAGCATTTTTAAATGTGTGTAGTATTCCTGCATAGGTTGCGTGTAGATTTTCTGTGTCCGATCGTTTGTTTACTGTTTTCTCAGTGTTGTATATGTGACAACTCTCTAGGAATTGGAGGTTGGTTGATTTGTGTGTCTTGTCTACTATTACTACTTCATCTAACTTAAACGAGTGTTCCATTGCTGCTGCGTGGTTAACTAATGCTGTCTTCTCTCTGATTTCTGCTATTGCTCCGTCCCTGTTTGTGTGTCCCTCCTCTCTCAGCTTTTGCAGCTTCCTCACGTTTGATCGATGGCCAGAGAGCCTGCTCTTTAGTTTTGTTGTTGTCATCCCAATATAACATGCATCACAGTCTGCGCAGTCTATCCTGTACACTACATTGCTCTTTTCCCCTTGGCTGATTCTGTCTTTTACCATGGGTAGAATCAAGCCAACTGTTTTTGCCTGCTTGTGTGCTATGTGTATATTGGGATATTCTTTTCGTATGGTTTTAGTTATTTGCTCTGTTAGGCCGTCGATATTGGTGAGTGAGCGGAAACATTTTTCTCCAGTGTCCTCTACGCTCACTTCCAGAGCTGTATTTGGTGTTACTCTTCTGTTTATTCGGGTTATGATTCGACTTGTTATTTGTTTTGGATAGTCGTTCTGCTTCAAACGGTCGTGTATGATGCTGTTGATTGCTGATGACTCCAAGTTTGTCGAAAGTTGGAAGACTCTCTTAGCAAAATTCACCGCAACATTCATCTTTGTGTGCATCGGATGACATGAATAATAATTCAATATTCTTCCGGAAGCCACGGGTTTTGCGTACCATTCGGTGACGACAGTGTGATCCTCTTTCCTAATTAGCATCATGTCTAGAAAGGGTAGCCGTCCATCTGTTTCTGTTTCGACCGTGAATTTTATACTGGTGTGTTGTTGATTGAATATCTCTCTCACTTCGTCTATCTTGCTCGGTGGTAGCACTAAGAACAAGTCATCAACGTATTACTGATACGTGGGTTTTAATATACCTACCGTACATTGTACGGTACATGAATGGTTTCAAACAATAAAATGAACTGTAAATATATTGGTTTTTAATTGTAATTTCACTACTGGCTATACATGTAATCAATGGTTTTGGAATGGTTCTATTTTGTTATGTTGTATTGTTTAACACTTGGGGCAAGACACTGTGCTGGAGAGTACACTCAGGAAAATTGCCTCCTACTTAATGGCAAATATCCATGTGCTAAACCACATCCAAAGTATATGCAACCAATACCCGATTACGCAGGCAAATTAGCGCATGAATAGTATGTGCTCTAAATTGTATGAGGCGCTGCTGTATGGTGCCTCATCAAAAGTATGAGTCGCACTAATGGAAAGCATTTGTTTACCCCCGTGGCAAAAATCCATGTCCCGGACACATAGAAGGAATGAAGATTTTTTTCCCAGTGTACATTTTCCTTCACAGAGTTGCTCAGAATTTGTCCGGATTGCTCCCGTTTTGCTTGAGTATTGCCAGATACTATCGCAAAAACAAAACAATATTGCCCAATCTCCCGCTTTTCTTGCAGTTTTAGGGTTGTTTTTCAACAAATTTCGTCGATCATTGGTAAAAAGCGTTACTCAGAATTTCTCAGAGTTACTCTCGTTTGCACAGTGTTCTGCCGCTAGGTTTTACACGAGGTTTTACATTACATAAACCATATAATGTTATATTATCTTGTCATGTTCCTCCTGTTAATGGCATCTTAAACTTTTTAGGCAAACTATCCTAAAAATAATAGGGCCCATATAGCCGAGGCGGTAAACGCACGGGTATTCAGCATGACCATGCTGAGGGTGACGGGTTCGATTCCCGGTCGGTCCAGGATCATTTCGTAAAGGAAATTTCCTTGACTTCCTTGGGCATAGAGTATCTTCGTGCCTGCCACACGATATACGCATGCAAAATGGTCATTGGCAGAGGAAGCTCTCAGTTAATAACTGTGGAAGTGCTCATAGAACACTAAGCTGAGAAGCAGGCTTTGTCCCAGTGAGGACGTTACGCCAAGAAGAGAGAGAGATCCTAAAAATAATGTTAAATAGAACTATCTTTAATAGTGTGGACTAGAGTCAATCAAGTTCAACCAGGGTTTCAGATTATAAGAATGCGCTTTGGGAATTCTCCAGAACGTCTTGGACAACCCTCGTCTTAGTCTGAGTACCGTCTACCCCCGTTGGTTTGACCTAATCTAATCTGAACACTTTTTAATTTGACCCCCTCTAATCTGCACATCGTTGTAACTCACCTTCGTTACGCCCGCTCAGTCCCAAGGACTCCCACCCCACTCAGGGTCGGCTAGTTCTGCCGAGGTTTTGATAGAAGAGGGAAAAGTAACAAATGGTCTACCTACTAAATGACGGCTTTATAAAAAGTCCTTAGTGTCCCTACGGCCCCAACTCCTACCTATTCAACAACGTGGTACTTACAGAAAGTATGTGGTGTTAGTGTAGGGGCCCTGATGAACTCCGCCTGACCGTCTCGTTGGCCGGTGCCGTCGTCGCTTGGCGCTCGTGTCCTGTTCGGCCGGAATTGGCCGATCCGCTGGCCGGTAACGCTGTCGCTTGGCGCTCGTATTGCTCCTGTCCGGTCAAGATTGGCCGAGTCGCTTAAAGACCTGCCGGCCACCGTTCGTCCGCTCACTACGGCCGCGTGGGATTTCCTGGCCCGTCCGTAGACGTCGCACGTGTCTTGCCTGGGGGTTTCCAGGGCGTGTGGTCCACCCGAAACCTGATGCTTAAGGCGACTGCTCCCGTCACTGGTACGCTTCCTTCACCGGAGGATGTGTTACGCAGTCCCAATCTGGAGCTCTTCACTGCTGGCCACGTCACTATGGATCTCGCTATCGATTAATGCGGTCTTCAAAGGACTCCTTCTTCCGCCTTCTTCCGCATCTTCACTATACAGGTATACTGCCAATCTAACCTGGGAGGATCGAGTCCCGTCCCAACACTTGCCAATAACTTCTCAACAACTTTCCAACACTTGTAGCTTCTATCGTGGTCTACCAGAAAGTGGACGAGCTTAGGTCTTGGATCCCATTCGGAACCGGCGAATAGCCCTTTCCCCACGGTTGGTAGCTATCGAAGTGCCAAACTGCATCGGCTACCAAGCGCTGTCTGCATGGGGTGTTTTGTGGTCGTGTTGTGTTGTGTGTCAATTAAACAAATTGTGTTCTATATTTGGTGTTAGGCTTTAATTTGACCGTTTGCCGTTCTCCTATCTAGCTCGTATGGAATAGCATGGGTTTTTGTTTTAGATTTGCATGGTTTAAAAAAGTTTTATTATTTATTTTATATTTGTCTTAACTATTTAGTAGGGTATAGCTAGCTAAGTATATTCGTTGTTTTTCCCTCTTATATGAATTAATTAACTGAGTTTTGGCTGAAAGTCGCTGAAAAAGAGTGGACATCGCGAAGCGACTGGTCACATCGTTCAAACTAAAAGCGGTTCAAACGTCAGTCTGCTCATAGATCGGGGTGAAACGGAACGCAGAATAAAAACAAAACAACAAAAAGGGTTGCCATCAGTGTGTTTTTCGATGTCCACAGGGTTACTAGAAGTTCGAATTAAAAAATGAACCCCGTTGGTTTGCATGAGGTGTCGTTCAAACCAACCGGGGTAGACGGTAGTCTCTGATTGCATTAACAGTTGAAGCTTAGGCTCCCATGCCCCACCATCCAGATAACCGGGTTTCGCAAACTAAGCATTATTTGTGGCAACACTTTGAGCGGCATGATGGAACTATGCCGAGCGCGCTAAGTGTTGTTAGACCACTAATGCAGTTGCATGAAGTGGGTGACGAGGTACATAAGTATAATTACAGCCTGCTTAACCGTTATTGCAATATTGAGGCTCCAGTTTGATTAAAGTTTGAAATACATAACAACTCACGAGAAAACTGTCAAGTTCGATTCAAATATTATGCGTTGCGCGAAAATTTGTACGCGCAAGCGCCCATACATCTCCGCCTGTAAGAAAAATCATTTTGGTGTTTTCGGCGCAGTATTCCCTGGCCAATTCGCGCACTTATTGTAGAAGACACTATGAAGATTAAACATACCAGCGGAGGTCTTTTAGCGATTTTGCACCTTTTTCACTCTCTATTTTCTTGCAATGGGTAATATAAGTTCGGTTAAAAAGCGCTGCGAACCTATATTAGAAGTCGTTTCAGTGTCTAGTCCAGTCCGAAGTCCAGTCCATATGTTAAAGATAAATTTCGTCAATCACATTTGATTAGGTTATTACCGAAGGCAAGTTCACATGAGAGAAGAGGAGAAAACTCCCCTAAATGAAAATACAGAAAGAATAGTGTTGAACTCATCCACTGATTTACGGTAATCTGACCTGCGTCTTTCCGGGTTGACCTACATTCGTGTTCCTCTCATCTCACCCTACACAGAGTCTTGTATCATTTGGGCAGGTGTACCTATTTTGGGCACTTGCCGTTATAACTAAGTCAATTTCAAACCGATTGATTTGAATTTTTGTATAGAGTTAGGCACGTACAGTATCCAACTCTGTACAAAAATTCAATTCAATTGGTTTGAAATTGACTTAGTTATAGCGGCAAGTGCCCAAAATAGCAAAATACCTATAAACCTGCCCAAATGGTACAAGACCCTACCTAGCCTGCCATATTTCTTGCATCTGCAGTCCTTAGGACACCTGGTTTACCACTTCACTTATTTAAACATTTTATTGACTTTAAATAGATGTTTCAACCTAATGGCTTTTTTCTCTTTCCTTTCCTTTGCATAAAAACCTTAATTAATCCAACTAGCGGTGATGGCGCCTTTCTTATGCCTTCGAAAACACATTTCAACAAAACTCAAGTGACATGTTGATGAATATCGCACATTCATACGTTAAACAAAAATCCATTACATGGCACCAGAAATCATATCGTTTATGTAGCTTTGGTGTTTGAGCCTCAAACTATTAAGGACATATATGAGTGAATTCAAAGATGGCCGCCACAATGGCTGCCTTGCAAATACCGAAAGCACGGATCTCGTCATCTAAACAACAAACAGAGCTGAAAAAGCAATGAGTAGCCTTGCTCACTCGTGATAAACATTGAGTAGCATTTTCGTTTCGGGCGTTTTCGCTCTTCCATTTCACCTTAATAAAAACCGCTATCTTGAATTTTGAGCCGCAATTTTGGATTTAAGTCCGCCATCTTGAATCTTATGGTCTTTATTTTTGAACTCCACACTTCTTCCCCATAACAGATATACCCATATCGCATGGTTTTAGAGCCCAGAACTCCATTGAACAGCCACCATCTTGAATTTGGAGCCGCCACCTTGGTGTTTGGGCCACCATTTTGCATATTGAGGTCGCCATTTTTGGACTTCAGACATCTTCCCTTTACCAAATATACCCATATTACATGCATTTAGGGTCTAAAACTCCGTTATACAGCCGCCGTCTTGAATTTAAAGCCGCCATTTTAGATTTTAGATCGCCCTTTTGGAAATTGTGGTCGCCAGTTTTGGACTCCGGATATCTTCCTTATACCAAATATACCCATTTTTCATAGTTTTTTGGCCTAAAACTCCACTAAACAGCCTCCATCTTGAATTTGAAGCCGCCAGCTTGAATTTTAGACCGCCATATTGGATATTCAGGTCGCCATTTTTGGACTCCAGACATTTTCCCCATGCAAAATATACCCTTATTGCATGGTTTTAGGGCCTAAAATTCCGTTAAACAATCACCATCTTGAATTTGGAGCCGCCATTTCGAACTTTAGACCGCTATCTTGGATATTCAGGTTGCCATTTTTGGACTCCGGACACCTTCCCCATACAACTTATAACCATATTGCATGGTTTTAGAGCGAAAAACTCCACTAAACAACCGCCATCTTTGATTTGAAGCCACCATCTTGGATTTTATATCGCCATCTTGGATATTCTGGTCGCTATTTTTGAACTCTAGACATCTTCCTCATACCAAATGTACCCATATTGCATGGTTTTAGGGCCTAAAACTCTTTTAAACAGCCTCCATCTTGAATTTGAAACCGTCATCTTAAATTTTGGAACGCCATCTTGAATGTTCAGGTCGCCATTTTTGGACTCCGGACATCTTCCCCATACAAAATAAGGGCCTAAAACTCCGTTATACAGCCGCCATATTGAACTTCGAGCAGCCATCTTGGATATTCAGGTTGCCAAACTCCACTATACAGCTTCCATCTTGAATTTAGAGCCGCTGTCTTGGATTTTAGACCGCCTTCTTGGATGTTCATATCGCCATTTTTGGACTCCAGACGTATTGTATTCCATATACAAAATATACCATATTGCATGGTTTTAGGGCCTAAAACTTCGTTATACAGCCGCCATCTTGAATTTGGAACCACCATCTTGGATTTTAGACCGCCATATTGGATATTCAGGTCGCCATTTTTGGACTCCGGAAATCTTCCCTATACAAAATATACCCGTAGACGCAGAAAAATAAATTGTAAACACAATTAAATTCTAGTTCAAATCAACCGATTTTTCAGTTTACTATAGCGACAAACTGAGTTCTAGTTTAAACTGAACTGTTCTACTGTTTAATAATACAAATATTTTCATTTGTCGAAATTTGTGACAGTTTGTTAAAACAAACAGAGATATGGTATTTTCAACATGAAATAATGGATTGATTCAAACGACTGCACTTTTGCCACTAACGCCACTAACAAACCCGGAGTGTGATTGCGTTGGTGACGGCAGCAACTGCGGCAGCTCGGAAATCCATTTTTAGACCGTCGGTAGGCGGATGGGGAAAACGACTAAAAAAAAAGACAAAAAAGGCGAAACCGATCCATCACGGCCAAAGCTGCACTTGGAAGTTGGCGTGATGGATTTGCTGCACCTTCTTCGTTGTGGCGATGTTAGGGTAAGCATTTTATAGATGTGTGAGTGCTTTCGGACCATGTTTATGGTTTTTATTTTGTTCAAACAAATGAAAGTTTTGATATTATATCAAATGATGGTAATCGGTTGTTTTTATCGATAAACTCCAAATGAAAACAGTTAAATATAACTTTGGAATAAGTAAATTCTTAGTTTGAAAATCAACCATGCGTTTTATTGTTTTAAACAAGCGCCATTTTTCTGCGTGTATTACATGGTTTTAGTGCCTAAAACTCCATTAAACAGCCGCCATCTTGAAATTGGAGGCGCCATCTTGGATTTTAGACCGCCATCTTGGATATTCTGGTCGCCATTATTGGACTCCAAACATCTTCCCCATACAAAATATACCCATATTGTATGGATTAGGGCTTAAATCTGCATTATACAGCCGCCATCTTGAAGTTGGAGCCGCCATTTTGGATTTTAGACCGCCATCTTGAATTTTGGACCGACATCGTAGAATTTTCGATCTCCTGTGTTGATTCCGCACAAAGTTTGTCAACCACGCTGAAGGTTACAAAAATCGCCGCAGTTTGATGTGTCGCATGATGGGGCTTGGTTCAGTTTTATATGTGGAGAGTTCTACCGGTGCTGGTCCGGATCACTCAAATGGCCATAACTCCGGAACGCCTTAACTGATCCGGACCATTTTTAATAGCAAACAATGCGGTAGAATTCCGGTTCGATTCGAGCTATAATCCAAAAAAATCGGCCAATGGGAAATGCCTTAAAAGTAAATGACCTTTTTGTACACAGACATACATACACAGACACATACATACACACACACATACATACACACATTCAGACATCACCTCAATTCGTCGAACTAAGTTGATTGGTGTATGTGACTTGACCATCCGAGCCTTCTATCGAAACTCGTTTTTTTAGTGAATATATAGCCTTTCAGTACACTTTGGTGTACGAGAAAGGCAAAAAGCCACGAACAGCAACAAAACAAAGCACGGAAATAATCTAAAACTGAATAAATATTGGTTAAAACGTAAGAAAAACAGTATCATATATTGTTACATAAAGATCGGATGTAAATGTATAGTAGCTACAATGTGCACAGCTTTTAGCGAACCATTCCATTACAATACACTTTATTGTAGCTGATACACTGTATGGTACAGAAATGGTTTTCACCAAACACCCTATGGTTAGTTTTTATCCGGGTAGACTAAACTTCAGGATGGAAAACAATTATAAACATTGTTGATATTTTCGGTGAATGACTGTTTCGAATCGTCAATTTGTTAATCAATAATGAAGTTTGAAATATGTACATGCTACAAACAGACAGCCGTCTGTCAAACACTAGTAGATCAAATTTTCACATTCTTCCAATGCTTTAACTGATAAATTTTGCCCGTCATATCATGTCAGATGATCAGAACCAGAAACACCTCCGAAGGTATCAAAACGAGATGCGAATATACTTTTTCCGACAGCTCCTTTCTCATTTCAAGACATCCGTGTCCATCAATGTCAGCAAACATAGGACTAAAGAAATGAACAGTATGGAATTCCGGCTATGTTTATTAAGTGCTCCTTAGTTTTATTGGTTTTCAGCTGGATGCTCTTGAAATACTATCAAATGAGATTGTAACCTGGGTTTCACAGAGCATTAAATGATTATGGCAGGCAAGCTGAATAAATCCAGACTTCATGCCTTCGGCGAATTTCGCTTCGTCTTGTTAGGCACATATTTACCACTTGGATTCCGCATTTTGGAATCCATTTCCCTCAAACTGGTAAGCGGCTTACGATGTGGTGAGCGTCGAATAAATTGAGCACAATTCGGCCCGCAATCTGTTTTGCTTTCTGATTTTCCGCATCGTTTAAAAGCTGTTAGCTTCTGGCTTTCTACAGAATGGCGGATCTGTATCAGAACCCACATATACACAACAACGCACATTCGAAGGTAAGGATTGATTTTCTCTATCATTTCCCTTGTGCACAAACATGGCGAGCGAGGAGTAGGTGGGTGGAATATCTCCTGTTTCCTATAAATCTTCCTCCTGCAAAACGACAACGATATACATACATAGTTCGAGGAAGTGAAAGTTCGTACCCCCCTGCACGACACAGATGCCGAGCTCTCAATTGAATCCAGTTGCGGTTGATGATGATCAATGTGGATGCTTAATCTTCATCCACGTGGTCAACTTTATTGCCCACCGCCCAAACACCAGGAAGATTAATGTTTCACACATGTGGGTCAGATGTCTGAGGTGATCTTTTCTTTAACTTGATTTATTCTACTCTGACATATGACATACTATTCAGGTCAAAAAGATTACAGTGGCATCACTCTGACATCTCATATCACTATCAACATTTGTGCTTGAAACGGTAGCTTCCTGATCAGAAAGACAAAACAAAAATATAAAATGATCAAAATGGCCAACTTTAAGATGCTGTAACTATGGTTTGCTTTGGTGGATTTGAGCTCAATTTTGACACGAAGCTACAAATATGCTGAATGTTGAGTATATGAGTACAAAATCTTGTGGCTTCGTGGCTGTGCGGCTAGTGTCACCAAGCATTTAGCCGCATCGTGCTGGGGAGCGCGGGTTCGATTCCCGCCGCACACAGCAAGAAAATTCTTGTGATATCACATCATTTTCGCTGCACATCAGTTGCGTCGTAAAAGTGATGTACAAATTACATCCGTTCCACGCAGCAAATCAGCCGCCGCAGTTTGAAAGTGGGTCTAGCAATCGCTAGAACCGGATCGATAGATGAATCATATACAGTGATAGACATTCGTTTAGCCGAGGCCAAACAATTTTCAAAAAAGTGTCAGGAAACTCATACAAAAGATTTTATGATAAAACTTTTTATCGTAGTGATAGTATATCTAGTACTGTTTTATAAAAATGTGATACATCACACTTACATGTACACTGAAACAAAAACGAGGGTAAAAACCCTTCAAATGTCATTTTTTGCCTAAACATTCGTTTAGCCTAGGAAAATGAAAAATTGGTTTTCAATAGATTTTTTTGCAATTTCGTGAGTATATTTCGAGGATATACCCCAAGGCATTTAGTTTATGACGTGTTAGCAAGATAATTGACCTTAAAAGTTTATTTATTTGTGAAATTCAAAGAAATATTATAAAAAACCCTGATTAATCCACCTAGTGGTGATAGCGCCTTTCTCGTCGAATATGTACTCATGATGTCGACGTAAGCCGAAGTGTTTCTGAATTCTGAGAATACTTTATTGAGAAAAGCAAGAATTTTATGAAAGCCATTATCGAATAGAAAAACTTATTGATGACGCATATTCCGACGTTATGTTCAACGTATAGGCAGAGCTTAAAAATATCAGAGCTCTCAGTTGACTGCTTGACCACCTTCACTGTCATTGGAGGCCAATCAATATGAAGACGATGATTACAAGCTAAGATATAACCTTTTTCACAACCACAGATCACTTTGGGGTCGTCGACAAAGTTTTTTCTGTACACTTCAGGCTATATTTTATTATCACTGATTACAAGATCCATGTAAAATTGAACAAAAAAATTGCAAGCAAGTGAAATTTCCCAAACTAAATCCTAATAAAATTTCAACCACATTACAGAGCGCGAGGGCGCAACCAGTCACATCAGAATTTTGTGTAGTAACTTTAGACGCAAAAGGGGATTGAAAAAAAAAATGTTCAGGGTTGTTGCATTTAAATTTTAATTTTCCCATACAACGTTGACTGTAAGGATGAGTAGGAATCTGAAATTGTGTGATTTGATGAGTTACTTTAGTTTTGTCATGATGAAGAGAACAATTACACATATCTATCGCTTGCTATGGTTTTTCTCACTTTCGTAGTTCCGGCAAAGCACCCAAAGTTGGTTCTGTAATACTGCTGGTAGTCTCTAATGTGGTTTGAGCCTATTTTCTTGCTAACCGGTAATCAGGTTATCAAAAAAGCCGCGATTTGACGTGTGGCATGCATTAGTTTGGTTAACTTTGTATATGGCCACTTCCGGCGGGACACCCGGAACCACAAACACTACCGGTAGTAACTTATGTAGTCTGTGCCTATTTCCTTACTAACCGTTCATCAGGTAATCAAAAGTGCCGTGATTTGATGCACCGAATTAGAGATGGGCAATCAAATCCGGATCCGTTCAAAAGAATCGTATCAGTAAAGTGAGTGAGTGAACCGTGGATCTTTTACAGAGAGAGCCGGGTCACCAGTTTACATGATTCTGTGAGAAAGAGCCTAAAAGAACCGATAGGTTCTCTTTGTTTTGCTCTGGGTCATTTCCAAAACACAGCAGCTCTACGAAACGCGCCAAGCATACACAACCAACAGCAGCGTTGGTCCAGTTCTCTCCTTCTGGCCGTGCTGCCGCAAACAACGCACACGATCTATCGCTCTCAGCTCAAGCGGGAGAGCAGTACCGGCAGTCCGGACAGATCTGATCCGAACAAACCGAACTCGAACACGAACTCACACATTATCACTTCTTTCGTTCGGTTCTTCAGCAGTATCCAGTAGGTTGTGTGGTGCTGGCGCTGCGCTGGGAGAGAGATAATGCGGGTCGGGAAGATCAAGAGAATGAATGCCGCTTGCTGTGTGTGAAGCGGGCCCCACACGAGCATCAATACTTCGTCAATATCGATACTTTTTGTTGGAATTTTCGTCAAGCTCGTGGTTACCCCTATGTATTATTGACCAATCCAAATTCCTGTGTGGTAGTGGTTTGTGTTCAGATTTCCCGTGTTAATCTATCTGTAAGAACTTTGTAAACATCTTTTGTTCTCACGTACATATATGGATAGGCTTGCAGTAGGTTTCGTGAGACTTTTTTTGGACAACTCAATTGGAAAATCTTTCGATAAGGCTCAAGGTTTGATGGGAATTTTGTCAAGAAGTAGTGATATTGATGAAGTATTGATGCTCGTGTGGGGTCCCCTTGAGAGAATAAACTGGAAGCAAGTAACCCCATTTGGTTCGGTGAAGCTTGGTCATTCATTCCATAAATGAGCCGCTGATCTGCTCAAAAGATCCGGTTCACTAATGTGATGGATCCGGTTCGGATCCGATCACTGAAGTGAGCCGTTTTGCCCACCTCTACACCGAATGCATGAGTTTGGTTCAATTTTACATTATACCACTTACGGCGGGACATCTGGAACCAGGACAGTACCAATTGTCCCAAATATGGCATGAAACTAGTTTCCTCTAACTGTTCACCCGATTTCCTAGAAAGCCACGAAATGATGTGTCACATGCATGGGTTTGGATCATTTTTACATTTTACCAATTCCAGCAGGACACCCGGAACCGGTTCTGGAACACTACCGGTAGTCTTTAATGTGATCCGAGACTATTTTCTTGCTGATCGTTTTTCAGGTTATCGAAAAAGCCGGTATTTAATGAGCCGCACGCATGTGTTTGGTTTCCATCCACATTCGTCCACTTCCGGCGGGACACCCGGAATCGGTTCTGGAATACTACTGGTTTTCCCTAATGTGGTCTGAGTTTTTTTTTTTGTTAACCGTTCATCAGATTACCTAAAAAGCTGCGATTTGATGTGTCACATGCATGTGTTTGGTTCTCTTTTACATTTGACCACTTCCGGCGGGACAACTGGAACCGATTCCGGAACACTACCGGTAGTTTCTAATGTAGTCTGGTTCTATTTTCTTGCTAATCGTTCATTGGGTTTTCGAAAAAGCCGCAATTTGATGTGTTGCATGCATTACTTTGGTTCACTTATATATTTGGCCACTTCCGGCGAGACACTCGGAATCGGTTCCGGAACACTACCGGTTCAGATATGGTCTAAGACTCTTTTCCTGCTTACCGTTAATCAGGTTATCAGAAAAGCCGCAGTTTGGTGTGCCGCATGCATGGGTTTGGTTCACTTTTGTACTTGGCCAATTCCGGCGCGACACTCGGAACCGGTTCCGGAACACTACCTGTAGTTTCTAATGTGGTGTGAGCCTATTTTCTTGCTAACCGGATCAGGTTATCGAGAAAGCCGCGATTTGATGTGTCGCGTGCATACGTTTGCTCCACTTTAATATTTGGCCACTTCCGGTGGGACACCCGGAACCGGTTCTGGAATACTACCGGTTCAGATATGGTCTGAGACTCAGACTATTTTCCTGCATATCGTTAATCAGGTTATCGAAAAAGCCGCTATTTGATGTGTCGCATGCATGGATTTGGTTCACATTTTTATTTGGCCACTTCCGGCGGCGCCCGGGACCGGTTCTAGAACACTACCGGTTCAGATATGGTCTGACAGTATTTTCCTGCATACCGTTCATCAAGTTACGGAAAATGCCGCGGTTTTATGTATCGCATGCATAGGGTTGTAGCATTTTCATATCTGGCCCCATTCTGGGGTACCGGTCCGGAACACCTAAATGGCCATAACTCCGGAACGGCTGGACCGATCCGAACCATTTTCAATAGGAAACAATGGGACCAGATTCCGCGTCGAATAAACCGTCGGTCATTAAAATCGGTTGAGGTTTACTGCCAAAAAGTGATGTGAGTTTTTTGTACACACACATACACACATACACACATACATACACACACACATACATACACACAGACATCACCTCAATTCTTCGAGCTGAGTTGATTGGTATATGTGACTCGACCCTCCGGGCCTTCTATCAGAAAGTCATTTTTGGAGTGAACATATAGCCTTTCCAGTACACTTAGTGTACGAGAAAGGCAAAAATGTCCCGATAAGGAGAAGCAATGATAAACAAATTTATTAGAGAAACGTGATTTCTGTAAACACTCAAACGTAAGCTAGATTAGCAGTTTTGAAAATATGGTGCAGAATTATTGTTAGAAATGTTCAAATTATTGCATAAAATGTCATGAAAAAAATTAAGTATATTAGTTTTGGTTGGTTAAACCTTAAAATGGGATTGATAGAAGCTAAAATAAATAGGGTCTGGGACCATTTGGGCAGGAGCACCTATTTTGGGCACTTGCTGCTATAACTCAGTCAATTTTGAACCGATTGGCTTGATTTTTGAGACACGATCAGCTAGGCACAGTAGCTAGCCATGTTTCAAAATTCAAGTCAATCGGTTTGAAATTGACTGAGTTATAGTAGCAAGTGCCCAAAATAGGTGCTCCTGCCCAAATGGTCCCAGACCCTAGTTCTGCGTTGAAATAAATGTGCACTTTAGATTTGTTGCGAGTAAGCGGGAGCTGCCAGAATGCAGTCTGACTTCACACTGTGACGTTACTATGAGTGACGACGACGCGGGTGGCTGAGATTGGCCATGCCTACTAGGATCAGTTGATGTGCCGTGAGTTGTTGTCCACGGTTCAATATGCTAACATGAATCTACTGTCACACATCCACCCTCCTCTCAGGAATAAAAAAAAATCACAAAGAAAACATTGCTCTTTTTTTAGAAACTGGCCACCTTCCATGGCCAATAATGGGATTGTATTATTGTTCCAAAGTCTTTTCAAAAAATAATAATGAACTAACGAAGAGGTGTGAACTATTTGAGCACAATTTTCAACTTGGCACTCGCTGACTCTAACTTGAATATGCAACATTACATACGCAAATACATGACAAATTCTTCTGTTCAAGAGTACCTTAGCAATGTACTATTTCTATAAGAGGGAATTACAAGTTATCAGATAAATTCTGGTTTCACATTCATTCCCCTACAACATTTATTTCGAATGATTACATAGAATTTTTTGTATGTTTTCTGTAGCATTTAGGATCAACCATAGGAATCCAACAAGCGGTACAGACAAACGAATGAACGGGTAGTACTCATAACAATAAGGTGTTCAATGAAGATGCTATCTTCAACAATATCGGAAATTTAACCATGGGACATTATGCATTCACAAAACTGACGCCACTGACCTACCTACCTTTATACCTTGTAGGTTACAAAGTAACTACTCCAATGTTCTACTGTAGTGATAGATATTCGCACTACGTGTTCAGCTCACTGAAATCTACCTTTTTGCCTTTCTCGTACACTAAGTGTACTGGAAAGGCTATATGTTCACTCCAAAAATGACTTTTTGATAGAAGGCCCGGAGGGTCAAATCACATATACCAATCGACACAGCTCGACGAATTAAGGTGATGTCTGTGTGTGTGTATGTGTGTGTGTATGTGTGTGCGTGTGTGTGTGTGTCTGTATGTGTGTGTACAAAAAAACTCACATCACTTTTTGGCAGTAAACCTCATCCGATTTCAATGACCGACGGTTCATTCGACGCGGAATCTGGTCCCATTGTTTCCTATTGAAAATGGTTCGGATCGGTTCAGCCGTTCCGGAGATATGGCCATTTAGGTGTTCCGGAACGGTACCCCAGGAAGGGACCAGATATGAAAATGCATCAAACCTATGCATGCGACACATCAAACCACGGCATTTTTGATAACCTGATGAGCGGTAAGCAGAAAAATAGTCTAAGACCATATCTGTACCGGTAGTGTTCCGGAACCGGTTCCGGGTGTCCCGCCGGAAGTGGCAAATATCAAAGTGAACCAAACCCATGCATGAGACACATCAAACCACGGCATTTTCCATTACCTGATGAGCGGTAAGCAGGAAAATAGTCTCAGACCATATCTGAACCGGTAGTGTTCCCGAACCGGTTCTGGGCGTCCCGCTGGAAGTGGCCAAATATACAATTGTACCAAACCCATGCAAGCGACACATCAAACCACGGCATTTTAGATGACCTGATGGACAATGAGCAGGAAAATCATCTCAGACCATATCTGAACCGGTAGTGTTCCGGAACCGGTTCTAGTCGTCCTGCTGGAAGTGGCCAAATATACAAGTGAACCAAACCCATGCATGCGACACATCAAACCACGGCATTTTCGATGACTTGATGGACAATGAGCAGGAAAACCATCTCAGACCATATCTGAACCAGTAGTGTTCCGGAACCCGTTCCGGGGTTCACGCCGAAGTGGTTAAATCTGAAAGAGAAACAATCCCGTAAATGCGTCACATCAAATAGCGGCTTTTTCGATTACCTAATGAACGGCCAGCAAATGTTTCGGAATCGGTTTTGAGTGACCGGAGAGACCAAATGTAAAAGTAAACCAAATCCAGGCATGTGACACATCAAATCGTGGCTTTTGCGATAACCTGATGAACAGTTAGCTAGAAAATAGTTTTACGTCACACTAAAGACAACTGGTAGTGTTCCGGAATTGGTTCCAAGAGTCCCGTCGAAATTGTCAAACCCTACATGTGACACCTTCAATTTGCAGCGTTTTTTGTTAACCGATGAGCAGTTAACAAGACAATAATGTAAGACCATTATTGTCTTGTTAACTGCTCATCGGCTAACCAAAAACGCTGCAAATTGAAGGTGTCACATGCAGGGTTTGACAATTTCGAAAATGTCAGACCATATTTGGTTCAGCCGGTAGTTACCCGGAATCAGATCCGGGTAGTAAAATGTAAAATTTAACCAAACCCATGGATGCGGTACATCAAATCAAGACCAGTATTGTAAACATTCGACACTTTTTACTACCTTCATTTCGTTGCCGCAGTCGGGTGTCAGTCGGCTTTGTTACATTCGTGCGCTATCGTTACCTCTTACCTACACACAACACGAGCAGTAGAACGAAGATCAATAAACATAAGAAAGGGTCAAATCAATGTCATCTGACACGATGACATGTGTCTAATTCTAGCTTTAAGCATAGATTTTCAGCCAATTCCGATTGTGAATGTTAATATTAGTTTACTATTGCATGTTGCATTGAATACGACACACAGATGGGCAACATAACTCTTATTATGGAAGAAGACAGGAATAACAAAAGCCGAACCGTCTCCCGAAGCCGCTATCGTGGTGAAGTGCATTCGTTTGACATTTTTGTTTCGAACAGTAGTTTGATTGCTTGTGTTGCGAATGTCGGAGACAAAGGAGGCCAAATATCGACGAATAGGGTCAAATGACTGTGATCTCTAACAAGACTGATCACGACTTATCGACAACCTGATGGAAAAACAGGGTCAGACCACATTAGATTCCCGGTAGTGTTGCGGGTTCAGCTGTGGCTTCGAAAGTGATTAGAAGTAAA
Source organism: Aedes albopictus (assembly GCF_035046485.1). Lineage (NCBI taxonomy): Eukaryota > Metazoa > Arthropoda > Insecta > Diptera > Culicidae > Aedes > Aedes albopictus. Next base: position 4,847,716 of record NC_085138.1, read on the forward strand.
AGTGAAGCAAACCCATTCATGCGATATATCAAATCGCGGTGATTAGGTAAAGGTGAATAAATAGCAATAAAATATTCTCAGACCATAATTGGGACAACCGGTAGTGTCATGGTCCATGACTCATGGAATCAGATCCGGCTATCCCACCGGAAATTACCAAATATAAAAATGAACCAAACTTATACATACGACACATCAGATCGCAGATTTATTGATAATCTAATGAACGGTTAGCAAGAAAATAGCCTTACATCACATTAGAGACTAGCTGTTGTGTAGCAGAACCAACGTTCATGTGAAAAATTAAATCGTGGCTTTGTTTAATGGCCTGATAAACATTAGGTATGAACAACAGTGACGAATAGGTCTAAGTTCTCATATATGAGAACAAAATATAGACAAAACTAAAGCGTGTAACCGTTCTAAAACTCGCACGAGGGTTTGGTAAACCTGGTGGCTTAAGCGCCACTCTCGTCTGAGAGACCACTAGTCTGTTGTTTGCCCGACTTTGCTGAGACAAGTTCCTCAGGGCTTTCGAACGGTCGTTTGACTCCAAAATTACTCAAAATCCTTTCGAATCTAGATCAACTCCGAACTCTATCCCAACCTTTTCCTTAATGACCCCAACAACCTCAGCTCGTTCAATCCTAGACGCAATATCGATTTTGAAGAGTGGAAGTCCGATTCTCAGTTAGCCTGAACTGAACGAAAACGAAAAACTCTGGAGCTCGATTTGAATAGGTCGTATGTGCTTTTGTCGATATAAAATTCGATCAGTTTATTTTAGTCATTGTAGCAATATGGCAGATATTTTGCAAACTTTTAATGATGAAACAGAAAGCCTGTTTTGTGAGGACTCTGCTGTATGTATCAACTTTGCTCAATTTCAACTGTTTTCGCTATAATAAGCGAATCCAACTGATCGAATTTTTAATCGACATAAGCACATACGACCTATTCAAATCGAGCTCCAGAACTTTAAGAAAACCCAACTCTCCGTTTGACTGCCAGTAATTTGGCGGGCGAGGATGAGCGTCGTGGAGCACCAAAAAATGGCTTGAAGCCCGAAATAAAAAGCGCCGTTTGGACGCTTTGGTCCAAACACGAAACACAAAATTAAAATAACATACACTAAAAACGAATTCAATTTAATAATTACCTTTTTGTCAACAAATTAACGCACAGGGAACAGAGTGTCTGCCCCTGGCGACAAAATCCAAAATCTAGTTCACTAATCAACGAAAATAAAGACAATTTACATTAAATTCACTTCAAACAACACTGATTTACTAAATTACAACACTACACACCTTTACAAACTACAAAAGTGGCAGAAGGTCGCCGAAGCTCACTTCTGTTCACCAGCCGACTCAAACTGAAAGTGATGGAGTCAGTCGAAATCTCTAGTCAAGTAAATTTCCTGCTATTGAAGCAGTCGTCTATTCAATTTACAAACTATTATATACAAGTGCGCCAAATTCAAATCGCACATGGCCGTAAAAGTATTTTGCGCCATCGAAAAAACCCAAAAAGATACATAACATGAATCGTCATAAGCTTAGCCTAGACACAAACCTTATATGAAACGGATAATCTCCACTAATGGAAATGGTTCAAACTCAAAGTCAAATTCAACGAATCTAATTCAAATGAGATTTTACTTAAAAAAGATGAAAACGTCAAAAGCTACAAATTAACTAAAATAGAAACGAACTTTGAATTATAAATCTAAAATATATAAAAAAAAATAGATTTATCCAAATTTATCCAATTCAATTCAAACTTTATTTTACTTAAAAAGATAAAAAACGTCAAAACGTTACATCACACCACCCAGTTTTATGAAAATTTGATCAAAGAAACTGATCAAATTTTCATAACTCACAAAATACTCAAAAAAAAACGGCACAGTTGAATCAAACTTAACGTAAAACACAAAACTTATGTCCAGTTTACATTGATGGTCATAGAGCAATTAACAACACGGAAAGACTCGAACACGACTACCACAAAGGGAATTCTCGACTGTCAAACAACTTACATAATCGTTACTCGTTGAACGATTACCACAATGGGAACTCCTCAATGTCAATAAACTTACATAGCCGTGATCTTAACGTAACGGAACTACAGTTAGCTGCATCATCAACGCCTTCGTTGACGCATTCGCAAATCTAACTGTTTAAACTCGGATTATCAGAGTCCATCAGCTCATTGCGTCTGACCTCCTCCCTGATTTTCCTTAAGGTGAAGGTTGCTTGAACTAACAAAAATGTTCCAAAATGAACTGCAATAAAATAGCAGTTGTACCTTTAAATTTTGGCACACATTTGATCTATTGCATATGCCCACCAACACAATTTGTTCTTGTAAAGCATTTTGAAATTTATTTGAATTCCTACTTTGCCCAATATTTTCAGCAATTATCCCTTTGTGAACCGCTTTATTTACGTTTTGTTGACAACTCTCTCCTCTCTTCTCTCGTACTTTTTCTCTCTGACCGTAGAAAACTACCGTGTTATGGGGTGACATTAATTGATGTAATTTCAACTCATAAACAGTGAACGATTGTTCTGTTATCTATTGAAATCACATTGGCAGTATGATATTTAAAAAAGTTAAAAATATTAACAAAATAACAGCCTTGTTTGGTGATAAACATGAGCTGCGGTTTAATCAATTTCACCGTACGTTGAACAATACCACTCAGTTTAACGGTACGCTTTTCCGGTTTAGCAAACCGCGATGTAAATTGATTCGGGTTTTCGACCAAAAAAGTGGTAAACGCGTAAGTTTTTCGTAATAAGCAGTAGGTCAGGTGAAAGTGAGCACAATTTCACATAAACGATTAACTTATGACAGTGCTGTGTTGTTTGGAAGACTGCCAAAAAGTGATTTAAAAAGGTGGGATGCACTTGTCGAAGAAAAAAAAAGTGCAGTGTGTGCTACATTTTGGCACGAAATCGTGAAAAGATTGTGAAAAATGCTAAGCAGAACTTCCCGACGGATGAAAAATATAGTTGTCTACCACCAGTAGCAACCTAAGTGCATTTTGAGAAGGTAAGCACGTATAATTTTGAGAATTTGTTTGCTTACTTCCGTGGTACTCGATGGCTAGGATGAGGGGAGGGAGGTATAAGAGAGAGAGTGGCGGCCATACTCGCTGCCATTTTGTAACCCCAGCAACTATGTCCTTAACGTAACGGAACTACAGCTGGTTGCATCAGCAACACTCTTGTTGACATAATCGCAAACCATACTGCTTAAACTCGGATCGTCAGAGTCCATCAGCCTATTGCGCCTGACCTCCTCCCTGACTCTCCTTAACGTAACGGAACTAAACCGCAGCTGATTGTACATCAAAACTCTGTTTGACTCATCTGCAATCAAGTACTGCATAAACGTAAGCAGAAACAAATTCTAAACATCAAACTTAATTTGACAAAACTCAGAATCTGCAAAAAATAACGCACAGCTCTATGTAAACATCCAATGTAAACTGACAGCATAAAATCTTGCATGCAAGTTCTACTACCAACTGTAACGAAACGTATTGTCAACGCGAGTGACGTTTGCGCTGTCACCGTCGCGAGACGAAAGGAATGCAAAAAGAAACGAAAACAAAAACAACAGTCGGTATCGGTGGTGATTGTCGAGATCGTCGCGGTCGCGAGTAAGCAAAAATAAAAAAAATCGATAAACCGGGGGAGTATTTAATACTTTTTCTATATCAATCGAAGAATTCATTGCTTTATGTTGTATTTGCAGGTATTCAACTGTCAGATCCGGAGATAGACGAAAAGGCAAAACAAAAGTTTGCTCATGGTGGACGGCAGCGGCTGCAAGGAAGCAACAAATTTCCTCAATTTTAGTGGAATTTGTCTCTTTTTTGGACAAAATAAAGTGATTTACGACTTCGGCAATGAGTGGTGCTAGAAGTTGTTCAGAAAAATCACCACCTGCCGATGTCGTAAATTGTCTTTTTCTGAAAGGATGTCCGGCAACAGTAAAGAAATTGCTTCAAATCTACTCAACAAACTGAGTAGAAGCAACTCATGGTCGATCTTGAATGCCGTGAGTTGACTTTACTCAGTCTTCATCGAGTAGAACAACAACTCAAAATTGAGTAACCTACACCTTACTCAGTTTTAGGGTTGTCCCACTTTTAACGAAACTGAGTCGGATCCAACTCAATTTTGAGTAGAATTTTTTCTCCGTGAACATCGATTCGATCAATCTTTACTCAAAAATGAGTAACCGATAGTAATCGCGATCAACTGAGTAAAAGCACCTCATTGTCATCAAGCGAGCTTACTCAGTTTGCGCCAACTCTTCGCGGTCGACGAAACTGAGTTGTCGTTACTCATCGACTGAGTAGAATTTTTTCTCAGTGTACAATATAGTGCGCAATTTCCAATAGCGAAATCCATCCTGCTACCCGCCACGCGTGGCGCTGTTGTCGCAGTGGTGATGGAAATAAAAACCAGCTGTCATGCGCGTCGGCTTCCAAATTTTCAAATTTAAAATTGAAAAAAAAGTGCTTTTTCGTCAAATTTATCGCTGAAAAACACCCTGAAGTTGTAAGGAAAGTGAAATAGATTCGAATGGTAAGTAGTATCAATATTTTAAAAGATTGTATGTAGCTTAGAATGTGAAAAATGTTTCGGAGGTTTACACTAACATCATCCAATGTATGTTTTTGTTTTGTTTTCTTCAGGACTGCTGCATAATCCCAGGTTGCGCGGGCGAGAGACCACTTTTCCGAGTTCCGAATGCAGGAAGTAATGTATTCCGGCGGTGGAAGAAAGTTGCTCCGGTATACGGAACCGGCACCGAGCGGATATGCTCGCATCATTTTACAAAACACGATTTTCAAAAAAGTGAGTATTTCCTCAATGTTGTTTCCACAACTTTCTTTAATTATCTGTTTTGGATTTGTGTTAACAGATATCCGGAAGAAGCTGAAGACCAGTGCGACCCCGTCGATCCAGTTGCCAGCTGTGAGCATGAAGGCAGCAACAAAATCGGGCTGCTGCATTATTGGCTGCCGGTCCAAAGATTTGAGGAAGATGGAAAGGTTTCCCTCATCAACTTCGCCAGCATGGAAGAAGTGGGTCGAGCTACTTGGCTGTAAAGACACCAGTACAATAGGCTGGAGGATATGCCGGAACCACTTCAAAGATGACGCATTTACTACAGGTTAGTATTTTTGTAACTTTTTTGTGTCAAGCGATTTCGTATGTTCCTTTGTGTATTGCTGTGTGCATTCGAGATGCAATTATGAAATGCGGGTGCACCAAATGCGGTAAGATTTTCTAATAAGTAAACCCGATGTCAGTTGGAGCTTTTGAATCCTAGGACACCGTTTGCATCTTGAACGCACACGGCAATATCCCTTTATTGCTTACTATACGGAAATTCCCACAGAGGTTATCCACAAAATACATCACGCTCAAAGAGGGGAAGCCGAGTTCTCGAAATTATGACCAGGAACGTGTTAAGTATACGCAAAAAGTGGTGACAAGGGGGGTCATGAATACAAAAAAAATATAGCGAGCCGTTCTATGTGGATGCTTATCTGTCAGTTGCAGGAGTTTTTGGTATTCATTTAGGAGTTTCTGCAAGTTTTTTTTTCGGAATTTCGTACTATTTCTTTCGTAAATTACTTCAGGCATTCTTCCAGAAGTTTTAAATTAACTTATGTTTGTTTTCATACTAACTCACATGATTTCTCCATAGATTGTTAAGGAAATTCTTCAGAAATTCCTCAAAAATTCCCCCAGAAATTCCTCCAGGAATTCTTTCAGAAATTTGTCGAGGAAGAACTCCAGAAATCCCTCCAAAAATTCCTACGGGAATTCCTTCGGAGATTTCTCCAGGAATTCCTTCGGGGATTCCTTCGAGAATTCCTTCGAAGATTGCTTCAGGAATTCCTTCGGGGATTCCTTCAGGAATCCCTTCATGGATTCTTCCAGGAATTCCTCCGGAGATTCCTCCAGGAATTCCTTCGGAGATTTCCCCAGGAAATCGTTCGGAAATTCCTCCAGGAATTACTCTGGAAATTCCTCCAGGAACTTCACTGGAAATTCCTCCAGGATATTCCTGCGGCAATTCCTTCGGAGATTCCTCTGGGAATTTCTTAGGATATTCCTCCGGGAATTCCTTCGGAGATTTATCCAGGAATTCCTTCGGAGATTTATCCAGGAATTCTTTCGGAGATTTATCCAGGAATTCCTTCGGGGATTCCTTCAGGAATTCCTTCGGGGATTCCTTCAGGAATTCCTTCGGGGATTCCTTCAGGAATTCTTTCGGGGATTCCTTCAGGAATTCCTTCGGGGATTCCTTCAGGAATTCCTTCGGGGATTCCTTCAGGAATTCCTTCGGGGATTCCTTCAGGAATTCCTTCGGGGATTCCTTCAGGAATTCCTTCGGGAATTCCTTCGGGGATTCCTTCAGGAATTCCTTCGGGGATTCCTTCAGGAATTCCTTCGGGGATTCCTTCAGGAATTCCTTCGGGGATTCCGTCAGAAATTCATTCGGGGATTCTTTCAGGAATTCCTTCGGGGAATTCTTCAGGAATTCCTTCGGGGATTCCTTCAGGAATTCCTTCGGGGATTCCTTTAGGAATTCCTTCGGGGATTCCGTCAGGATTTCCTTCGGAGATTCCTTCAGGAATTTCTTTCGGGGATTCTTCCAGGAATTCCTCTGGATATTTCTTCGGAAATACCTCCAGGAATTCCTCTGGATATTCCTCCATGAATTCCTCCGGGAATTACTCCGGAAACTCCTCCAGGAATTCCTCCGGAAATTCCTCCTGGAATACCTCCGGAAATTCCTACAGTAATTTCTCCGGAAACTCCTCCAGGAATTCCTCTGGATATTCTTTCAGGAATTCTTCTGGAAATTCTTCCAGGAATTCCTCTAAGCATTTCTCAAGGAAGTCCTCTAGAAATTTCTCCGGGGATTCCTTTCGGAATTGTTCTGGGGGTTTCTCCAGGAATTTCTTCAAGAATTCCTCCGTGGATTGCGCCTGGAATTCCTCCAGGAAATCACTCCAGCAATTCCTCCGGAAATTCATCCAGGAATTCCTCCGGAAATTCATCCAGGAATTCCTCCGGAAATTCCTCCAGGAATTCCTCCGGAAATTCCTCCAGGAATTCCTCCGGAAATTCCTCCAGGAATTCCTCCGCAAATTCATCCAGGAATTCCTCCGGAAATTCATCCAGGAATTCCTCCGGAAATTCCTCCAGGAATTCCTCCGGAAATTCCTCCAGGAATTCCTCCGGAAATTCCTCCAGGAATTCCTCCGGAAATTCCTCCAGGAATTCCTCCGGAAATTCCTCCAGGAATTCCTCCGCAAATTCCTCCAGGAATTCCTCCGGAAATTCCTCCAGGAATTCTTCCAGGAATTCCTCCGAAAATTCCTCCAGGAATTCCTCCGAAAATTCCTCCAGGAATTGCTCCGAAAATTCCTCCAGGAATTCCTCCGAAAATTCCTCCAGGAATTCCTCCGAAAATTCCTCCAGGAATTCCTCCGAAAATTCCTCCGGAAATTCCTCCAGGAGTTCCTCCGGAAATTCCTCCAGGAATTCATCCGGAAATTCCTCCAGGAATACCTCCGGAAATTCCTCCAGGAATTCCTCCGGAAATTCCTCCAGGAATTCCTCCGGAAATTCCTCCAGGAATTCCTCCGGAAATTCCTCCAGAAATTCCTCCGGAAATTCCTCCAGGAATTCCTCCGAAAATTCCTCCAGAAATTCCTCCAGGAGTTCCTCCGGAAATTCCTCAAGGAATTCATCCGGAAATTCCTCCAGGAATTCATCCGGAAATTCCTCCAGGAATACCTCCGGAAATTCCTCTAGGAATTCCTCCGGAAATTCCTCCAGGAATTCCTCCGGAAATTCCTCCAGGAATTCCTCCGGAAATTCCTCCAGGAATTCCTCCGGAAATTCCTCCAGGAATTCCTCCGGAAATTCCTCCAGGAATTCCTCCGGAAATTCCTCCAGGAATTCCTCCGGAAATTCCTCCAGGAATTCCTCCGGAAATTCCTCCAGGAATTCCTCCGGAAATTCCTCCAGGAATTCCTCCGGAAATTCCTCCAGGAATTCCTCCGCAAATTCCTCCAGGAATTCCTCCGGAAATTCCTCCAGGAATTCTTCCAGGAATTCCTCCGAAAATTCCTCCAGGAATTCCTCCGAAAATTCCTCCAGGAATTGCTCCGAAAATTCCTCCAGGAATTCCTCCGAAAATTCCTCCAGGAATTCCTCCGAAAATTCCTCCAGGAATTCCTCCGAAAATTCCTCCGGAAATTCCTCCAGGAGTTCCTCCGGAAATTCCTCCAGGAATTCATCCGGAAATTCCTCCAGGAATACCTCCGGAAATTCCTCCAGGAATTCCTCCGGAAATTCCTCCAGGAATTCCTCCGGAAATTCCTCCAGAAATTCCTCCGGAAATTCCTCCAGAAATTCCTCCGGAAATTCCTCCAGGAATTCCTCCGAAAATTCCTCCAGAAATTCCTCCAGGAGTTCCTCCGGAAATTCCTCAAGGAATTCATCCGGAAATTCCTCCAGGAATTCATCCGGAAATTCCTCCAGGAATACCTCCGGAAATTCCTCTAGGAATTCCTCCGGAAATTCCTCCAGGAATTCCTCCGGAAATTCCTCCAGGAATTCCTCCGGAAATTCCTCCAGGAATTCCTCCGGAAATTCCTCCAGGAATTCCTCCGGAAATTCCTCCAGGAATTCCTCCGGAAATTCCTCCAGGAATTCCTCCGGAAATTCCTCCAGGAATTCCTCCGGAAATTCCTCCAGGAATTCCTCCGGAAATTCCTCCAGGAATTCCTCCGGAAATTCCTCCAGGAATTCCTCCGGAAATTCCTCCAGGAATTCCTCCGGAAATTCCTCCAGGAATTCCTCCGGAAATTCCTCCAGGAATTCCTCCGGAAATTCCTCCAGGAATTCCTCCGGAAATTCCTCCAGGAATTCCTCCGGAAATTCCTCCAGGAATTCCTCCGGAAATTCCTCCAGAAATTCCTCCGGAAATTCCTCCAGAAATTCCTCCGGAAATTCCTCCAGGAATTCCTCCGGAAATTCCTCCAGCAGTTCCTCCGGAAATTCCTCAAGGAATTCATCCGGAAATTCCTCCAGGAATTCATCCGGAAATTCCTCCAGGAATACCTCCGGAAATTCCTCTAGGAATTCCTCCGGAAATTCCTTCAGGAATTCCTCCGGAAATTCCTCCAGGAATTCCTCCGGAAATTCCTCCAGGAATTCCTCCGGAAATTCCTCCAGGAATTCCTCCGGAAATTCCTCCAGGAATTCCTCCGGAAATTCCTCCAGGAATTCCTCCGGAAATTCCTCCAGGAATTCCTCCGGAAATTCCTCCAGGAATTCCTCCGGAAATTCCTCCAGGAATTCCTCCGGAAATTCCTCCAGGAATTCCTCCGGAAATTCCTCCAGGAATTCCTCCGGAAATTCCTCCAGGAATTCCTCCGGAAATTCCTCCAGGAATTCCTCCGGAAATTCCTCCAGGAATTCCTCCGGAAATTCCTCCAGGAATTCCTCCGGAAATTCCTCCAGGAATTCCTCCGGAAATTCCTCCAGGAATTCCTCCGGAAATTCCTCCAGGAATTCCTCCGGAAATTCCTCCAGGAATTCCTCCGGAAATTCCTCCAGGAATTCCTCCGGAAATTCCTCCGGGAATTCCTCCGGAAATTCCTCCAGAAATTCCTCCGGAAATTCCTCCGGGAATTCCTCCGGAAATTCCTCCAGGAATTCCTCCGGAAATTCCTCCAGGAATTCCTCCGGAAATTCCTCCAGGAATTCCTCCGGAAATTCCTCCAGGAATTCCTCCGGAAATTCATCCAGGAATTCCTCCGGAAATTCATCCAGGAATTCCTCCGGAAATTCATCCAGGAATTCCTCCGGAAATTCCTCCAGGAATTCCTCCGGAAATTCATCCAGGAATTCCTCCGGAAATTCCTCCAGGAATTCTTCCGGAAATTCATCCAGGAGTTCCTCCGGAAATTTCTCCAGGAATTCTTCCGGAAATTCCTCCAGGAGTTCCTCTGGAAATTTCTCCAGGAATTCCTCCGGAAATTCCTCCAGGAATTCCTCCGGAAATTCCTCCAGGAATTCCTCCGGAAATTCCTCCGGGAATTCCTCCGGAAATTCCTCCAGGAATTCCTCCGGAAATTCCTCCAGGAATTCCTCCGGAAATTCCTCCAGGAATTCCTCCGGAAATTCATCCAGGAATTCCTCCGGAAATTCATCCAGGAATTCCTCCGGAAATTCCTCCAGGAATTCCTCCGGAAATTCCTCCAGGAATTCCTCCGGAAATTCCTCCAGGAATTCCTCCGGAAATTCCTCCAGGAATTCCTCCGGAAATTCCTCCAGGAATTCCTCCGGAAATTCCTCCAGGAATTCCTCCGGAAATTCCTCCAGGAATTCCTCCGGAAATTCCTCCAGGAATTCCTCCGGAAATTCCTCCAGAAATTCCTCCGGAAATTCCTCCAGAAATTCCTCCGGAAATTCCTCCGGAAATTCCTCCAGCAGTTCCTCCGGAAATTCCTCAAGGAATTCATCCGGAAATTCCTCCAGGAATTCATCCGGAAATTCCTCCAGGAATACCTCCGGAAATTCCTCTAGGAATTCCTCCGGAAATTCCTTCAGGAATTCCTCCGGAAATTCCTCCAGGAATTCCTCCGGAAATTCCTCCAGGAATTCCTCCGGAAATTCCTCCAGGAATTCCTCCGGAAATTCCTCCAGGAATTCCTCCGGAAATTCCTCCAGGAATTCCTCCGGAAATTCCTCCAGGAATTCCTCCGGAAATTCCTCCAGGAATTCCTCCGGAAATTCCTCCAGGAATTCCTCCGGAAATTCCTCCAGGAATTCCTCCGGAAATTCCTCCAGGAATTCCTCCGGAAATTCCTCCAGGAATTCCTCCGGAAATTCCTCCAGGAATTCCTCCGGAAATTCCTCCAGGAATTCCTCCGGAAATTCCTCCAGGAATTCCTCCGGAAATTCCTCCAGGAATTCCTCCGGAAATTCCTCCAGGAATTCCTCCGGAAATTCCTCCAGGAATTCCTCCGGAAATTCCTCCAGGAATTCCTCCGGAAATTCCTCCAGGAATTCCTCCGGAAATTCCTCCAGGAATTCCTCCGGAAATTCCTCCAGGAATTCCTCCGGAAATTCCTCCAGGAATTCCTCCGGAAATTCCTCCAGGAATTCCTCCGGAAATTCCTCCAGGAATTCCTCCGGAAATTCCTCCAGGAATTCCTCCGGAAATTCCTCCGGGAATTCCTCCGGAAATTCCTCCAGAAATTCCTCCGGAAATTCCTCCGGGAATTCCTCCGGAAATTCCTCCAGGAATTCCTCCGGAAATTCCTCCAGGAATTCCTCCGGAAATTCCTCCAGGAATTCCTCCGGAAATTCCTCCAGGAATTCCTCCGGAAATTCCTCCAGGAATTCCTCCGGAAATTCATCCAGGAATTCCTCCGGAAATTCATCCAGGAATTCCTCCGGAAATTCATCCAGGAATTCCTCCGGAAATTCCTCCAGGAATTCCTCCGGAAATTCATCCAGGAATTCCTCCGGAAATTCCTCCAGGAATTCTTCCGGAAATTCATCCAGGAGTTCCTCCGGAAATTTCTCCAGGAATTCTTCCGGAAATTCCTCCAGGAGTTCCTCTGGAAATTTCTCCAGGAATTCCTCCGGAAATTCCTCCAGGAATTCCTCCGGAAATTCCTCCAGGAATTCCTCCGGAAATTCCTCCAGGAATTCCTCCGGAAATTCCTCCGGGAATTCCTCCGGAAATTCCTCCAGGAATTCCTCCGGAAATTCCTCCAGGAATTCCTCCGGAAATTCCTCCAGGAATTCCTCCGGAAATTCCTCCAGGAATTCCTCCGGAAATTCATCCAGGAATTCCTCCGGAAATTCATCCAGGAATTCCTCCGGAAATTCCTCCAGGAATTCCTCCGGAAATTCCTCCAGGAATTCCTCCGGAAATTCCTCCGGAAATTCATCCAGGAATTCCTCCGGAAATTTCTCCGGAAATTCCTCCAGGAATTCCTCCGGAAATTCCTCCAGGAATTCCTCCGGAAATTCATCCAGGAATTCCTCCGGAAATTCATCCAGGAATTCCTCCGGAAATTCCTCCAGGAATTCCTCCGGAAATTCATCCAGGAATTCCTCCGGAAATTTCTCCAGGAATTCTTCCGGAAATTCCTCCAGGAGTTCCTCTGGAAATTTCTCCAGGAATTCCTCCGGAAATCACTCCAGGAATTCCTCCGGAAATTCCTCCAGGAATTCCTCCAGAAATTCCTCCAGGAATTCCTCCGAAAATTCCTCCAGGAATTCCTCCGAAAATTCCTCCAGGAATTCCTCCGAAAATTCCTCCGGAAATTCCTCCAGGAGTTTCTCCGGAAATTCCTCCAGTAATTCCTCCGGAAATTCCTCCGAAAATTCCTCCGGAAATTCCTCCAGAAATTCCTCCGGAAATTCCTCCAGATATTCCTCCAGGAATTCCTCCGAAAATTCCTCCAGGAGTTCCTCCGAAAATTCCTCCAGGAATTCCTCCGAAAATTCCTCCAGGAATTCCTCCGCAAATTCCTCCAGAAATTCCTCCGAAAATTCCTCCAGGAATTCCTCCGAAAATTCCTCCAGGAATTCCTCCGGAAATTCCTCCAGGAGTTCCTCCGGAAATTCCTCCAGGAATTCCTCCGGAAATTCCTCCAGGAATTCCTCCGGAAATTCCTCCAGGAATACCTCCGGAAATTCATCCAGGAATTCCTCCGTAAATTTCTCCAGGAATTCTTCCGGAAATTCTTCCTGGAATTCCTCTGGAAATTTCTCCAGGAATTCCTCCGGAAATTCCTCCAGGAATTCCTCCGGAAATTCCTCCAGGAATTCCTCCAGGAATTCCTTCGGAATTTCCTCCAGGAATTCCTCCGAAAATTCCTCCAGGAATTCTTCCGAAAATTCCTCCAGGAATTCCTCCGAAAATTCCTCCAGGAATTCCTCCGAAAATTCCTCCAGGAATTCCTCCGAAAATTCCTCCAGGAATTCCTCCGAAAATTCCTCCAGGAATTCTTCCGAAAATTCCTCCAGGAATTCCTCCGAAAATTCCTCCAGGAATTCCTCCGAAAATTCCTCCGGAAATTCCTCCAGGAGTTCCTCCGGAAATTCCTCCAGGAATTCCTCCGGAAATTCCTCCGGGAATACCTCCGGAAATTCCTCCAGAAATTCCTCCGGAAATTCCTCCGGAAATTCCTCCAGGAATTCCTCCGGAAATTCCTCCAGAAATTCCTCCGGGAATTCCTCCGGAAATTTCTCCAGGAATTCTTCCGGAAATTCCTCCAGGAATTCATCTGGAAATTTCTCCAGGAATTCCTCCAGAAATTCCTCCAGGAATTCCTCCAGAAATTCCTCCAGGAATTCCTCCGAAAATTCCTCCAGGAATTCCTCCGGAAATTCCTCCAGGAGTTCCTCCGGAAATTCCTCCAGTAATTCCTCCGGAAATTCCTCCGGAAATTCCTCCAGAAATTCCTCAAAAATATTCCGGGAATTCCTCCAACATTTCCTCCAGGAGTTCCTTCGAAAATTCCTCCAGGAATTCTCCCTGTAAATTCTTGCGGGAGTTTCTCCTGGAATTAATTTAAGAGCTCCTCCAGAAGTTCTTCAAGGAATACTTTTAGGAGTCCCTCCGGGTGTTCCCCCAATAATTCTTCCAGGGAGTTCCACCAATAGTTTCCGGGAGGAACGCCTGCAGGAACTTTTAGAGAAATTTCTGTCGGAATTTCCGGAAGAATTCCTGGAGGAATATCCGGAGGAATTCCTGGAGAAATTTCCGGAGGAATTCCTGGAGAAATTTCCGGAGGAATTCCTGGAGGAATTTCCGGAGGAATTCCTGGAGGAATTTCCGGAGGAATTCCTGGAGGAATTTCCGGAGGAATTCCTGGAGGAATTTCCGGAGGAATTCCTGGAGGAATTTCTGGAGGAATTCCTGGAGGAATTTCCGGAGGAATTCCCGGAATATTTTTGAGGAATCCCCCAATATTTCCTCTAGGGATATCTATACGGATTTCCTCTAGGAATTTCTCACGGATGTCTCCTGAAAATTATCCAGAAATTCTCAAGGAATTTCTTCAGGAATTCCTCCAGGAATTCGTTCATGAAATTCTACTGAAAATCCTTCTAAAATACCTTCTTTCAAAAATTTCTCGAGGAAGTACGCCAGAAATTCCTACATGAATTCCTCCAGGGATTCCTCCAGAAAATCCTCTAGGAATTTTTGCCAGAACTCCTCCAGAGAATTCTAAAGGAATGCCTGCCGGAGCTCTTCCAGGAGCCCTACGAGGAATTTCTCCAGGAAATCCTCAACGGATTCTTCAAGGAATTTCTCCATGAGGTTTTTAGGAATTTCTTCAGGAACTCCTCCAGGGATTCATTAATGATTTTCTTCAGAAATTCATCAAAACATTCCTCCAGAAATTCTTCCAGGTAATCATTCGGAAATTCCTCGAGGAATTCCTTCAGACATTTCTCCAGAAATTCCTCCACGACGCCTCCAAGGAATTTTTCCACGGATTTCTCTAGAAAATCCTAAAGAAATTTTTCCCGGAGCTCTTCCAGGAATTCCTCGAAGAATTTCGCGAGAAATTCCTCAGCGTAATCCTTCACGGAATCCTCCAGGAATTTCTCCAGATTTTTTCTAGGAATTCCTCCAGGGAATTTATGGATTTCTGTAGAAATTCCTCAAGAAATTCCTCCAGAAAGTTCTTCACGAACTCCTTCAGAAATTCCTCGAGGAGTTCCTTCAGACATTCCTCCAGAAATTTTTCCAGGAAGCCTCATGTACTTCTCTAGAAATTCTCAAATAATTCCTCCAGAAATTCCTCCAGTAAATCTTTCAGGAAAGCCTGCTAGAATTCCTCCAAAATTTCCTCCAAGAATTGCTCCACGGATTCCTCCAGATAATCTCACGGAACTCTTCCAGGAATTCCTCCTAGAATTCCTCGAGATATTCCTCTAAGGATTTCTCCATGGATTCGTCCAGGAAATTGTAAAAGAAATTCTTCAGAAATTCCTCAAAAATTCCCCCAGAAATTCCTCCAGGAATTCTTTCAGAAATTTGTCGAGGAAGAACTCCAGAAATCCCTCCAGGAATTCCTCCGGGAATTCCTTCGGAGATTTCTCCAGGAATTCCTTCGGGGATTCCTTCGGTGATTCCTTCATGGATTCTTCCAGGAATTCCTCCGGAGATTCCTCCAGGAATTCCTTCGGAGATTCCCCCAGGAAATCGTTCGGCAATTCCTCCAGGAATTACTCTGGAAATTCCTC
Source organism: Aedes albopictus (assembly GCF_035046485.1). Lineage (NCBI taxonomy): Eukaryota > Metazoa > Arthropoda > Insecta > Diptera > Culicidae > Aedes > Aedes albopictus. Next base: position 4,863,054 of record NC_085138.1, read on the forward strand.
CTGGAATTCTTCTGGAAATTCCTCCAGGATATTCCTGCGGCAATTTCTTCGGAGATTCCTCCGGGAATTTCTTCGGATATTTCTCCGGGAATTCCTTCGGAGATTTATCTAGGAATTCCTTCGCGAATTCCTTCAGGAATAACTTCGGGGATTCCTTCAGGAATTCCTTCGGGGATTCCGTCAGGAATTTCTTCGGGGATTCCGTCAGGAATTCCTTCGGGGATTCCGTCAGGAATTCCTTCGGGGATTCCGTCAGGAATTCCTTCGGGGATTCCGTCAGGAATTCCTTCGGGGATTCCGTCAGGAATTCCTTCGGGGATTCCGTCAGGAATTCCTTCGGGGATTCCGTCAGGAATTCCTTCGGGGATTCCGTCAGGAATTCCAAGGGGATTCCGTCAGGAATTCCAAGGGGAATTCTTAAAGGAAACCTGAGGAAATTCCTAAAGAAACCCAAGAAGAAATTCCAAGAGACATCCCAGATAGGATTACTGCAGCAATTTCCGGAGGAAGTCACGGAGAGATTCCTGAAGTAATCCTTATAGGAATCTGCGGAGGTATCCCCGGAGGAATTCTGGAGGTATCGCCGGAGGAATCTCCGGACGAATTCCTGGAACAATCCCAGGAGGAATCCCTGGAGGAATCCCAGAAGAAATTCCTGAAGGAATCCCTAAAGGAATTCCTCCGGACAATCCTCCAGGAATTCCTTCGGAAATTCCACCAGGAATTCCTATGGAAATTCCTCCAGGAATTCTTCTGGAAATTCCTCCAGGAGATTCCTGCGGCAATTCCTTCGGAGATTCCTCTGGGAATTTCTTCAGGAATCCCTCCTGGAATTCCTTCGGAGATTCCTTCGGAGATTCCTCCGGGAATTCCATCGGAGATTTCTCCGGGAATTCCTTCGGAAATTCCTCCGGAAAATCCTTCGGAAATTCCTCCGGAAATTCCTTCGGAAATTCCTCCGGAAATTCCTTTGGAAATTCCTCCGGAAAATCCTTCGGAAATTCCTCCGGAAATTCCTTCGGAAATTCCTCCGGAAATTCCTTCGGAAATTCCTCCGGAAATTCCTTCGGAAATTCCTCCGGAAATTCCTTCGGAAATTCCTCCGGAAATTCCTTCGTAAATTCCTCCGGAAATTCCTTCGTAAATTCCTCCGGAAATTCCTTCGGAAATTCCTCCGGAAATTCCTTCGTAAATTCCTCCGGAAATTCCTTCGTAAATTCCTCCGGAAATTCCTTCGTAAATTCCTCCGGAAATTCCTTCGGAAATTCCTCCGGAAATTCCTTCGGAAATTCCTCCGGAAATTCCTTCGGAAATTCCTCCGGAAATTCCTTCGGAAATTCCTCCGGAAATTCCTTCGGAAATTCCTCCGGAAATTCCTTCGGAAATTCCTCCGGAAATTCCTTCGGAAATTCCTCCGGAAATTCCTTCGGAAATTCCTCCGGAAATTCCTTCGGAAATTCCTCCGGAAATTTCTTCGGAAATTCCTCCGGGAATTTCTTCGGAAATTCCTCCGGGAATTTCTTCGGAAATTCCTCCGGGAATTCCTTCGGAGATTCCTCCTGGAATTTCTTCGGATATTCCTCCGGGAATTCCTTCGGGGATTCCTTCAGGAATTCCTTCGGGGATTCCTTCAGGAATTCCTTCGGGGATTCCTTCAGGAATTCCTTCGGGGATTCCTTCAGGAATTCCTTCGGGGATTCCTTCAGGAATTCCTTCGGGGATTCCTTCAGGAATTCTTTCGAGGATTCTTTCAGGTTTTCTTCGGGGATTCCGTAAGGAATTCCTTCGGGAATTTCGTCAGAAATTTCTTCGGGGATTTCGTCAGAAATTCCTTCGGGGATTTCGTCAGAAATTCCTTCGGGGATTCCGTCAGGAATTCCTTCGGGGATTCCGTCAAGAATTCCTTCGGGGATTCCTTCAGGAATTCCTTCGGGGAATCTTTCAGGAATTCCTTCGGGGAGTCCTTACGGAATCCCCGAAGGAATCCTGAAGGAATCCCCGAAGGAATTCCTGAAGGAATCCCCGAAGGAATTCCTGAAGGAATCCCCGAAGGAATTCCTGAAGGAATCCCCGAAGGAATTCCTGAAGGAATCCCCGAAAGAATTCCTGAAGGAATCCCCGAAGGAATTCCTGGATAAATCTCCGAAGGAATTCCCGGAGGAATCTCCGAAGGAATTCCCGGAGGAATCTCCGAAGGAATTCCCGGAGGAATCTCCGAAGGAATTCCCGGAGGAATCTCTGAAGGAATTCCCGGAGGAATCTCCGAAGGAATTCCCGGAGGAATCTCCGAAGGAATTCCCGGAGGAATCTCCGAAGGAATTCCCGGAGGAATCTCCGAAGGAATTCCCGGAGGAATCTCCGAAGGAATTCCCGGAGGAATCTCCGAAGGAATTCCCGGAGGAATCTCCGAAGGAATTCCCGGAGGAATCTCCGAAGGAATTCCCGGAGGAATCTCCGAAGGAATTCCCGGAGGAATCTCCGAAGGAATTCCCGGAGGAATCTCCGAAGGAATTCCCGGAGGAATCTCCGAAGGAATTCCCGGAGGAATCTCCGAAGGAATTCCCGGAGGAATCTCCGAAGGAATTCCCGGAGGAATCTCCGAAGGAATTCCCGGAGGAATCTCCGAAGGAATTCCCGGAGGAATCTCCGAAGGAATTCCCGGAGGAATCTCCGAAGGAATTCCCGGAGGAATCTCCGAAGGAATTCCCGGAGGAATCTCCGAAGGAATTCCCGGAGGAATCTCCGAAGGAATTCCCGGAGGAATCTCCGAAGGAATTCCCGGAGGAATCTCCGAAGGAATTCCCGGAGGAATCTCCGAAGGAATTCCCGGAGGAATCTCCGAAGGAATTCCCGGAGGAATTTCCGCCAGATAATCCTAAAGAAATTTCTCACGGAACTCTTCCGGGATTTCCTCCTAGAATTCCTTGAGATATTCCTGATAGGATTCCTCCAGGAAGTTCTCAAGGAATTTCTCTAGAAATTCTTCCTGGGATTCCTTCACAAAATCCTCTAGGGATTTCTGCCGGAAAATCCTCAGGAAATTTCTGCCAGAGTTCCTTCAGGAATTTCAACAGGATTTTTTTTTTCAGGAATTCCTTCACAAATTCCTCCATGGATTCTACCAGGAATTTCTCCAGAAATTTCTCAAGGGATTTCTCCAGGAATTCCTCCACGGATCCTCCACATAATCCTAAATCAATTTCTCACGGATCTCTTCTAGGAATTCCTTCAGGAATACCTCCATGGAATCCTCCAGAAGTACCTCCAAGAATACTTCCAGGGGTTGTTGCAGGAATTTCTCCAGGAATTCTTCCAGAAAATTCTCTAGGAATTTCTGCCAGAATTACTCCAATATTTTCTCCAGGAATTCTTGGCCTCGACGGATTCCTCCAGAAAATCCTAAGGATTTCCTCCATGGATTTCTCCTGGAATTTATCCAGGAATTTCTCCGGGAATTCCTCAAAGATTCATCCATGAGTTTCTTCAGAAATTTCTCAAAAAAATCCTTCACATATTCCTTGAGGAGTTCCTCCAGGCATTTCTCCAGGAAACCTTAAATATTAGCCCGAAAATTTCTTAAAGAATTCCTCAAGGAATTTTTCAAGTTATTCATCCACTAATTCATGAATGAATTCCTTCATGAATACCTCCACAAATTTCTTCAGAAATTTCTCAAGAAATTCCTTCCGGAATGCAAACAGGGATTCCTCCAGGAATTTCTTCAGGAAGGCCAACATATTTCTCCAAAAATACCTCCTCCAGGAATTCCTTTATTAATTCCTCAAAAAAATCCTTCAGAAATTCTTTCTGAAATACCTCCAGGAAATTGTTCAGGGAATCCTCCAGGAATTTTTGCAGGGAATTCTCAAAATTATTCAAAAAAAATATCCAGAATTTCGTCCAGGAATTTCTCCAGAAATTCCTTCCGGAATTTCTCCAGAAACCCCTCCACGGAATTCATCCAAGAATTTTTCTAATGATTCCTCCAAGGATTCCTCCAGAGATTTCTTCAGGAATTCTTGCAGGGATTCGTGAATGAATTCCTCCAGGAATTCTTCAAGAGAATCTTCTAAATGTCTCTCCAGAAATTTCCACAGACATTTTTCCAAAAGCTCCTCCAAAAATTCCTTCACGGAAACCTCCACGCATTCTTCCAAAGATTCCTGCAGGAATGCGTCAAGGGATCCCTCCAGAAATTCTACCAAGGATTCCGCCAAGGGTTCTTCCATGAATTTCTCCAGGGTTTCTTTCAGGGATTCCTCCAGAGTTTACTTCAGGAAATCCTCCAGGGGTTCGTCGATGGAATTCCTGGGGGAATTTTTGAAAGAAATCTTGGAAGGATTCTGGCAGAAATTCCTAGAGGTCAGGAACTCCAGAAGGAAATTTTGAAGAAATTTTTTGGAGGAATTTCTGTAGGGATTCCTTAAACAATTTTTGGAGAAATATTTTAGGCTTCCTGGAGGAACTCTTTGAGGAATTTGAGGAAATCCTAGAAGAATTCATGCAGAAGATTTTATTTTATCCTAGAAGATTTTATGAAGGAATTTCTGGAGGAATCCCTGTAGGAATTCGTTCGTGGAGGTCAGGAATTCCTAAAGGAAATTTTGAAGAAATTCTTTAAGGATTTTTTGATGAAATATTTTAAGCTTCCTGGTGGAATATCTAAAGGAACTCTTCGAGGAATTTCTGAAGATTTCTTTTGAAGAATTTTTGGATGAATACCTGCAGGAATTCCTGAAGAAACTTCTAGAGAAATTCATGGAGGAATTTCTCGAAGAATTTCTGGATAAATTCCTTTAGGATTTTCTGGAGGAAACCTCCACAAGGACTATTACGTCCATAAACCTCCCTAATTTGCAGCTTTGGATTGACTTGCGCTCTTATTGCCCCACTAAATGTTGCAAATTAAACATCATTTCCATTTTTTTTTTCAGTAACATCGATCTATTTGAAAAGTAATTCCGTCCCAACCAAGAAGCTGTCAAGACCTGTAAAGACGGTAGCAGTCCATCGCAGAAGAGTCATAGAGACGCCAATTCCAGAGTGTCTGATTGACCATAACTATTCTACCGAAAATCTACAACCAAAAAGCAACAGAATGTGCTCCGTGTTTGGTTGCACTGCAAAGACGAGCAAAGGCGTGTTTCTTCACAAATTTCCGAAAGAAATAAGCATGTTAAAAGTATGGATGCATGCTATTAAAACAGGGAAAACTCCGACAAAAAACTCCTACGTTTGCAGCCAACACTTCCACGACAGTGATTACAGCACCGGTAATTTGCTTGAATTTGAGATTAATATTCCTTAACCCTTTATATGCCAACATATACAGCTATGTTCATAAAAATAGCAGTGAAAGCCGTTTTCCATACAAAATGGCCAACTTGGGCATGCTGTAACTTTGTTCTCCTATGAGCGATTGAGCTGAAAATTTGACAGCAAACTACAAATATGGTGAATATTGTTATAGAAAAATCTGAGAATTTTCGAAGCACGTGGAAAAAAGTTAAACACTATGTGAAATTGATCAAAATAATAGCAGTGTTTGTTCTGATATTTTTAATTCAGCAAACAATTTTAAAAATTTTATATTTGAACGTTAACTTGTAATTAAGGCGGAAGCTGTTCGAATATCGTGCGAAAATATTTCTTGCTTCTTCGAGGTAAAGCTACATCCAATTTATTTCCTCTGCTATTATTTTGAACAATTTCACATAGTGTTTAACTTTTTTCCACGTGCTTCGAGAATTCTCAGATTTTGCTATAACAATATTCACTATATTTGTAGTTCGCTGTCAAATTTTCAGCTCAATCGCTCATAGGAGAACAAAGTTACAGCATGCCAAAGTTGGCCATTTTGTATGGAAAACGGCTTTCACTGCTATTTTTATGAACACAGCTGTAATATTGTAATGCTTTGTATATGCAATGATCACATCGGTTATAAAGATAAGTTTACGTACCTAAGGAGGAAGAATATGCACTTCACCGAAAATTGAATTATTTTCAATATCTATGCGAGACACCTAACTTCGGTAAGTGATGCATTCGATTCGCAACCAGAAGTGCCTTAGAGCGCCCGTCTTCCGAAGTTGGGTATCTCGCATAGATTTTGAGATAAATCCATTTTCGGTGAAGTGCATTTTCTAACATTCTACCGCACCGACAATAATGTTTTTTGGAAGACGTTAGGTACGTAAACTCTTTATAACCGATCCATTTTTGGTGAAAACCATTTACTAACGACTTAAGGCCAAGTCTTCTGTATACCAATCCGTGTGGTCAATGAGTTGATTTTTTGTTTGATTTTTTCAATCAACTCAACATACATATGTTAAGATGGATTAATTATTCGGGCTAACGGCGCTTTTGAACTAGTTGTATTTGGGCTACTCTGCCCTACCCTACCTATATAACAGAAATTTATAGCAATAATTCACAACTAGTTTCCGTATTTTCACTGAATTTCAAAGTAGGAACTAATACTTGTTATATTATTCTATTGTATTTACAGGAACGAATGTATTGAGGAAATGTGCAGTGCCTTCTCGTAATATCCCTCAAACATTCTTACAAGAAGTTCAGTCGCGTACCAGTGACCCCTACAAGCGAATCTTTAAATCCTTCCGAAAAACAAAGAAGGATGTCGAACACCACTCAGATGGTAGTCATAACCCACAAGAAAGTTCATCGCTGGAAACTTCCAAATTACTCAACAGCGTCGTTGAGTCTGGGCCGTCTGGACTGTGTGCTGTAGATAAATCCACCTTTGAGTTTATTACGGAAGCTTCGCTAAACAGGAACACGGAGGCAGGCCCTTCTGAAGTGTGCACCGAAGAGATCTCTACCAATAGCGAAAATCAGACGAATCCCCTGAACTGCTTTGAAAAAGACCACATACATCAAGACGAGAACACCGAAGCAATGATGGATTCAAATGTTCTTGAAAAGACTCTTCAAACCCACGGCATTGCCATCCTGAGCGATTTTTTAATAACAGAAAAACACATAACTACATGGACGGGAATTCCATCTTTGAAGCTGTTGGAAGTTTTATGTGCAATGGTCAAAACTATGGAAGACAACGTCTACCCGAAAAAGTATAAAATGCATGCAACCGATCGTGTTATACTGACATTGGTGAAATTGAAGCAGAATTTATCATTCGCCGCACTGTCCACAGTTTTCAGTATATCGCCCACAACAGTCGCAGAATATTTCTCTTATACTGTCCAAGTGCTTGCAGAAGTTCTAGGAACTATGGTGTATATGCCGTCGCAACAAGAAATCAAAAAGAACATTCCTCATTGCTTCAAAGGGAAATTCGAAAAAGTTCGTTGCATTCTCGATTGCACGGAAATGAGTATTGCATCACCAAACTGCTTAAACTGTAGGATCGCTTGCTACTCCAATTACAAACATAAACGCACGGTCAAATTTCTACTGGGTGTTACTCCAGCTGGCCTTATCAGCTTCTGCAGCCGTGGATATTCCGGGAAGTCGTCGGATAAGTATATTTTTATAAAGGAAAACTTCATCGACAAGCTTGAAAAACATCATGATGAAATTATGGTGGATAAAGGCTTCGCCATAGAGAAAGAGTGCGCTGAGAACGGAATTCGTTTGCATATTCCGCCTTTCTTACGAGAAGACAGGTTAAGGGCAGAAGACGCCATATTAAATGAATCCATAGCCAAAGCTCGTGTGCACGTAGAACGTGCAATTGAAAGAGTAAAAAGGTTCGGAGTTCTGCGGGGTAGCGTTGATGCGAGCGTGCTAAGGCATATCGACGACATTATGATGATTGCTTGTGGGATTGTAAACCTGACGGCACCGATCCTGAAAGATGATAAGTTTTGACGTAATGAATTGTTGGTAAGTAATTCAGTTTTCATTATACAGGGTGTTAGGTTCCTGAGTGCAAACTTTTTAAAGGGTGATGGAGGACCATTAATGTTGAAAAAAATTGTTCTACGCATATGGTCAAATCTCAACCGTTACGTAGTTATTGAACTTCCCATGTTTTTGACTCTTATTGCCTTAACTGGCTATAACTTGAAAATTGTCAAACGTATTGTAGTTTTTTGGCCCTTATTCGAAAGATTATTGAATTTTCTATCAAATGGCATCTTTGAATCGATTGGTTTAGTTAAATAACTAAGTTTTCTAGAGCATAATAGCTAAAAATAGTTTGTTTTATTTTGTTTTTGTCAATTATCTTTGAAACATGCGTAATAAATTAAAATTCTTTCTTTGGCAAAGTTGTGGCCCCTATTACACTCTACAATTCGTTATTTGACACCAAACTTCTAACTCTTATCGTTTTCTTGAAATTTTGATTTAAATGTGCGGCACGGTGCGAAAAAATGTGCTTACCATGACAGTTGCTAATTTATGATCTGAAATGCGATGTTTTAATCGAAATTGCAAGAAAACGATATGAGATAGAAGTTTGATGTCAAAGAACGAATTGTACAGTGGAACAGGGGCCATAACTTTGCCAAAGAAAGAATTTTAATTTATTACGCATTTTCCAAAGATAATTGACAAAAACAAATTAAAACACTACTGTTGAGCTATTTGCTCTAGAAAATTTAGTTATTTAACTAAACTAATCGAATCAAGAGGCCATTTGATAGAAAATTCAATAATCTTTCGAATAAGGGTAAAAAAACTGCGATAAGTTTGATCATTTTCAAGTTATAGCCAGTTAAGGCATTAAGAGTAAAAAACATGAGAAGTTCAATAACTACGTAACGGTTGAGATTTGACCATATGTGTAGAAAATTTTTTTTCACCATTTATGGTCCTCTATCACCCATTAAAAAGTTTGCACTCAGGAACCTAACACCCTGTATTTTACTTGACTATGAGTGTTTCCGGTGTAGTTCAACATACAATACTAATAAATAATATTGATTTTATTTTATTCTAATCAACGCCAGCACTACGAATGCCACCTCAATCAACTAGTATCAGCATATTGTACTCACAGAAATACCTATTATAGGTAGAATAGAAAAAAATCGTTACACTCAGTTGAAAGCGTAGCATACGTTCACATGAAAGTATATGTTGTAAAGTACAAATAAAGTAAAAAACAAAACCCAAAACCATTTGTTTGCAATTACAGGATAAGAAAACTCATAAGTATAAATAAAAAGTATATTGTTGCTTAAGTTGCAGTTTTTAAGCTTTTTTATTGTGCGGTATGCTGCCACGAGGCGTGGATGTTTAACCCTAAAAGGGATACCTTCATGGCCTCAGTTTCGTCACCTCACTGAGTGTGTTCCATCAAAGACGAGCTCTGAAAGGCGCCTGGAGTCCAATGGACCCCAGGTATCCCTTTTAGGGTTAAGAAAGAGTCCGAAAAGCGTTCGAAGTTTAGAAGCGCAAAATGCTGCGGACAATTCTTAAAGGGAAACTAGAAAATGTGGTGTGGCACAGACGCATGAATCACGAACTGGGTACCCAGTGTACAAAAAGCGAATATTGCGAAACATATACAATGCGACATACTTCCGTGGCCTGGCATGTAGTGCGAATGTCAGAAAACATAATAGTGAAAACAATATTAACCTAGCTAGCAAAAAAACACCCGTAGAATGCCGGCAGGGTACCCCGGTACCCACGAGATTAAATAGTCATATCTCTGTGAAATTTCCACCGATTTCATTTTTTTTTTTGGCTCATTCAACTCAAAAACTCATTATCTATTGGGATACCTAATTATTTGGTAAATATCAGTATGAATGATCCTAAAATTGCTTCAGCATATAGTATCTGATCAGCCTGGGATCATAAAACGTGTTGACTTTGAAGCAGTGATTTTGGGACAGGCTTCTCGTGGGGCTATGTCCGCTTTAAGGTATTCTTGCCTCAAAAATGACATAAGAACATGTTCCCGAAAATCCGGATTTTCCGAAATCTACGGTGATCAGGTCGGTCCAGCCTAATTTTTTCTCGTTTTATTATGAGTTTTTAAGTTGAATGAGCCAAACAATTTTGAAATGGATGGAAAATTGACGGAGATATGATCATTGAAGTTTCATGGGTACCCTGTCGGCATTCCAAGTAATAAAAAAATCAGAAGCCCCGCCCTCTGCCCCTCATCAAGAATAAAGATTAAAGATTAGCACATTGGTAGTTTTCATGGGATTATTGATTATTTTTAGAAAAAAAAAACATTCTTTCTGATATATTTCTTTATATTGTTACAGTGACTGGCACTCAAGGTTTTTACTTGTTGTAAATTTTGTTTATAGAACCAACCGTAGGACAGTTTTGAAAGCTTTGTCGTCGGAAGTAACTTTACTATTACTTTAGAGCTTTTAGTAGAACTTGTTACTTCAGACTCTAGTTTAATTTAAAAACACTTCACTAATACTTTACTTTTGCAAAAGAAAATAAAAAATGAATAACTCTTTTAAAGAAAAACTAGAAAGGACGAGCAAAATTTGCTCGTCCTTTCTAGTTTTTCTTTAAAAGAGTTATTCATTTTTTATTTTCTTTTGCAAAAGTAAAGTATTAGTGAAGTGTTTTTAAATTAAACTAGAGTCTGAAGTCGGAAGTAAGTTTGATGGGCAAGAGGCAACGCTGTCACCTTCTCATTGTCATTTATTGAAACTAACCTGAATGAAAGATAGCATTTGAATAAACTAAATCAGATATTGGTTTTTTACCTCTATTATGTAAAAATTCTTGGGCGATGTGTTTTTAACAGGAATATTAATATAAATTATTATGGGCTTCGTGGCCGAGCGGATAGCGGCGTCAGTCGTTTAGGTGTCTCGTATGCCTCGGAGTGTGGATTCGATTCCCGCTCCAGTCGGGGGAAACTTTTTGTCAAACGGAAAATTCTCCATTGAGTCACTGAGTGTTGTATGTGTTGTCCGTTGTCTAATGTCAGTAATGTTCAATCTGTGCGGCCACTGGCCGGAGGCGGTGTTGGAATAATACATCATTCGAGTTAACGTTCCATTCGGAGCAATGTCTTTCGATTCGTACGTCTACGTCAATCTTTACGGGGCGTTATCAGAATCATCAATCATTGCTCTTAAAATTTGACGATGCAAATCTCGAGTTCTGCTGTATGAAATGGGGTGAAGGCTGGATCGTTTGTATGCTTACATGTGATAAACAATCGATTAAATTTTCAGTTTGATCAGTCCACTGTAACTGTAGATTAGCATCGCAAAAGCTTCGAGGGTAATGATGACGAAAGAGACGGAACATAGTAAAATTAACACGGTGTCCCGTATCACCATAACGTTGGACGTAGTGTGCTTGATAACGGATCTGATCTGCTACCCAGCATGCTATGCCCAACATTAGGTTCGATGTACAGATTAGGAAAGCGATAATCATCTATTTTAGTCAGTCTTCCTTCTCAGAAAAAAAAACTCTTGGCTTTGAATCATTTATTATTGTAAAATTTTAACGTTTTCATCGTTTTAATTCGGGCAGTACATAGTTAAAGTAAACTGATTGAAGTGTTTCCTGGAGATCTTGAATAAAATATTTGTCATACTCAACCTCAACAACAATGAAATCGTCATCCTTTGATGAGTACACGATAAAATCTGCTTTAGTACATTTCATTACCCACATATTTACTTGTACTTGGGCATAGTAACAGTGTTTTTTGTGTAGCGTGAACTGAATGTTTCCATTTAGTTCCTGCACTTTTAAATATCGTTTCGTTGCAGGACAATTATTGATTATCCAGTCAAGGCCGTTGTCCTTCCCTGAAAAAGGGCACTTAATCTCGAGGATTAGGCCGGACAGCGTGTCAATGCCATCTGGACTTCCGCCGATCCAGGGCTCCTTGTGGTGTACAATGAAACCAGTTTTTTGTATTAGTGGATTTCTTTTTTGAGAGTAGCAGATGAATGCTTTCTCTTCTGTTGCCTTACCATAACGCATCTCTTTAGTGAGGATCGTTTTTGGTTTCAGGTAATGTACAACTTTTTTCTTCCAATCCGGATTATCGTTTTTGCTGTAAGTGTACAGCCCGTAGCAAGAACTGGCAGTAATTCGAACAGATCTCTGTAGCTGCCACTCCTTAGTATTTTGAGATTCAGTTTCGACAGCAATCCGCAACACATCGTCCTGGGTTACACACACAACTTTTTTGTAAAACTCCTTGTCTTCTGGTCGCAGGGCATGGCTTTCCAACGCACGATCCAACGGACAATTAGATACGGCCGAATCTGTGCTGAACAACAACAGCTGTAGATCCCCGCGTGAGCAATGGACTCGTGTAGTCTTGACACCGACAGCACTTATTCCAGATCGAAATTCTACCGGATTACGATGACGTCCAGTCTGATGTTTAGCGATCGACGAATTTGGAGCAGCTGAAATATTTTAGATAAAATTAAGTATCACTTATGAAGCACAATTTCAAACAAATTACCTGCTACCAACTTTGAAAACGCATCAGACAACAAATGTAATTTGAATTTGTCATCTTTGCTGACCAAAGGTTTCGCTCTTCTTACGCAGCACATTTCTTCGACAGCACGTGCTCCCCATAGGCCGTTTTTTTCTTGTTTCGAAAAGCCCCAGGCCTGCGTTGCATCTGTGCAGGAAAGATACTCCAACGTTTTGAACCTGTAAAAGATAAGAGGAGATGCGTATGAGGTAGCATGATTTGATCATATATAACTAAACTTCGGATGAGTGTAATCAGTTTTGCGCCTGATTCCGCCCTTATTCTGTGATAGATACGCGTATTTCGATCACCAATTACAATTTTCCTCAGTGTCAGTTGAAAGCATAGCATGCGTCTAGATGAAAGTATTTGTTTGCAATTTTATTGTAAGAAAACTCGTGAACACCAATTCATAATCGATTAACCCGTAAACATCCGGGACGATCTTTTTCGGCAGAAATGCAATGTCTTTTTTGTTTTATAACATTTTACCCTGGAGTCTTTTGTATAGTCTATTGGAGAAATTCCTTAAATAATTCCTTAAGGAATTCCTGGAGAAATTCTTAGAGATTCTTGGTGGAATTCTTGAAAGAAGTCTTGAAGATTTTCCTGAAGAAAGTCTTGAAAGGGAATTCTGAATGGGACTGTTCGGAGAATTATTGGCGGATGTCTTGGAGGACATCCTGGGGGGATTCTTGTAGGCATTTCTTTAGGAATTTCTTAAGGATTTCCTGGAAGAATTCCTGGAGATATTTATTGAAAATCCCTGTAAGTATTTATAGAGAAATTTCAAAACGAATCCCTGGCCAAATTTCTGGAAGAATTCTTGGAGGAATTTTTGACAGAAGTATTGGAGCAGGTCTTGGAGAAATTCTTGGAGGAATTCTCGGAAGAAGTTTTGGAGCAGTTCCTGAAAAAATCCATGAAGGAATTCTCAGAAGAATCCCAGTCTCATGAGTATTTTTATAGGTTCCCTGAAGAATCTTGGAGGTAATCATGAAAAATTTTATAGAAGATTTTTTAGATGAATACTTCGAGGATCCCTGGAGGTATTTCTGAGGAAATTCCTGAAGGGATTCTTGGGGGAATTATTTGAGAAGTCTTAGAGTGACTCCTGGTGAAATGTCTGTAGGGATTTTTTGAGGAATTAAAGAAATTCTAAGCAGATGTCTTGGAGGGATTCCTGAATGTATTTTTGGAAATATTCCTTGAGGAGTTCTTGGTGGAAATTTTGAATATATTATAAGAGAGATTCCTGAAGAAATCCTGGAGGACTTCCTGAAGGAGTAATTTGTGGTGAAATTTCTGAAGAATTTTCTGGTGGATTTTCAAGAAGAATTTATTAAGGACGTCCTGGAGTAATTTCGGGAAGAATTTTCGGCATAGTTCCTCAAGAAATTTTTGGAGGAATTTCTGAGGAAATTTCTGAAGGAATCTGAAATGATCCCAGGAGTATTTTCTTGAGGAATTTCTAAAAGTTTCCAGAAGGATCCTGGTGGAATTTCAGGAAAAATTCTTGAAAAAAATCTTTGAAAATCCTAGGTGAAATTCCTGGAAGAATTCTTTGAGGAATTCCTGAAGATGTTCCTGAAGTAATTTCTGTAGGAATTCCTTGAAAAACTTTTTGACGAATTCCTGGAGAAATGCCTGAAAGAAATCCCCGAAGAATCCTTGGAATAATTTTTAGAAGAATTTCTGGAGGATTTCCTGCGGGTTTTTGGGGGCAATTCTTCGAGGAGTTTCTGGGAAATTCCTAGAGGAATTCTAGGAGAAATTTCTGGGAAAATTCTTGCCGGAATTCCTGGAGGAGTTCTTGGAGGAATGCTTGGAGAATATCTTGGAAGAAGTATTGTAGGACTTCCTGGAGAAATTCTTTGAGGAATACCTACATAGATTTTTGAGGAATACTTGGCAGAAGTTTTAGAAGAATATCTGTAGAAACTCCTGGTGGAATTCTTGAAGGAATTCCTGGAAAAAAATCTGGAGGGATTCTTGTAGCAATTTTTGGCAGAGTTCTTGGGGAAATTCCTGGAAGAATTTTCGAGGAATTTCTTGAGGTATTCCTGGAGGAATTCGTAGAGCAACTATTGGCAGAATTTCTTAAAGAAATACCTGGAAGGATTTTTTGGGGAATTCTTGGCAAAACTCTCGGAGGAATTTCTGGAGATTTTTTGGAGGAACTTTTGGAGAAGTTCTTGGAGAAATTCTTCTTCTTAATGGCTCGACGTTCGCATTGGAACTTGGCCTGCCTCTCTTCAACTTAGTGTTCTTAGAGCACTTCCACAGTTATTAATTGAAGGGTTTTCTTTGCCTGCCATTGCATGAATTTGTACATTGTGTGGCAAGTACAATGATACAATTATGCCCAGAGAGCCGAAAATTTTTTCCCGACCGGAACGGGAATCGAACCCGCCGTCTCCGGATTGGCAATCCATAGCCTCAACCACTAGGCTAACTGGAGACCCCTGGAGAAATTCTTGGAGTAATTCCAGGAGGAATTCCTGGAGGAGTTGTCGGTAGAATTTCTGGAGGAATGCTTGGAGAAATACCCAGAGGAAGAATACCCAGAGAAGTTTCAGAAGAATATCTCCAGAAACTCTTGGTGAAATTATTGAAGGAATTCCTAGAGGGACTCTTGTATGAATTTTTGGAGGAATTCCTAGAAGAATTTTCAAGGAACTTTTGGATAAATTGGAACTTTTGGAGGAATTCCTGTATGCACTTCTGGGGGATTTCTTGTGAAATTTTCTTGAAAAAAAAAATCACCGGAGCAATTCTTGGAGCAATCCTGGGAAAAAATCATAAAGTAATTTCTTAAGATTTTTTTTAGAGTTTCCTAGATAAATTTGTGAAGGAATTCCTGGAGTAATTTTTAGAGTAATGCCAGGAATAATTTCTCGAGGAATTGATAGAGAAATTTTTGGAGTAGTTTTTGGAAGATTTTGTAAAGAAATTTCTTGAGAAAATTCTGAAGAAATCCCTGGAGGTATTCACGGATAAGTTTGAATAGGAGGTCTTGGAGCAATTTAAAAAAAAAAATGAGGAGGAACTTCTGTAGGAATTCCTTGGGGACTTTATGGAGTAATTTAATTCCTGAAGTAATTCCAGAAACAATTTGTATACACTGAGGATACTGCAACTCCGAAAATCATACGAATTTACTATGATTTTTTGCCACAAGAATTTCTTGCAAAAATCATAGTTACGAACTATGATTTTGTGTTCATAGCGCCAACTATTATAGTCATACCGATACTGTATAAATTTCATTGCTCTCACGTATAACGTATAAAAATTGAAATTATGTCTTATGACTTTCATACATATTCTTATGAAATATTTCGCAAAAATTCAAATAAATCGCAACCTGAAATCGAACCAATCGAGCACGTGCTTTATGATGCGACCATCGACACTTCGAAACATGAAGTGATTTATTGGCTTCTAATCACTTCATCTTTCGAAGTGGTTTGTTGTTTTTTGGCTATGGCATTTCATAATATATCTTATGCTTTTTAGAGACGAGCCAGCCAAGGGCTGAAAGTCATAAGATTGATTGATTGATTTTATTATATATAATAAAGATTAATCAATCAATCTTATGATTTTCATACGAAACTATTTATGAAGTTTTTCATACGAAAAGTCTTACGGATTTCGCTGCTCAGTGTATGAAAAGCATACGAGAACTATGAAATCGTGGAAAAAAATATATAAATAACTGATTCATAAGATGTAAACTATGAAAACCATGCGTACAGTATCCTCAGTGTAGGAATTTTCAGAAAAAAATCCTGGATGACTCTAGAGCAAGAATCCTTGAAAAATTCCTGGAGAATTTTCTAGAGGGATTCCTTGGAGAATTTCTGGAGGCATTTGTGGAGTCTTAATTCCAGAATAGTTTGGATGACCTAGATTACTAAGTGACTGTTGCTAAGTTATCAGAATTGCACATTGAGGCTTTAAAAGTAGCTTAGATTATATTCCGAGAGCATTCGCTACTATAAAAATATTCACAGATTTACAGATATTGCGACCCATACTTCCAAATACATTGGGCTCATTTATATGCCACTGAACACCCAACAAGCAACACATAGGAATACTCGTAATATTATGAGCTGCAACAGACACAATCGTGAAAGAATTATGCCGATAAATTGCATGTAAATAAGAGTAGAGCCTGTAGATCTTGAAGGTCTTAATTCCAAGCCTTGGAAAGCTTTCAATAACCCATGAATTTATGAATGTACCAGAAGCATTATAGTTGTGCACTGAGGCTCCATCAGCAGTATAGACTACGTTCCACGAATAGTTTTTACAATTAAAGCATGATACAGTATGTAGATATCGTAACTCAAACTTCTAAGTGTATTGGGGGTGGGGTACCTTGCATTTCTTAGCACACTTGACTATAAAAAAGACCCCAGGGTAAAATGTTATAAAACAAAAAATATATTGTATTTCTGCCAAAAAAGATCGTCACGGGTGTTTACGGGTTAAGGGCGTCTTCAAAAAAAAATCGGATGAAAATTCACAAAATGCCAGCATTTTTAAAATGAGTTGTCGGGGGTCAAGTACGTGAAGGTTAATACCGAGTCCTCGCTGTCAACCCAGCACCCGAACTTTCAATAGGTTATGGGCCCACTGGAAAGGAGGGATCCCTCAGTTGACCGGACCAAATTATGAAAACTGCCGTTTCGGGACAAACTGTTTCTGGATGCGGCAGAAGTCTCCTTGGTATTGAGGTGTACCTACAAGAGGAATTTATGGTGGATCTATTATAGGATTCCGCGGTTGAATTCCTAGAGGACTTTCCTGTGAATTTCCTAGTAAAATCCTCGATATATATTTATGTGGAACTCCTTGGAAAGTTTCCGGCTATACTTCCCGATGGAACTCATTAAAGTTTACCCGATGAATTTTCCCAAAATAAAATCGCAATTGACCTACTCACAGAACTCCCAGCGGAAGTCTTAAAGGAATTCCCGGTGAATTTCTAGCCGCAATTCGTCGTGAAGCTTTTAGAAGAATTTCTGGAAAAACTCCCAGAGATTCCTATTGGAACTCCTAGTGGAACTACTAGAAAAATGCCTGGTAGAAATGCTGCAGGATTCCGTGGTGGAACAACGACAGAAATTTTCGGTAGAACCTCTACTGAAATTGTTAGTGAACCAACAAAAGATATAACCGGTGAAGGTTCTATAAGAATTTCCAATGGAACTTGGAACTAGTAACCAATGGAGAATTTTCTAATGGAACTCATTGAAAAATTCCCAGTGAAACTTCCACTTGTATTTCTAGTGCAACTTGTAGAGAAAATTCTAAAGGAACATCCAAACAAATGTCTTTACCGGTGGAATTCGTTGAGTAATTCTCAGTGAAATTTAAACAAACAATTTTAGTGAAATTCCTGGTCAAACTTCCGATGGAATTCTTTGAAGTTTCTATAAGTCACTATGAGAATAAACGGAAGAACTTCTAGCGATTTTTTTTAATTTTTAAAGAAATTTCCGGTAGAACTCCCAGTGAAACTATCATATGAATTTCCTGCTGAACTCCTAGAGAATAATCGATGGAACTCCTCGAGATTTTTTTTCTTGAACTCCTACAGAAATTCTCAGCAAAATCTTGCGGAAGATCAGAGTCAAATAACTACAGACCATCTGAAACTCCTGCGAAGATCTGCGGTGTTCTAATGTACGGTGACACTTCTAGGGAACTATTTTACACGCCCCTGAAGCCTCCTGAAATTTCCCGATTCACCCAAAAATCATTTGAATCCCTTTTTGGCCCTCCCTGCTTAAACACCAGCCAACCTCTTTACCCACACCTTATCAACCCATGAAAGCCCTTACATCACACCCCAAAATCCCTTGAACCATCTATGAACCACTCTCGTCCAACCCTCCGCAATTCCGACAACTCTTCTCCCGAAATCCCCTTACATCGTTTAACGATACGATAATGCTGAAATTCGTTGTTAATTCGTGAATCCGCGTAAAAAAGCAGTGTTAAAACCTCAGGTAGGGTCTGGTACCATTTGGGCAGGTGTACCTATTTTGGGCACTCGCCGCTATAACTAAGTCAATTTCAAACCGATTGATTTGAATTTTTATACAGTACCTAACTCTGTGTGCCCAAAATAGGTACACCTGCCCAAATGGTACAATACCCTAAATGGATTTTGTATCGATCTGGGTTTGCTGTTGGCCGCGCGGCAACGGACTCGATCCAAACAACAACTTTTCCACAAATGCAATCAATGCTATGTAAGCGTTATGATAAAATGAAATTCATTGTGGTCAATATGCCAAAACAGAAACTCCAACCTTTCTCTTGGAAAATACTTACTGGCTGATTTGAAGCAGGCAAGCGATAATGTGCTTGCAGCGTTTCGTCCCTGCTTTGCAGGAACAGCCCAAATCCCAGGCCGTGTTATCCTGCGACAGCTTCAGGCTCACTTCATGAGGACGTTCTGCCGGATGGGAGCTTTGTAAAACGAACCCTTTTGCAGTCACTGATGAGGTTGACCGTGCGGTGTACCCCAAGCATACGATGTGCTGTGCCTCCAAAACTGCCAGTCCTTCGCGGATGGGCCGCACCGAGTCCCCCACGTAATCCAGAATATCGACCAACCCGACGTTGACATCGACCTCTGATTGAAAATCTGAAACAAAACATAACCCTCAATACCTTTGCCTTAAATATGATATTTTCTTACAATTAGAGCAAGTTTCCAACTAAAAATTGCACTAACTAATATTAAATCAACAATTTCCTACCTGATTCGTCCATTATAAATTAATTTCCGCTGGCTTTTCCACTGTTTTTTTTACCAAATTAAACGACGCACCGAAACCGATCCCAAATTCACGGCGACGAAATTTAGCTGTCAAAATTTATCACCACCGACTAGTGTTGGTTCCCGCCACCAGTCTCGCATAAGTTTCACTTGGATTCTTCTATAAGTTGTCTTTTGAGTTTCACTATGTTTTCAAGCGAATTTCACTTAATCCATGTAAATTCACTGATAAAATCATTTTCGAACGGTTATTTGACTTTTTCCAATTGAAATGAAATTTCCTCTCAGTGTAATTTTGGACATGCATGACATCGTTTAGGTAAATATCCTATAGGAACGTAATTTAAAACGAACACCGAGAAAAATTTCTACTCAATGACTGAGTTGGCCTTACTCAGAAATCGAAAAATCCTTTGTTTTCCTACTCAGTTTCGGCTAAAAGTGGGACAACCCATTGGCAATGGGTTGTCCCACTTTTAACGGAAACTGAGTAAGAAAACAAAGGATTTTTCGATTTCTGAGTAAGACCAACTCAGTCACTGAGTAGAAATTTTTCCCTGTGAAAACCTTCGGCTGCCTCCCGTCCGTCACTTAGCATCGCCATCGCTATCGAACCATGAATGGCAGTGAGGTGGGGTGCTATGCTCGGTCAGCCTCCTCAACCCAGCCCATGCACTTGGGTGGGTTTAGGTCGGCGTCGAAGCGCTGGGTATCCATGCCAGTTGTTCCATTTCGATGACGTATTATTTTTGGGGGAGGGAGCAATCGGCCGTACGACTGATTCGTCATTCCGAAGGGCCTGTTCATAAACCACGTATACCAAAATTTGACCATTTCCCGAAATATCAGGACATGTTGCCATCATTACACTCATACGTGGTTCGTTAGTGATGGGTGACAACTCTAGGCTTTTTTTATGCTTATATGTATAGCACGTTAGCGCCGCTCTTTTGTCGTCGTTTTCTCTCACATTCTCTCTTCCTTTCGTTCTCGTGGTGGTGCGCTGAGGGCTGCGGCGTCCGTCGTCGCGGTCGTCGCGCACCAACTTAAGCAGGCTATTGCACCTGTCGCTCGGGTGATAAATGCTGGTCCGGGTCACTAAATTGGCCATAATTCCGAAACGCCTTGACCGATCCGAATCATTTTCAATAGCAAACAATGCGGTAAAATTCCGGTTCGATTCGAGCTATAATCCAAAAAATCGGCCAATGGGAAGTGCCTTAAAAGTGAGTGAACTTATTTTGTGTTCATTCCTCGTCGTTCGCTTGAAGCAGCCGGTTGTGTTACCGTGTCTGAGTCGCAGGCATTGGCTTCGTAGCCGGTGGAGTTTTTTTTCCCAAGTGGTTTTTATATCGTGTGTTGTCCCACTGTGGACGAAGTACAAGTGCCTAAGGCGACCCGTGAAAGACGCAGGAAGTAGACACGTGTTTACACGTGTACTATTCATCTGTAGTCCATCCGGTAATTAATTACCGATCGTTACTACCATCGCCGTTATCAACATCATCACCATTGTCGTCGCGGCGGCAGGCCGTTCAATCCAACACGCTGGGTGCAGGCGCACCCAGAACGGACGACAAAACAGCAGCTTTCGCCGGCGTGCGAGCAAATCGATTACCTACCAGGCGGCAGTAACAGACATCTGCACGGGCTTTGTTTCGAGTGCAAAGCAAATCAAGGTCACCGCGCCCTGCTGACTGCTGTGGTAAATATTTCGTTGTTTTCTCTCTCTTGTCGCCGGCATCCCCAAGTAGAGTAGCCCTCCTTTTTTTTTTTTTTTTTTTTTTTTCTTGTTTTTCCAGTCTGATTTTTTTTGACTGCATTTTTTTTTCGCTATTTATCTTAGACGTAGATTTAAGAATTGAATTCCCATTAGACTGCGTCTTTAATTCACCTTATTATTATTATTAAAAAACAACAAAAATAGTTAAGTTTTTTACTTTCTGTGTGGCTTCCCACAATGGAGCCAAATGATACCGGTGGGGGTTCGCCGGAATATGTTATCTCATCGGACGATGAGCCAGCCTCAGTTCAGGCAGCTGAGTCAATAGTACATTCCCAGAATACTCAAGCCATGGATACGGGAGAAACTGAAAAAGCTGCATTTTCAATCGCTCCAGTGGTTCCCCAACTGATTGCATGTACCGTCCCTCCCGAAAATGCTTTGACTACCTCCCCGATAAACGAAACATGGCAAACGGTGAATACGATGAACACCGATTCTGAACTGCATGATTTTCCAACTCAACCCCCTGTATTCCCCTCTACTTCCGGTTCCTCCTCTAATACGGCGAACCCCCGCCCGAAAGCTTACCCGCCCGGATCTAAGGGTCCCTTTCTGGTTTTCTTTCGGCCCAAAGCTAATGGAAAACGTTTAAACAAACTCCAAATCGGAAAAGATCTGGCAAAATCGTTTCGAGGTATTCTCGAAATAGACTCACCCAGTCGCGATAAGTTGCGTGTTATCGTGACTGATCGCGAAGAAGCAAATAGAATTGCTGCCTATGAGCTTTTTTCGAGGGAATGGAAAGTATACGTTCCCAGCATCGAGGTAGAGTGTTACGGAGTGGTCACCGAAGATGATGTAACATGTGCTGATATCAAGTCTGGAGCTGGTGGGTTTAAAAATCGTGCCGTCCCACTAGTTCCAGTGCTTGATGTCCAGCAATTGAATAAAAACTACTCAGATGGAACTAAAAAACCATCTAATTCCTTTCGGGTGACTTTTTCCGGATCGGCTCTTCCAAGCGTCCTCGTAGTTGGGCTTCTTCGACTACCTGTGCGTCTCTATGAGCCAAGGGTCATGCACTGTGAAAAATGCCAGCAGTTAGGCCACACCGCACTTTACTGCAGCAACAAGCCACGCTGTAGTAAATGCGGCGAACAACATGCCGAGGGTCCCTGCAACACGGGACCAAGGTGTATAACTTGTGGTGAAACACCGCCACACGAGCTAAGTGCATGCCCGAAGTACATAGAGCGGGAGAAACGTACAATAAACTCCCTAAAACAGCGGTCGAGGCGGTCTTATGCAGAAATGCTGAAAAAGATTACCCCGGCCGTAGTTCCATCGGCCCAGCCTATTGCTAGTAACAACATCTTCGCATCCCTGCCGGAAGATGATCAAGGCTCTGACTCTGAGGGTGGAGAAGAGTACACGATTATTGAGACAGGCACGAAAAGGAAGCGTGCTGTTGCAAAACGGCACATGCAACAGCAGGCTTCAAAAATCGCTCCTGTTGTTCAAAAAGCTCCTCCCGTCCCTCTGACAAAATTAAGAAGTGGCGGAAATACGAAAAAGGTTACACCTCCGGGTTTTAAATTCTCACCCGAGGATTTCCCGTCACTTCCGGGAACATCTAAAACCCCAGATGTCCCAGTTTCTCGTTCAGAAAGCAAACAAACTCGACAAAATGAACGTCGACAGCATCCAACCGACGCTTCCGGAAAAATTTCTCTTTCTGGGATAGTGGATATCATCTTCGAAACGTTGGATGTCTCGCCCGTTATAAGAAATTTGATCAACATGGTCCTTTCTTTTGTGAATCCTCTTCTGAAGCAGCTGGCTTCAAAATGGCCAATCCTTGAATCTTTCATATCTTTCGATGGCTAATTTGTCCAGTGAGGTCGGAGATATGATAGAAGTTCTACAGTGGAATTGTAGAAGCCTAATCAGAAATATGGATGCGTTCAAATTTTTAGTCCACAATACACGCTGTGACATATTTGCTCTTAGTGAAACATGGCTAACTTCCGATAAAGATATCTCTTTCCACGATTTTAATATTATTCGTCGTGATCGAGGGGATGGGTATGGAGGGGTGATCTTGGGGATCAATAAGCTCCATTCCTTTTATAGAATTGATTTCCCCGCGATGAACGGCACTGAAATAGTTGCATGTCATATTACTATACGGGGTAAAAGCTTAAGCATAGCCAGTGTATATATACCGCCCAGCACAAGAGTATCTCGAAGAGATCTTGCGGACATATGCAGTACTATGCCAGCGCCATGGTTGATCCTAGGAGATTTTAATGCTCACGGAACAGCCTGGGGGTCTCCGAAGGACGACAATCGCGCAACATTGATATACGACCTCTGTGACTATTTCAACTTGACAATTTTGAACTCCGGGGAAGCAACGCGAATTAAACCTCCAGATCCTCCAAGCATGTTAGACCTCTCAATATGTTCGAATTCACTATCATTGGATTGCACGTGGAATGTAATTCAGGATCCCCATGGTAGTGATCATTTGCCGATCAAAATTTCGATTACCAATGATACGCGTCAGGCTCACCAGATCGACATCGCATATGACCTCACAAAGCATATTGATTGGGGAAAATATGCTGAGTTGATCTCCGAGGGCGAGCAGTCGGTTGATATTCTCCTCCCACAGGAGGAATATCAGTTCATGTCCGAGTTGATCGTTAACAGTGCTCTTCAAGCGCAGCGTAGACCGGTTCCGGGAACTTCGGTACGACGACGACCTCCCACATTGTGGTGGGATGACGAATGTACCACAGTTTATCGCGAAAGATCCGCCGCGTTCAAATTATATCGAAAGCGTGGAACACGGGAGAACTACGAGCGATATTCTTCTCTCGTCTCCAAATTCAAGGGCCTCGTGAAGGCGAAGAAACGTGGTTACTGGAGAAATTTCGTGAACGGGTTATCGCGGGAGACGTCAATGCGAACTCTCTGGACGGTCGGAAGAAGAATGCGCAACGCGGTGTCGGTTAATGAGGACAGAGAAAGCTCTCCTCGATGGATTTTCGACTTCGCGAAGAAAGTCTGTCCGGATTCGGTCCAAGTACAAGCGAATATTCGTCGTCATCCACCCGAAAGGGATTCTATGGATTCAGCCTTTTCGATGTTGGAATTCTCACTCGCGCTTCTATCATGTAACAACTCTGCCCCTGGAATGGATGGAATAAAATTCAACTTGCTCAAAAACCTCCCAGACGTCGCAAAGAGGCGCTTGTTGAACTTATTCAATCTATTCCTGGAGAGCAACACTGTTCCGGATGATTGGAGACGAGTGAGAGTTATTGCCATCCAAAAGCCCGGGAAGCCCGCGTCGGATCACAACTCGTACCGTCCTATTGCGATGTTGTCGTGCTTACGGAAGCTGCTAGAGAAGATGATTCTCCATCGGCTCGACACATGGGTTGAATCGAACGGCCTTCTTTCAGATACTCAATTCGGTTTCCGCAGAGGCAAGGGAACGAGCGATTGTCTGGCGCTGCTTTCTACAGAAATTCAACTGGCCTATGCTCAAAAAGAGCAAATGGGCTCAGTATTTTTGGATATTAAGGGGGCTTTTGATGCAGTTTGCGTTGATGTCCTTTCAGACAAACTCCACGAGTGTGGGCTTTCTCCGATTTTAAACAACTACTTGTACAACTTGTTGTCTGAGAAGCACATGTTTTTCTCTCATGGAACCTCGGCAACTTCACGAATTAGTTACATGGGTCTCCCCCAGGGCTCATGCTTAAGCCCTCTTCTTTACAATTTTTACGTCAGAGATATCGACGAATGTCTCGTGGAAAATTGCACGTTAAGACAGCTTGCGGATGACGCCGTGGTTTCTATCACCGGACCAGAGGCGGAAGCTCTGCAAGGACCATTGCAAGATACTCTGGACAATTTGTCTGCTTGGGCTGTAAAGCTGGGTATCGAATTCTCTCCGGAGAAAACTGAGTTAGTTGTCTTTTCTAGGAAGCGAGATCCAGCCGATCTAGAGCTTCAATTTTTGGGTAAGGAACTCTCTCAAGCTCTTTCACATATGTATCTAGGGGTCTGGTTCGACTCTAAAGGCACCTGGGGAAAGCACATTAATTATCTGTATCAGAAGTGCCAACAACGAATCAACTTCATGCGTACACTCACCGGAACATGGTGGGGAGCCCACCCGGAAGATCTGATAAAGCTATATCGGACAACGATACTGTCGGTTCTCGAGTACGGTAGTTTCTGCTTCCAGTCCGCCGCGAAAACACACATCCTGAAGCTAGAGCGTATCCAGTATCGCTGTCTTAGAATCGCGTTAGGCTGCATGAACTCGACTCACACAATGAGTTTAGAGGTTCTAGCAGGAGTATTGCCTTTATCAGATCGATTCGTAGAGTTGTCGTTGAGGTTCCTCATCCGCTGTGAGGTACTAAATCCATTGGTAATTGAAAACTTTGAAAAGCTTATCGAACGAATTCATCAAACAAAATTTATGACAGTGTACTACTCGTACATGACTCTGGAGGTTAGCCCTTCTTCGAATATTCTCAACCGCGATTGCTTCCCAGACTTCTTCAATTCCACTATAGGTTTTGATCTGACCATGAAGCAAGAAATCCGTGGAATTCCAGATCAGCTCCGATCGGAGCACATTCCAAAAATTTTTGCAAGCAAGTTTGGTCATGTCAGCTGCGACAGAAGATTTTTCACCGACGGGTCAAAAACAAATGATTCCACTGGATTTGGTGTATTTAATGAGCTTCATAGCGCCGCCCACAAACTTCAAAGTCCTTGCTCAGTATACGTCGCAGAATTGGCGGCTATACACTACGCATTAGAGCGAATCGCCTCTCTTCCCTCTGATCAATACTTCATTTTTACGGATAGCTTCAGCTCGATAGAGGCTATTCGTTCAATGAGGCCGGTAAAGCACTCTCCGTATTTCCTCAGTGAAATACGATCTACTCTGAGTGCTTTATCGAATCAAGCATATAATATCACCTTGGTTTGGGTCCCTTCGCATTGCTCGATTCCGGGCAATGAGAAGGCGGACTCGCTTGCCAAGGTGGGCGCTATGGAAGGCGATATTTATGACCGACAAATCGCCTTTGATGAATTTTTTTCAATTGCTCGTCAGCATGCCTTGATCAGTTGGCAACAAAAATGGGATGATGGAGATTTGGGCAGATGGTTACATTCCATTCTCCCGCAGGTGTCGAAGAAACCGTGGTTCAAAGGGTTGGATATAGGTCGAGATTTTATCAAGGTAATGTGTCGGCTTATGTCCAATCACTACTCTCTTGGCTCACATTTCTATCGAATAAAGCTCACTGATAGCAATCGTTGTAGCTGTGGTGCAGGCTATCAAGACATCAACCATGTTGTGTGGGAATGTCCCGAATACGGTATTGCCAGATCCGATTTATGTGCATCCCTCAGGGCCCGAGGGAAACCAGAAAAGCAAGACATTAGAGATGTGCTGGGTAAGCGGGATCTAGAATACTTGAGGCTCGTTTACGAGTACTTAAAGAACATTAATGTAGTTGTTTGATCCCCCCTTGTCGCTTTGGTTGTCCACCTTGTTTCCCCTCGAAACCCGTTTGTTTGTATCGTTACAGGTCGTCTGTCCACTCTTCGTTTGACCAGCAGTGAAACGCCAATATTCTACGCTGCTGAATGTCAACGGAAAGATCCCATAATCCCATCCTTCCCAAAGAAAAACTTTGTTCTCCCTAACCTCGACCAAACCGCGAGTTTTACGGTTCCCCAAAATTAACATAGTATATAAGAATCCAACATGAAATTGTTAAAAAAAATATTCAAATGAACTCGGCTTCGTTATGCCTAATGGCGCATAAGCCTGCAAATAAATGATTAAGTAAAAAAAAAAACTTATTTTGTTCACAGACACACATACATACACACATACAGACATCATCTCAATTCGTCGAACTGAGTTGATTGGTATATGTGACTTGACCCTCCGAGCCTCCTATCGAAAATTTTTTTTTGAGTGAACATATAGCCTTTCAGTTCACTTAGGTGAACGAGAAAGGCAAAAATAAAGTTATGGCGGTTAGAATAAATGTATGATTTTTTAGTAAATTTATCTATTTTTCATATGCATCCCATTACTTTTTCAATTTAATGCCGGTTATTATGTTACTTCCTTTCAAAACATATTCATATTGAAGTCAATTAGAGTGAATTTAAATGAACTATAATTACTATCTCGAATTTTGAAACGATGATGAATTTTTGGATAAATTGGTGGAATATTAGAAAAATAATCCAATCGTAATAATTTTCTTTCGTGTAAAGAATTTTAAGTTTAGTCAAAAGTTTTTAATTGCTCATTATATAAGTCATAAATGATCAAAATTTCATTGCATTCGGTTTATTGAATCCGGAGATATAACAGCTCAAAGTTGGCTATCGGATAATAATATCTTTTTCTAGAACCTTTATAACTTCGTGTAGAATGCCCCGATCTTTTCCAAATTTTGACCACTGATACACAACTAGTTGATGAACACACAGTAAAAATTTGAGAATATTTGATGCCCTTTTCGAAAAGTTACAGCGAGTTGAACATTTTTTGAAAAGTGAAAATTTCACATGTCCCAGTTATTTTGAGTATCCCCTGTAGTTTGAATGGGGAAGAATGCCGGTCTTCGTCCAAAACTGGTAACCAGAAAATCATAAACGACATGCCAAAATTCAATACGGCGACTATTTTATGTAATTTTAGGTGCAGAGTCCAAAAATGAATACCAGAACATCCAAGATGGTGTCTCAATGTTCAAGATGGCGGTGAGTTTAGTTGGGGTAGATATCCGGAGTCATAAAATGATGACTGGAAAATCTAAAATGACGTTTCAAAATTTTGCGGCTTCATGACACTTGTTTGGTTTGAGTTTTGGATCGTTGTCTTATATTTTCTGAATATTGGATGTTATGCTAATATAAAATGTATCCATATTGAGTAGATTTAGCAAGCAGTTTTCATTTTGTATTTATGTCAATGTCATCAACATGTCGCTCGAGTTTTGTTGAAAGGATATTTTAAAGCACGAGAAAGGCACCATCACCGCTAGGTGGATTAATTAGGGACAAATCATCCAGTTTCAGCTAATTTCCTGGAATTCAATAAATATTCAATCTCTACACAACGCTGTTTCTGTTCATAATTAATATAAAAGCGCTTTCAGATTTCAAGCAAAACTCAATTTCCCGAAGCTGTCAATGCGTTGGTGGTGGTGGTACCAGATAGCTCCCGGCACAGAGTGTGACGATGAAACGCAGGAAGGTAGCTACGGAAACTCAATGGAATTAACGCTTACGGAGGAAATTGAAAATATAAAATAAAATGCGTTTGGATCATTTTGTCATTAAGCTCGTCGTTGACAGCAGCGCCAGCGATTGGTAGTACAGTAACTTCATCGAGTAGGACGCGTTGATGGAAACTACGTTCGTGAAGGATCTGCTGCTTTTCCACTGCGATAGAGTCTGCTTCTTGTAGAATTCGGTTATATACAGGGGATAGACAAAATGATCGGGACAGGCAAAATTTTCACTTTTCAAAAAATGTTCAATTAGCTGTAACTTTTCGAAAAGTCCATCGCATATTCTCAAATTTTTACTGTAAGTTCTTCAACTAGTTTTGTATCAGTGAACAAAATTTGGAAAAGAACGGACGATTCTTCACGAAGTTTTTAAGATTTTTGAAAATGGTAAAATTATCCGATAGCCAACTTTGAGCTGTTATATCTCCGGATTCAATGAACCGAATGCAATGAAATTTTGATCATTTATGACTTATATAATGAGCCATGAAAAACCATTGACTTAACTTAGTATTCTTAATACGAAAGAAAATTATAACGATTAGATTATTTTTCTAATAAAACACCAAATTATCCAAAACATCAACATCGTTTCAAAATTCAAGATGCAAATTATAGTTCGTTTAGTTTCCCTCTAATTGACTTATATATAAATGCGTTTTGAAGGAAAGTAACAACATAGTCGCCAATAAGTTGAAAAAGTAATGGGATGTATATTAAAAACAGACCAATTTACTAAAAAATCGTGAAAAAAATAAAATCGCTATAACTTTTTCGCTTGTTAAAAATTTCAAGTTAAGTCAAATGTTTTCCAGAGTTCATTATATAAGTCATGAATTGTCAAAATTTCATTGAGATCGGTTCATTGAATCCGGAGATACAGCAGCTCAAAGTTGGCTATCGGATAATTTTATCTTTTTCAGAAATCTTTATAACTTCGTGAAGAATTGTCCGATCTTTTTCAAACTTTGTCCAATGATACACAACTAGTTGAAGAACTTACAGTAAAAAATTGAGAATATTTGATGCACTTTTCGAAAAGTTACAGCTAGTTGAACATTTTTTGGAAAGTGATAACTTTGCCTGTCCCGATCATTTTGTCTATCCCCTGTAGAATCTCAAAATATTTCGAAGCCCAGGTAAAAGATGTTCATTTCCATTAAAATGAAATGCTATTTGGAAAGATTACTGTAATTGAATTGCGCACCTTGGGCCTGGGGCAATTTGGATGAGGAAAAATTCTTCCTTCATTTGCGGACACATTGAGGAACTTACACCAATTTTACAGCGTTTATGTCCTATTCGTGACCGCCAAAGATCGTCCTTAGCGCGTGTCGCTCGAAAACATGGTCCATCTCTCTCGCGTCTGTAGAGGAACACCGATCTTATAGACGTTTAGGAATTTTTTCAACACATCTTACCATATCTGGAAGAAAATCTGTAAGTAGTTTTCTGTTTTCTGTCCATTTTGAATCTTGTTTTTCTATATTTTGTCGTAATCGTCTTCGTTCATGATTACTGTTGTGTTTGCTTTGTCAACTTTTAGATAGAAAACCTGCTTCGTGTTATTTTTATATTGTTTGATGTCCTTTCATGTGGTGTTTGTTTTTTTTTTGTGTTTTGAATAGTGTAAGCAATTTGTGTTCTGATTTTAAGAATCTGCGATGCCTGTAAATTTGCCTGTCGAGCATAGTTTGTGTGGAATCTTGTCTTGTACTAACTACTAAGTAATTAAGTCCCTTGTTGAAAAGGATCAACTATTTTTTTTGCCTTTCTCGTACACCAAGTGTACTGGAAAGGCTATATGTTCACTCCAAAAATGACTTTTTGATAGGAGGCTCGGAGGGTGGAGTCACATATACCAATCAACTCAGCACGACGAATTGAGGTGATGTGTGTGTGTGTGGACCAAAAAAACTCACATCACTTTTTTGAACTAAACCTCAACCGATTTTAATGACCGACGGTTCATTCGACGCGGAATCTGGTCCCATTGTTTCCTATTGAAAATGGTTCGGATCGGTCCAGCCGTTCCGGAGGTATGGCCATTTAGGTGTTCCGGACCGGTACCCCAGGAAGGGGTCAGATATGGAAACGCTACAAACCCATCCATGCGACACATCAAACTACGGCATTTTCGATTACTTGATGAACGGTAAGCAGAAAAATGGTCTCAGACCATATCTGAACCGGTAGTGTCCCGGAACCGGTTCCGGGTGTCCCGCCGGAGCGGCTAAACATAAAAGTGAACTAAACCCATGCATGCGACATATCAAACCGTGGCTTTTTCGATAACCTGATGAACAGTAAGAAGGAAAACATTCTCAGACCATATCGGAACCGGTAGTATTCCGGAACCGGTTCCAGATGTTCCGCTGGAGGTGGTCAAGTATAAAAGTTAACCAAATCCATGCATGCGACATCAAATAGTGGCTTTTGTGATATCCTGATGAACGGTAAGCAGGAAAGTATTCTGAGACCATATTTGGACCGGTTGTGTTCCGGAACCAGTTCCGGGTGTCCCGCCGGAAGTGGCCAAATATAAAATTGAACTAAAACCATGCATGCGACATATCATACCGCGGCTTTTTCGATAAACTGATGAACAGTAAGCAGGAAAGCATTCTCAGACCGTATCGGAACCAGTAGTGTTCCGGAACAGGTTCGAGATATCCCGCCGGAAATGGCCAAATAAAAAAGTGAACAAAACCCATGCATGCGACACATGAAATCGCAGATTTTTAGGCATCTTGATTTGGCAAAAAAAGTTTCCGGCCATATTTGGGACAACCGGTAGTATTCCACAACCGATTACGGGTGCCCCATCGGAAATGGTCAAATGTAAAGGAGAACCAAACCCATAAATGCGATACATTGAATGACTTTTTAGGTAACCTGATGAACGGTTAACAAGAAAAACAATCATAGACCAAACTTTGGAAAACCATTAGTGTGCCGAAACTGGTTCCAGGTGCCCCGCCGGAAGTGGTCAAATGTAAAACGGAACCAAACGCATGCACGCAGCACAATTAATAACGGCTTCTTCGATAACGCGAAGAACGGTCAGCAAGAAAATAGTTTCACGCCACATTTAAGACTACCGGTAGTGTTCCGGAACCAATTTCGAGTGTCTCGCCGGAACTGGCAAAATACAAAAATGAACCACACACATGCATGCGGTAAATCAATTCGCGACTTTCTAGGAAAACTGATTAACAATTTGCATGAAACTAGACTAAGACCACATCAGGGACAATCGGTAAGTGTGAACCGAAAGTGACTTGGAAAGTGATAAAATGTGAAATTGAACCAATCCCATGCGTGTGGTACCATAAAACCACGCTAATTCGAAATGATTGCTGTCAAATAACCTGGGTAAACTTTTAATTCGATAAACTAACTCAGTTTTTGTTTACATTGTAGGATTTGTTTTTGAACACAAATCCTACAGATATGGAGGTGATACGAATTGATAGCTTGTTCATTTTACGATTGTTGGCTTCCAAAGTTCACTGCGGTTGATCAGGTGTCGGATAGCACCAAATTTAAACTTCCGGAAGTAGCAGCTGCACGAGGATCCGCTGCGGGTGTGAGTAACATCACAATATCGGATCATTTGTATTTACATTTGATCATTTGTATTGACATTTGATCATTTTGTAATTCGAAAAATGTCGAATGAGCGGGGTACGAATTAAAAAGTGTCGTATTAAAGAGTGATGAATACGCGGGGTTTGACAGTACATCAAATAGCAGCTTTTTTGATAACACGATGATTGATCCGTAAGACCATATTTTAGACAACCGGTAGTGTCCCGAAACCAGTTCTGGGTGTCCCACTGGAAGTGGTCAAATGTAAAAGTAATCTATGCCCACGCATGAGATAAATCAAATGGTTTTTTTTTTTTTTTTGAGGTAACGTAATGAACGTTAGCAATGAAATAGTCTCAGACTCTATTTGGGAGACCCGGTAGTGCTCCGGAACCTGTTCCGGTACTGCATCGAAAGTAACCAAATGTACCATGCGACACATCACATTACGGCTTTTTCAATAACCCGAGTAACGACTAACTAGAAAATAGGCTCATACCACATTAGAGACTACCAGTAGCATTGCACAACCAGCGTTTGGTGCTTCGCCGCAACTACGAAAGTAAATAAAATCAATGCAAGCGATAAATATGTGCAAGAGAGCAAAATCTTGGCAAATTAGACCCACATACAAACAGACGCCTCACTATACTCAATACCTATCGTTCTTATTTTCAACGGTCAATAAAATATAGCCTAAAATGTGCAGAAAAAACTTTGTTGAAGACCGCAAATTGAGCTGTGATTGTGTAAAAAGTTATATCTTATCTTGTTAGTATCGTCTTGATATTGATCAGCCTCCAGTGTTGTTGAAGGTGTTCAAGTAGTCAACTGAGAAGTCTGATATTATTCAGCCCTGCTTATACGTTGAACATAACTTCGGACTATGTGCCATCAATCAGTTTTAAGTCAAATCAAAGATGGCTTTGATAAAATGCTTTCATTACTTCAAAAATATCCGGATTCAGGAACACTTTGACTTACGTCGACGGAAAGATTGTGAGAACATATTCGACGAGAAAAGCACTATCACCACTAGGTGGATTAAATTGGGTTTTTTTGTTTTTATTTATGTGTATTTTAACATAACGCTAATTCTACACTAAATGTGTGTGTGTATGTATGTATGTGTACAAAAACGTCACCTCATTTTAGATAGTAAATATGAACCGATTTCAACGATCGATGGTTCATTCGACGGGGTATATCGTCCCATTGTTTCCTATTGAAAATGGTTCAGTTCGGGCCAGCCGTTCCGGAGTTATGGCCATTTAGATGTTCTGGACCGGTACCCCAGGAAGTGGCCAGATATGAAAATGCAACAAACCCATACATGCGACCCATCAAACCACGGCATTTTCGATTATCTGATGAACGGTAAGTAAGAAAATAATCTCAGACTATATCTGAACCGGTAGTGTTTTGGAACCGGTTCCGGGTGTCCCGCCGGAAGTGGCCAAATATAAAAGTAAACATAACCCATGCATGAGACACATCAAAGCGGTTTTCTTGATAACCAGATTAATGGTAAGCAGGAAAGTAGTTTAAGACCATATTTGAACCGGTAGTGTTCCGGAATCGGTTCCGGGTGTCCTGCCGGAAGTGGCCAATTGAAAAAGTGAAACAAACCCATGAATGCGACACATCAAAGAGCGGCTTTTTCGATAACCGGATCAACGGTAAGCAGGAAAATAGTTTCAGACCATATCTGAACCGGTAGTGTTCCGGAACCGGTTCCCGGTGTTCCGCTGGAAGTGGCCAATTAAAAAAGTGAACCAAACCCAGTCATGCGACACATCATATAGCGGCTTTTTCGATAACCAGATGAACGGTAAGCAGGAAAATAGTTTCGTGCCGTATTTGAACCGGTTGTGTTCCTGAACCGGTTCCAGGTGTCCCGTCGAAAGTGACCAATTAAAAAACTGAACCAAACCTATGCATGTGACACACCAAATAGCGGCTTTATCGATAACCAGATGAACGGTAAGCAGGAAAATAATGTCAGACCATATCTTAACCGCTAATATATTAAACTGACGAAGATGAAGGGGTGAATCCAGGTGAATGCGTCTGATGATGACCGAAGAATAGTAGGTCGAAACGCGTAACGCTTAACAAGCTGTTTCCGATATTTGTCACCGATAATTACCAATCAATCCACAAATATCATATCTGATCCGGAAGTGCTCCGGAACCGGTTCCAGGTGTCCCGCCGAAAGTGGCCAATTAAAAAAAAGTGAACCAAATCCATGCATGCGAAACATCAAATCATCAAAAATGTTTGGTAACCAGATAGATTGTATCAGACCAGAAGATTGATTGTCAAATCACATCATTTTAGATTCCTGAGGCGTAATTATACAGTAGGATGGATCATCATTGTATGGGAAAATTTTGATTTTATCTCATCAATCCCCTTTTGCGTTTGAAATTACTGCGAACTATTTTGATGCAACTGGTTGAGCCCTCGCGCTCTGTAACATGGTTGAAATTTGAATGAGTTTTATTATGGGAAATTTCGCTTGCTTGCACTTTTTTGTCAAATTTTACATGAATCGTATAACCGATGATAATAAAATACAGGCTAAATTATGCCGAAAAATGTTTGCCGAAATGTCTTGATAATGATCGGCATCCAGTGCTAGTGAAGGTGGTCAAGCAATCAACTGAGAGGTTTGATATTTTGCAGCTCTGCCTATACGTTTAACATAACGTCGGAATATGAGCCATCAATAAGTTTCCAAATTCGATTATGGCTTCGATAAAATTTTTGCTTTTCTGAATAAGACTGACACAAATTTCGATTTTCTCTCAAGTCAAGAGGGGCCCCCCTTGGAAATATTGGTCGGAATTCAACATTTTGAGGAAGGGCACAAATAAATAAACTAATAAATTTTTAAATTTTAAGGTGAAATTAGAGTCCTCAAAAAAAATCTTACCAAATCCGATGAGTTGAGCGGTTTTGCTTAATTGTTTGGGTATTTTTTCATCAAATACATTTTTCATTTATTCTAGAGTATTCTCAGGATTCAGGAACACTTCGGCTTATGGCTTTTTTCCACAAGCATCCAATCGTTTTGCGGTCTTCGAAGGAAAGTTTCATAAATGATTTTTCTACAAGAAGCGTTGATCGATTTGAATTAAGGAGACAAGGGGAGACCTCTGGGACCCATAGTAAATCCTATGAAAACTTTGGACCGCTTGCGCTAAATTGTAGTTTCACCGATTACGCTGAAATTTTGCACAGTTCATATGGGACCTAAATGGAATCAAAAAAGTCGACTGGAGCGAGGACTTGATGTTTGTCCCATACTAGCGCAGTGCTGATTATAGATTCATCATTCGATTTAAAGGACCAAATTTCGCATAATCTGTTCGATGATTGTTTAGAGCAAATAGATTATGACCTCTTAATAGTCTAGCAGGAATATATAAATTGATGTTTGATAATAGGTTAGCAGAGTCAATGCGTTGAGATACTAAATTATTTATAAATGATACCATGGCTAACTCTCGATGCTCTTTCAAAGTTTGGATATCTATAAGCATGAATCGAGCCTCATAATAAGGCAGTGGTAAAGAGGTCCAACCTAACTTTCGTAAAGCATATAAGAGATACTGCTTTTGTATTGATTCGATTCGATTCTTGTGAGTTACCATGATCTTACATAAGCAAGGTGCAATGTTTTTATTGTATATTGGTCCTGAAAGTTGTAGCCAAAACGCTTAATGAAGCCTAGCACATTAGTAGCGTTATAATGATAAGTGAAAGTTAATTTCGAATCTAAGATAACACCCAAATGTTAGGAAGTCAGTCGCGCTCGGAACCAGAACACCATATCGACAGCAGCATTATTTCACGCAGCTTCAATACTGCAAATTCAATGAGCCGCAGTGCAGTTCCTACCGGGCTCACTGATTGAATAACACTGCCTAACCGATTGTTTCTAGGCAGCGCCGGCGTCGGGGTCACCAGAATGTTCCCGAAGGGAAACCAAATTTCTGTAGCAGCTGACGATTTTTGTAGCATTAAGCGTTATTTATTTCCATTAAATTAAGCAATTTTCATAAACTTAACTTTCTACTTACAATAAAGTGGTTTCCTTTCGAATCTTCGAATAACTTCTTGGATGTTGAACACTGGTGCAACTACCCTAATGAAACCTCAGTGGATATGTAGGTTTTATTATGCCTCTCAAGAAAAATCAGAATATGGCGATTATCTGCCTCTGGCTTCTGATATTAGTGCGAAAGTCACTCATCATAACAGCGTCACCAGATTTAAAAGTATATATTTCCACTATATGGGGTTTGACAGCAAGAACACTCATTCCACTGAGCTTCTCTTGCCGTTCGTCACAAATACATTCAAAAACATCTGTCACTTCGTGAAACCCACGTGCTTTTGTTTTGGCGGGAACACTTTTTCTTTTGTTTTGCCTTGCGACTGTCATGCGGCGGTATGCCTTGCGAGCGTACGACCGCCGCAGGACTCTAATAAAAGATAAGCGCGACAATATGCTGTCGGATACAATTACAATCAATCACTATTTCTAATTCATTCCATCGGTATCTACTTACGGTCCAGTTCTTCGGAACAGCAATTTAACCACGGTCTTCTTTAGAAGTTGATTTGTTATAAACGGAACCTACAGACAATAATTATTAACATTTAACGTTTTCATAACATTTCCGTTTCTTTTCAGTTTCTACTCACGAAATTTCATATAACCACCGTCCCACGATATGTCAACTGAATCCAGATATCTGAATGCCGATAAACTAGTTTCTTTTGTAATTTTCACTTACTTTACTTTGCAAACACTTTTAACTTTGTGTCGTTTAGTGCAATGGCGAAATATTCGAAGAGTTCCACTGATGTTTTATTTACATTTCTCTTCTACTACTAATCATTATTCCACCTATCTCTCTCTGCCTACTACTACTACACGGAACCAGAAATCAACCCAAATAAAGGTTCTTTCTACTCATATCGGCTCTTCCGTGCGAGAACCCAAATTTGGCTAAACCGCGTTAAAGCTCTGAGTGGGTAGTTTCCTTTTGATCCCGGCAGAAAATTGCAACCCATCGCAAAGTTTTTTCTACCCATCGTTGACTTTCGAAAGTACCCTAGTGGGTTGAAATAAACCCACTTTTGGGTAAACGACAAAAACCCCAAATTTGCCTTCTCGCACGGACATTATCGGCTAGGTAGCTGCTTCTCGCTTTGTTTTTGACAACATTGCGAAGGGGAGAGCGAGGAAACAACCCACTGCTGGGTAAAAAGTTCAAGCGGTTTACTTATTTTTGCGTTCTTTTAACGTATTTTTTAGGTAGTCTGTTTTTTTCCGTGTACCACTGTACGCGAGCTGTCATGCACCCAAAATAATATTCACCTTAGGTTTACGTGAAAGCATACATAGATTTTTTCCACAGTACTTTTCACGTAAAATTTATTTGGGGGTCCGGTTATGCAAAGCCAGCCAGATCCCAGTCCATTGTAAACAGTTGTCAGATAATATATACGTGATTTTCCAGTTTATTATAAATAGCTGTCAGATTATCATTACATGAAATTCGAATTAAAAACATTGGATTTCTGACATCAGTTATTATCATATGTATAATATTTTGTTGTTCACTTCATCCGGATTGACACACTTGCTAAATAAATAAAAGCATTCCGATTTATTGATCATTTAAGAATAAAAAACAAAATATAGAAACACTTTCTCATTCTCATTACAAAGGCTTCTCGTTTTTTTTTGCAGTAACAAACCGGATGCCACCGCTTCCGATGACATTTGAAGCGCACTTCTGTTGGACAGCATTGTGCATTCTGTTGGCATTCTGTGTTTTCTGCAAACAGAAGTAATGAAAATTTATTTTTTTGAAAACCAAATATTTTACGCACGAGAACTTACGTTTTTCTCCGCGAGCTGATTGATACGCGAAAAAAGAATCTCCGTACCCGTTCGCTCCAAGTACCTACTCCCAAATCCTGCAGGAACAGCGCCAACATCTCATTAAGTCCTATATCGCACTCTGGAATAATTGTTGTAATTGGTTTAAATGTACATTTACGATTTATTTCGATTACTTACGTTTGAAAATCTCTAAAATTTGCGAAAAATGTCCAGGTCCGCAAGGATGTCCGGCGCCATGTTGAGTTTTGGTATTTTTTCACACAGGAAGGTCACTTAAAATCGATATGTCACCCAACACTGAAGTTCTACGTGACCAATCACGTAGCATGGATATGACAAAATGTGACTCGAATGGGAATATCACGTAGAGATTACGAATGAATTGGAGGCTTTTATCGGAATCCGATAAACTAGGAATATGGAAGGCAAATTCCAATTCAAGTGATGAATCACGTACACCTAACGGGAATATTTTTTTGCGTGTGCTGCGGTGTTATGTTGCGACTAGACCGGTCCATTATTAGACCGTCCCAGAAAATTAACCTTATTGCGGCGTCACAACACTCTAATTCTATTACACTTTACAACTTCTTGCTTTCCTAAAAATATACGAATAATGTGTGTAGAAATTTGATAATGCAGCCATAAAATAAAGAGTGGATGATTAACTTCGGTGTCCCGATACATGTGCTCGTTGTTAGGGACAACGGCAAGAAATGATCATAGTAGTCGAGATCACACAGTGTGCTATGTTTTCAGCTGAACGTAATAGAATTATATTTTTTCACGTTTAACTGCAGTTGGCTTTTTCTACACCATTGGTCAAATATGCAGATTTCTCTTAAAAAACATTCTCTGACTTCTACACTTTTTAATTTCCATAAAAAGTTTCATATCGTCACATATATAAGGATCTTGATGTGCTTAAGAATATACGTGATATCGTTTACAAACAATATAAAAAGCAAAAGTCTTTAATGTGAGCCTTGAGGAACTCCTGATGATACTACCCGGGATATACTATAGTAAATGCTCTTGAAATCTCCCCTTAAACCTTGAAATTTTAAGTTCAAATTACCGTTTACACCATTTTGTAACATGCGTAAGTATTTAACGGAAATCAACGTTTCCAACCAAGTCTTCAAAAATGATAAGTCTTACAGAACTGTTTATACCCACGGAAAAAGTTTCTTGGAAGCATGATAATGAATGTTGAGCAAGAGACCGTCCGTCCGTCCTCTGAGAATTCTAATATTTCTCCATCAGAAAGGCAGCAACGAAAGCGATTCGTCAGCTTTCAATTTTACGAATCGATAATGATCACCGAAAAATATCGATAGCAAAGAAAGTACGTATAGGTATGAATATTCAAAGCCCATTGGGACCAATGCCAGATGTTTTCAAAAGGAAGGGGAATATTATACAACGGGGAAATGTTCGTTATCAGATTCCAGCGAATGTCATTGGACTACGAATAAGCGATTATACTTGATGGATGGAACAGTGAAGCAACGTGGATAGAAGAGCATGATTCAAAGTACAGCGATGGGGCGAAATGGCCAAACACATAAAAGTGACCTGACCATTATTAATGGTGAACGGAGCCAAGATGTGTTTTTAAAAGAAGGAACCTTAATTAAAGCCTATCAGATTAATTCACAGTAACTCTTTTCCGGTTTTCCTTGCTCGTTCTTAGGATTTTCTAGTGATTTTGTTATCAACCATGTACTTTCAAGGAGTGGATCGTAGTAGGTCGTGAATGATTGTGTTGTAATCGTTTGTCATGTTTTTTCTCGGTTCCGCGAATAGAAATACACTAGAACTCCAATGGCGCTGTTGTAACTTTTCCAACTTAATTAAATTGATAACTCTAATTGTAATTAATCATTGTTTTTAAGTAATCATCTTGTAAAGGATACTTTGTTTTGGTAAACAAAATTTATTTGACACTTCTAGTACCGCTAATGACGCTGTAAGGGCGTGGCAAACTAGATGTTAGTCACACGAACAGCCCCGACATTGGACTTCTGTGGCTAGTTATTCTACTGTTCCGCGTTACTAGTATTTGACCAGCTGAATTAGGCAATGGTTGTTAACGCCATCCACCGAGATTTTCATGACATGGTTCCGGTGATGCATGACCGAGTCGAATGGAGACGACTCCTACGCGCAGCAGAGGATACTCAGGCCCTAGTCTGACCGGTAAGGTAAGTAAGGATATTTGGGAAACGCAACTGGAAGTCAACAATTTCTTCTCCAGAGTACCGGAATCGGTACAATTTGACAGTGACAGGGATGCCAGATGATTATCTGTCTGTCTGTCTGTCTGTCTGTCTGTCTGTCTGTCTGTCTGTCTGTCTGTCTGTCTGTCTGTCTGTCTGTCTGTCTGTCTGTCTGTCTGTCTGTCTGTCTGTCTGTCTGTCTGTCTGTCTGTCTGTCTGTCTGTCTGTCTGTCTGTCTGTCTGTCTGTCTGTCTGTCTGTCTGTCTGTCTGTCTGTCTGTCTGTCTGTCTGTCTGTCTGTCTGTCTGTCTGTCTGTCTGTCTGTCTGTCTGTCTGTCTGTCTGTCTGTCTGTCTGTCTGTCTGTCTGTCTGTCTGTCTGTCTGTCTGTCTGTCTGTCTGTCTGTCTGTCTGTCTGTCTGTCTGTCTGTCTGTCTGTCTGTCTGTCTGTCTGTCTGTCTGTCTGTCTGTCTGTCTGTCTGTCTGTCTGTCTGTTGTCTGTCCTCGTCTGTCTGTCTGTCTGTCTGTCTGTCTGTCATGTCTGTCTGCTCTGGTCGTCTGTCTTCCGCTAGCTCTTCTGCTGGTCGGCTCTGTCTGTCTGTCTGTCTGTCTGCAGTCTGTCTGTTCAGTCTGTCTGTCATGAAGCTCTGTCAGTCTGCTAGTAGTCTGTCTGGATGTCTGTAACGTACAGTCTGACTGTTGTTGTTCTGTCTGTCTGTCTGTCTGTCTGTCTGTCTGTCTGTCTGTCTGTCTGTCTGTCTGTCTGTCTGTCTGTCTGTCTGTCTGTCTGTCTGTCTGTCTGTCTGTCTGTCTGTCTGTCTGTCTGTCTGTCTGTCTGTCTGTCTGTCTGTCTGTCTGTCTGTCTGTCTGTCTGTCTGTCTGTCTGTCTGTCTGTCTGTCTGTCTGTCTGTCTGTCTGTCTGTCTGTCTGTCTGTCTGTCTGTCTGTCTGTCTGTCTGTCTGTCTGTCTGTCTGTCTGTCTGTCTGTCTGTCTGTCTGTCTGTCTGTCTGTCTGTCTGTCTGTCTGTCTGTCTGTCTGTCTGTCTGTCTGTCTGTCTGTCTGTCTGTCTGTCTGTCTGTCTGTCTGTCTGTCTGTCTGTCTGTCTGTCTGTCTGTCTGTCTGTCTGTCTGTCTGTCTGTCTGTCTGTCTGTCTGTCTGTCTGTCTGTCTGTCTGTCTGTCTGTCTGTCTGTCTGTCTGTCTGTCTGTCTGTCTGTCTGTCTGTCTGTCTGTCTGTCTGTCTGTCTGTCTGTCTGTCTGTCTGTCTGTCTGTCTGTCTGTCTGTCTGTCTGTCTGTCTGTCTGTCTGTCTGTCTGTCTGTCTGTCTGTCTGTCTGTCTGTCTGTCTGTCTGTCTGTCTGTCTGTCTGTCTGTCTGTCTGTCTGTCTGTCTGTCTGTCTGTCTGTCTGTCTGTCTGTCTGTCTGTCTGTCTGTCTGACCTTTATGGATTCGGAAACTACTGAAACGATCCGTGTGAAATTTTGTGTGTGGGTATTGTTGGGGCCGGGGAAGGTCCTTAGTTTGGTGCGAGACCTCTCCGATCTCTGGAACGGGGGGTTCCCATACAGATGACTTTGTAGGAGACGTCCCTAGAGAGCTGTATGTAAAGAACACAGTAGGCAGGCAGTACGACGTTTGTCGGGACAGCTAGTATCTAAATATAACGAAATTTGAAATAGATATCAACCGTTGATATAATTATATAATGTTTTTATTATGTCTTTCTGATGGGAAATGTTAACCATGTGTTTTCACACATGAAGATGCATGGTTGTTTATTGCCAAGCTATGGTGCTGTCCGTTTATTACGCATGGTTTTGTGAGGGCAGGGGTGTTAAAACTATGAAAGCCAATCAAATAAGACAGTTTATCTTTAAAAACGAGGAAAATTTTAAAACGGTATCTAACCCCACCTTTCTATTTGCTGATATATGGCAAATGTCAAAACAGAAATAATATATTGAATCATAGATAGTAATGAACAAATCAGTAACTCCTGAATACTTTATCATTCAATTCGCACAA
Organism: Aedes albopictus; assembly: GCF_035046485.1. Lineage (NCBI taxonomy): Eukaryota > Metazoa > Arthropoda > Insecta > Diptera > Culicidae > Aedes > Aedes albopictus. Next base: position 4,905,138 of record NC_085138.1, read on the forward strand.
CAGGATGAAACAAAACTAGCTATGAATCATTTAAATCCAAACCCAGTCATGTTTTACATTGGAATTTCGCAACATCTGTGCTTGGGGTGCATACAGGAGCAACCCCACCATTGGCGAAGGTAAAGGGGGGCAAGGGGGGGGGGGCACTTGACCCCCCTAACTCTAAATTTCCGTTTAAATACGCCAAAAAATGTTTCAGAAAAATTATTAAAATATATAGAATCAATTTGGCGCCAGCAAATTTCACTAGATACGCCAAAAAATGTTTCAGAAAATTAATAAAATATATAGAATCAATTTGGCGCCAGCGAATTACACTAGATACGCCAAAAAATGTTTCAGAAAAATTCACTTCACTTCACTGAACTGAACTGAAGATATTTATATATAGGGACTCAGACGTTCTTTGAACTTATTCTGGTAAGGCATGTTTCTCTGGCGATAGAATGATCGCCTTTGCATAGGGTAATAGCAGTTTCACTCTTTCGCGTTGGCATTTGATTGAGAACACTATAACAGACGTTTTAAGGTTGAAGTATGATTTCTTTTGTAGTTGAACTTTGCCTACTATTTGGCGTTTTCTTATCAGGTTTTTGCTGCACTCTAGGCCATGCTGCATTTCAGATGAAGCATTTACCAGCATTGTGCAAAAAATAAAAACGATTTTTTGCTCAAAATCATAAAACCGATCACGTATTTCTTTCACGTTTCACGGAAAACGTTGATTGTACGGGAGGTATTGTATTTAGGATCTTATAACATAGATTATGTCAATCAGTTAAGCAAAAAGCATACGTAGCTCAAAATAATACATATGAAGAGCCATCTCAGAGGTATTTTGATGCAAATCAAGTTTATATGAAACTTTTTAGACAAAAAAATGTTGATATTTTTGTCATTTATCAACGCCTTTAAACAATCTGCTCTAAAACTGCTTTTTGAGTATTTTTTCAAAGAATGGCCACTTCAAGCATAGTAAAATCCAAATACGTCCCTGAATCTCTTAGCGAAGCGTGTTTTACGTATTGAAAGCAATTTTGTGAATTGGAACAGAAACCCCCATACACCGATAAATGCCTAAAAGTATGCAATGCCCTTGGATTTTCATCTAGTTTAAACTGTTGTGTTCAAAATGTGTTACAAAATCCAATTAATCAGAACTTACTATGCGTAACATGATCAAATGTTTATGAACTGTAAACATTATATTGTTTCTCAGATAATGGTTCTTGATAGCTAAATTCACCGAGTTTTAATCAGTACTTCGCAAACGTACATAAGTATACAGCGAAAAATGAAATTATCTGGACAGGCAACATTTTCTCATATAAAAAAAAACTGGTCAACTATTTGTAACTTTTCATTAAGTGCATCAAAAAATCACAAATTTGTACTGTAAGTTGATCATCTAGTCCACGGGTTCCCAACCAGTGGTCCGCGGCCCCCTGGGGGCCGTGAAGCCAGTCTAGGGGAGCCGCGATGTTACCAAAAAAACTGGTAAATTTTTATTCTATTTTGTGCAAATTATACCAATGTTTAATTTTGTATACCGCCATCCCCAAAAGCCACAACTCGAACAACAAATGTTCAGTATAAAACGCCTTCAGAAGAAAAAACTTTTTCGGCTGCGCCGCTATTTTTCAGCTTCATGACATAATTTGTACGAAATGTGAGTGTCGAATAAAAAAAAGTATCATTGATCGTCGAAAATCCCTCAATCCCTAAATTTCTGGCTACGTCACTGTACGAAAAAAACTCGGTTTCGTTCATTTAAATCATATTGTTTTTCTTCAAAAAAATTTGATTGGGCCGCAGGTGTTTTGACAATTCTTAAAGGGTCGCCACCTCAAAAAGTTTGGGAAGATTTTGAAGTAAATTCTTAATTTTTAATCGTGTCTTCAACTTAAATCAATAGAAAGGATCTGATTGATCCAATTATCGATATTTAGAAGAATGTGTTCTTTTTAGTTCTTCGGATAATAACATAAAGCACAGTGCCTGTCCAAACTACATACATGTCCATTGTCAAAATTATATTTTTTACCCTATTCCTCCAAGAATTCCTCCTGGAATTTTTAAGAAATTCTTACAAAGATTGCTTCAGAAATTTCTGAAGGAATTCTTTCAGGGATTCTATTAAAGTATCCTCCAGCAATTTTTATCCAGGATTATTTCGATCAATTCTTGTTGGAATTCCTCAAGGGGTTTCTCAAGGAATTCCTTCAGTTATTCCTCCAGAGATTTCTCAAAAATGCCGTTCCGGCAGACATTTCTTTACAGTTTCTTGTAGGATTACATCTAGAAATTCCATCAGAACTTTCTCTAGAGATTTCTGCAGGAGACCGTTCACAGATTCTTTCAGCGATTCCTATATGAATTTTTCTATGAAGATTTTTTTTCTCCAGAGATTCTTTCAGGTATTCGGGTGGGTCGGAATGGTTGGGGGTGGATTGATACCATCAAGAATTGCTCCAGAGATTCCCTCAGGCTCCTCTCTCTCTCCTCTTGTTGGCGTAACGTCCTCACTGGGACAAAGCCTGCTTCTCAGTTTAGTGTTCAATGAGCACTTCCACAGTTTTTAACTGAGAGCTTCCTCTGCCAATGACCATTTTGCATGTGTATATCGTGTGGCAGGCACGAAGATACTCTATGCCCAAGGAAGTCAAGGAAATTTCCTTTACGAAAAGATCCTGGACCGACCGGGAATCGAACCCGTCACCCTCAGCATGGTCATGCTGAATACCCGTGCGTTTACCGCCTCGGCTATATGGGCCCTCAGGCATATTCCCTCAGGCATTTCTTCCAAAATTCCTCCACGAGTTATTTTTCTAGCAGTTCCTCGAGGGATTTCTCCAAAGTTTCTTTAGGTATTCATACAAAGACTGTTTCATAAATTCATATTAGGATTTATTCTGACCTTTCTTCAGGAAATCTTCAGGAGTTTTTACAGGGCTTTATTCCTTGGCATTTGTTCAAGGAATATTTCTAGGAGTAGCTGCAGAGGGTTCTTCAGTTCTTCCAGGCATTTTTTAGAGTTTCCTTCAAAATATTCTTTACCTTCATAAATTTTCATAGCAATTGCTTGACGAATTCCACCAGGGCTTTTGTGTTCAAAAATTTCAGCAAGATTTTCACTCATATCTAGAGAAATTGTACAAGAAATTCTTCAAAGCATTTCTCCTGAGGAATTTCCACAAGTTCTTTCAGGAATGACTATAGAAATTTCTCCAGGGATTTCTTCAGAAATCCATAAAAAAAATGTCCTTTTTGGAGGAAACTCCTCCAGAAATTCCTTAACAAATACCTTCAGAAATTTCTTCATAAACTCCACCAAGAGTGTTTCCTTGGGATTATTTCCAGAATCCCTCCAGAAGTTTATCATGACTTTTTTTAGGAATTCCTTTAAAGATATCTCAGGGAATTCCTTCAGGTCCCCCAACGATTATTTCAGGAATTTTTGTCCTTTCATATTTTTTTTTCTAAAACTTCTTCTAGGAATCTCCACAGGTATCTTCTGGAGTTCTTTCATGGATTCAGAATATCCTTAAGCGGGATTCCTTAAGAAATTCTAGAACTCCTCCAGTATTTTTTTGTGAAATTTCTGGATGAACTGCTGAAAAACATCTCTGGAGGAATCTTTGTATGAGTCACAGTGGATATTTCTGATGGAATCACAGGAAAATTTTTAGAAAGAACCATTGTAGGGGTTTCTACAAGAATCCCTGAAGGAATTTCTCAAGGATATGCTAAAGGAACTCTTGGAGGAATTTCCGCAGGATTTTTAAAGGTATTTCTAGGAGGTATTTCTAGGAGAATTTACGAAGAAAAATCCAAGGAACAACTTTTACTGATATTCCTAAAGAAATCCTTAAACAACTGAAAGAGTCTCTGGAGATATTTCCGAAAAAAAATCCCTGAAGAAATTTGAAAAGGAATCCATGGAGGAATTACTAAGAGAATGCATGAAGTAATTTTTGAAAAAATTTCCAGTCTAATACCAGTAAAAATCCCTGAAGGTATTTTTGAAGGAATTCCAGGAAAAGTCCTGAATGAATCTCAGGAGGAATATCTGAGGGAAATTTCTGAAGGAATAACAAGGAAAACTTCCTGGAAAACGCTTGGTGGAACTCCAAGAAGAATTCATTGAGAAACTCTAGAAGAGTTCTTAAAGAAATCCTTCAATAGAGTACCCGGAGGATTTTTTTTAATATTCCTGGAGAAAGCCGAAAAATCTCATGAAAAATTTCCAATTGAATTTCTGTTGAAATGGCAAGTAAATATTTCTGGAAATTTTCTGAATCCGTGGAAAATTTTCTAAAGGTATCCTTGGAGGAAACGCTGGAAGAATTTCAGAAGAAATACATACAGAGGAATACTGGAACGCAAGAATCTCTGTATGAATTTCTGCAGGAATCCCTGGATCAATTCCCGCTAGAATCACTGGAGATAATAATGCAAGAATCTCTGCGGGAATTCTCGTTCGTTTTTCTGGATGAACCCGTGAAGTAATTTCTGGAGACTTTACTGCGGATGTTTCCAATGGAATCCTTGGTGAAATTCCCGAGGAAATCTCTGAAGGAGTTCGTGAAGAAATCCCGTATGAGTTCCTGTAGGAATCACCGGAATATTTTCTGAAACAACCTTTAAAAGAACTTCAGAATGCGAAGATGAACCAGCATAGGGCTGGGAATCTCAATAATAAAAAAAATTAAACTTCTGGATTCGCTGGACAAACTTCTGATTCCTTCAGAGGGATTTTCTAAAGGATTTTCCAAAGTCTTCTATCTGAAGTAATCCCAGGCGAAGTTTCAGAAGGAGTCCATGGGAAATTTCCTTAACAAATTATTGGATAAATTTCTGAAGAAATTTTTAAGGGCATATCTGAAGGGCATATCTGAAGAAATTTCTTAATGATTCCATTCAGCTAGAACAATTTTTGAAAGGGTCCTCTGATTTTTTATGAATGAATCCTGGAGTAATTTCTGAAGATATCCATAGTGCAATTTTATAAGGAACCCATAAAAGGTTTTCTAAAAAAACCTCTGGAGAGATTTCTGAAAGAATCCCTGGAAAAATTTCTAAAGGAAACTTTGGTGGAAATGTATTATGAATCTCGAAAAGAAAAATAAAGGGAACTCAGAAGGATGTTCGGAAGGAATTCTTCGTGAAATTTCTGGAGGAATTCCAAACTTTGGAATTTCTGAAAGAAATTACTTGAACTATGTTTGAAGTAATCCGTGGATGATTGTCCGAAAGAATCTCAGGAGAGATTATTGAAAGAATCCATGGAGCATTTTTTTCGGAAGCTTATGGAGCTCTGGAGGAATTTCTGTAGCAGTTCATGGATGATTTTTTAAAAGAATCCCCGGAGAACCTTCTGAAGGAATCCGTGCAAGATTTTTTGAAAGAAATCATTAGAGGATTTTCTAAAGCAATCCATGGAAAAATTTCGAATGGAATCCATGGTAGGATTTATGGCAGAGTTCTTTGTTTTTTTTTTAGTTCTTAATTTTTGGATGAATCTTTTGGGAATTTCAGAGAAATTTCTGAATGATTTTATGCATTTACTAAAGGAATCCCTGAAATAATTCTTAAAGAAATTCCCAGAGAAATCTCAAAAGGAATCCCTGGCATAATTTCCTATGATTTCATGGAATACTTTCTAAAGGAATCACTGGAGGAATTTCTGAAGAAAATCATATAAAATTTTCAGAAGGAATCAAAAAAGGAATTTTTGAAGAAATTCGTGAATAGTTTTCTAAATGAATCCTTCGAGAAATTTCTGGAGAAAGCTCTAGAAAAATTTCTGAAGGAATTCTGATGAAGTTTATGGAGGAATTTTTCTAAAATAAACCGTTAAGAAATTTTTGCAGTTTCTAATTGAATTTCCAAAGAAATTTCCGAATGATTGCTTAATAGATTTCATGGAACCATTATTGAAGGAATCCCTTGAGGAATCCCTGAAAGCATTTTCAAAGGAATTCGTGAGAGAATTTCTGAAGAAATATATAGAAGAATTTCTGAAGACATCGGAGGACGAATAGAAGAATTTCTGAAGACATCGGAGGACGAATTTTTGAAATAAACCCAGGGAGTAGTCCCAATATCACAGAGATTTTTGTTTTGCAAATATTTTGTTTTGCAAATATGAGGGCGCAAAAATTATCAAATATCAAATAGGCGATTTTCTTATATTCAGGAGAAGCAATTTCCAATATCATAAAGATTATACTTTAACGTATGGAGGCACAAAAGTTGTAATATTTATTCACATCAATAATTACTCAAAGTGTGTGAGGGCGCAGAATAGTTCGAAAAATCATTTTATTAAATTCAAGAAGGCGGAATAAAATGTTTCTTCATACTGGAAAAAAAGATTTTTCTTACAATATGGGCAAAATAAAGCAAAATATTTTGAAAAATTACCGTGTAACTTTTCCTAAATTAATGAGGGCACTCAAAATTTCGAGAAAATTCACAGCTCTTCCAAAATCACAAAGGATTTTTTTCTTTCCCCAATGGGGGCGCAAAAAAAATATCAAAAAGGAAATTTTTCTCATGTGGACACAGGATTATCAATCAAATAGGCAATTTTCTTGCAGCAACAAGAAGGGAAGAAACATTCTTTAGAAAAAAGTATAGGCGGCTTTCTAACATTAAATAAGAAGTAGGTAAGGTAGGTATATATGATAAATGGAGAAGTTGCTCCACAAAGGCTTCGAAAGTTTCGAAACTTGGTTTAATATCAACAAATGCCAGTCTATTAAAACGCTAAAATATGATATTGCAAAAAGTTTACTGTTTGCGCAAAATAGTCTATGAAACTTTTGATCAACATTATAGCACACAGAGATTAATTTTTGGATATGTAAAAAAAAACCAGTCGGAATGTTAAACGTCTTAAGTAAGCGCCGCCATAATGCGATAGTATTTAAAAAGCACAATTTGTACCAACTGACTATGACCAACATTGTGCGCCGCCAAATTATAAACCTTTCCCATGATTTACCGACATGAATGCACACTAATGTGTAAAGTGTCGAAAATAAATTACCTAACTGACTTTCCCATGATTTAAGCTCTTTTAATATGTCTCTTGCCGCCAAATTACTATAACACTGGATACGCTAAATAATCGCTGCCCCCCATTATCAGAATCCTGGCTCCGCTACTGAACCCCACCATCTCGAATGTTTAACAAAAACGCAAGCAAAATACGTCCCCGTCGCCGCCGCCATGTTCGTTCGAGGAAACGGATTTCAATCCAATATTGAAAATATTTTATGCAATTCAATTTTTCATAATACCTTTCGAATTGAAGCGATTGGAAAAAGGGGGAAATTGCAACTGTTCTCTGTCTCTCTCTCGTTGCTCTCTCGCTAGCTTTTGGTGCACGAAGCTTTTCAAAGGATACGACGACGATGACGCGTTCTGCTTCATCGAGCGGAAACGGATGCCAACCATCGCAGCAGGAGCGCAGTAGACATAGAAGAGATTTGATTTGGGGAATGTGGGATAAATCGCGCCTCGTATGAAAAAAGAGACTTTATTTCAGTTTTCACTAAATGATTGGTTACTATTGTTATACCCGAAAAGAGTCGGAAGTAAATGCCATTTTTAGCACTTAAAATCAATCTGGACTGACAAACATTGGCATAATATCCTAAAAGTTCTATCAACTGCCTGTAATGATCAACAAAGACTTTCCACAAAATAGGAAATGAGACTTTTCATCCCGATGGTGCGCACTCAATCCCGATTTCCTCTAAGACGATGCCATCAATGCTGGTGCGTCCTTTAGGGTAAAATCTATTTGTCTGTTATTGTTGTGTTTGCATTATTCAACTCCCTTGCTCATTTGTTTGTCCTGGACTGTTTGATATTTGGTTTACTGCACAACTAATGCAGTAAAGCCAGCTGCGGCTAAGAAAGCAAAATTTTCCAATGTGTTTGGTTTCGTTTGAATGGGAGGTTACCGTTCGCACGTGGACTACGTAACAGTCCCACAAACATATAGTTACTACAAAGTACAAGAAAGTATGACTTTTGAAATACTAAATTAATCATAAACCATGCGTCTCCATGAACACATGGCATTTGAATGACAGATATGTATGCTATATGGCAAAGAAAGCCCTTCAATTAATAACTGTGGAAGTGCTCAAAGAACACTAAGTTGAAGCGAGGCAAGCCAAGTCCTAGTGGGGACGTCGAGCCATAAGAAGAAGAAGAAGATATGTATGCTGAACAAATCTGTGATGATGGATTACAATGGAAGCCATTCTAACCCTGATATGGTTGAAATTCTTAAACGGCAATTCAAACTGATCATTTAAACATGTTTCTATTTAATGCAATCTTGAACTGCAGACCACATCACCCACTACTGCTTCTCATGCACGGCACAAACGTGCCAAGTGGAGCAGTAAGTATTACAAAAGCATATGTAAACGGCCAAAAGGACCGACTGGGCGTCGACGTCGTCGTTGCCGTCGTTTTTCTGCCACTAGGTACCTACTGCTTTCGGGTGCAGGCGGTTGCTGTTGGCTGCTCTCTTAACAGTATCAAGTTGCCAATCTTATCACGTTCGATATCATCGGTCACGTTCTCGCGCGAAGGCTTGTTTTGGATAGGATCTGGTCAGACGCTAGTGGTTAACATGATATCAAAAAACCCAAATTGATCCACCTAGTGGTGATAGTGCCTTTCTCGTTGTATATGTTCTCACGATCTTTCCGTCGACATAAGTCAAAGTGTTCCTGAATCCTGATATTATTTTAAGAAAAGCTAGCATTTTATCAAAGCCATTATTGAATTGCCCTAAAACTTATTGATGGCACATATGTTCAACGTATGAGCAGAGCTGAATAATATCGGATTTCTCGGTTGACTGCTTGAGCAGCTTCACTAAGACTGGAGGCTGATCAATATCAAGACGATACTAACAAGCTAAGATATAACTTTTTACACAATCACAGACCACTTTGCGGTCTTCAATAAACTTTTTTATGCACATTTTAAATAATATTTTATTGACCGTTGAAAACAAGAACGTAGTGAGTATAGTGAGACGTCTGTTTTTATGTGGGTTTAATTTGTTTAAAGTTCTTGTTCTTATAAGTACACATATTTATCGCTTGCATTGATTTTATTTACTTTCGTAGTTCCGGCGAAGCACCAAACGCTGGTTGTGCAACCCTACCGGTTGTCTCTAATGTGGTATGAGACTATTTCCTAGTTAACCGTTCCTGAGGTTATTAAAAAAAGCCGTGATGTGATGTGTCGTATGGTACATTTGATTACTTTCGATGCGGTACCGGAACAGGTTCCGGAGCACCACCGGGTCTCCCAAATATAGTTTGAGACTATTTCATTGCTAACGTTCATTATTTTACCTTAACAATCACGATTTGATTTATCTTATGCATGGGTATAGATCACTTTTACATTTGACCACTTCCAGTGGGACAACGTGAACTGGTTTCGGGACACTACCGGTTGTCTAAAATACATATCGTCTGAGACTGAGGCTATGTTATTACGAATCGATCATCGTGTTATCAAAAGAGGGACTCCAGTTGGCCTGGTGGTTAAGGCTATGGATCGCGAATCCTAAAACGGCGGGTTCGATTCCCGTTACGGTCGGGAAAATTTTCTCGATTTCCTGGGCATAGTGTATCATTGTACTTGCCTCACAATATACAAATGGCACGCAAAGAAAACCCTTTAATTAATAACTGTGGAAGTGCTCTAAAGAACACTAAGTTGAAGAGAGGCAGGCCAAGTTCCAATGCGAATGTCGAGCCATAAAGAAGAAGTTATGAAAAAACTGCTATTTGATGTACTGTCAAACCCCGCGTATTCATCACTTTTTAATACGACACTTTTTAATTCATACCCCGCAAATTTGGTGCTTTCCGACACCTGATCCGTTTGGTGATCAACTGCAGTGAACTTCGGAAGCCTACAATCGTAAAATGAACAAGCTAATAATTCGTACCACTACAATATCTGTAAGATTTATTTTCAAAAACAAATCCAACAATCTAAATAAAACTAAAATAGGGTTAGTTTATCGAATCGAAGTTTACCCAGGTAATTTGACAGCAATCATTGTCGAATTAGCGTGGTTTTATGGTACCATACGCATGGGTTTGGTTCAATTTCAATTTTTTCCACTTTCGGTTCACATTTTACCACATACCGATTGTCCCTAATGCACAAGTTTCATTCAAATTGTTAATAAGTTTTCCTAAAAAGTCGCAAATTGATGTAATACATGCATGGGTTTGGTTCATTTGTGCATTCCGCCAGTTCCAGCGAGACACTCAAAACTGGTTCCGGAACACTACCGGTAAATGTGGCCTGAGACTATTTTCTTGCTGACCGTTCTTCGCGTTATCGAAGAAGCCATTATTTAATGTGCTGCGTGTATGCGTTTGGTTCCGTTCTACATTTGACCACTTCCGTCGGGGCACCTGGAACCGGTTTCGGCACACTATTGGTTTCCAAAGTATGGTCTATGATTTTTTTTCTTGTTAACCATTCATCAGGTTACCTAAAAAATCATTTAGGGTGTCGAATTTATGGATTTGGTTCTCCTTTACATTTGTCCACTTCTGATGGGGCAACTCTAATCGGTTGTGGTACACTACCGGTTGTCTCCAATAGGGCCGGAAACTTTTTTTTGCCAAATTATAATACCTAAAAATGCGCGATTTGATGCATGCATGGGTTTGATTAACTTTTATATTTAGCCATTTCCGGCGGGATACCCGGAAACGGATTACTGCCGATTCAGATATGTTCTGAGAATATTTTCCTGCTTACTGTTCATCAGGGTATCAAAAAAGTCACTATTTGATATGCCGCATGCATGGGTTTGGTTAACTTTTATACTTGGCCATCTCCGGCGGGACATCTGGAACCAGTTCCGTAATACTACCGGTTCCGATATGGTCTGAGATTGCTTTCCTGCTTACTGTTCATCACGTTATCGAAAAAGCCGCAATTTGATATGTTGCATACATGGTTTTAGATCAATTTTATGTTTGGCCACTACCGGCGGGACACCCGGAACCGGTTCCGGAACACAGCCGGTTCAGATATGGTCTGAGAATATTTTCCTGCTAACTGTTCATCAGAACATAAAAAGTCCACTATTTGATATGTCGCATGCATGAGTTTGGTTAACTTCTATACTTGGCCACCTCCGGCGGAACATTTGGAACCGATTCCGAAACACTACTGGTTCCAATATGGTCTGAGATTGTTTTCCTGTATACTGTTCATCACGTTATCGAAAAAGCCGCGGTTTGATATGTCGCATGCATGGGTTTAGTTCACTTTTATGTTTGGCCACTTCCGGCGAGACACCCGGAACCGGTTCCGGGACACTACGGTTCATATATGGTCTGAGACTATTTTTCTGCTTACCATTCATCAAGTTATCGAAAATGCCGTAGTTTGATGTGCCGCATGGATGGGTTTGTAGCGTTTTCATATCTGGCCTCTTCCTGGGGTACCGGTCCGGAACACCTAAATGGCCATAACTCCGGAACGGCTGGACCGATCCGAACCATTTTCAATAGGAAACAATGGGACCAGATTCCGCGTCGAATGAACCATCGGTCATTAAAATCGGTTGAGGTTTAGTTCAAAAAAGTGATGTGAGTTTTTTTTGTCCACACACATACACACATACACACACATACACACACACACACAGACATCACCTCAACTCGTCGAGCTGAGTTGATTAGTATATGTGACTCGACCCTCCGGGCCTCCTATCAAAAAGTCATTTTTGGAGTGAACATATAGCCTTTCCAGTACACTTAGTGTACGAGAAAGGCAAAAATATTGTATAATGGGCTCCACTGCGAGAAATTCGCCTTTAGATGCTTTTCGCTGGTTGTATGTAGAATATTTTAGAAAATTACTTTTTAGCGATTTTTCTCGCCAAAGCATTTAAGTCATTGTGAGTATGATTCTTAAAAATTACAAAATGTTCACATAGTGCAGGTTGGATACGATAATACTACGTCGGCTCCACCCCATTACCCCAAACGCCATTACTCCGAACGCCACTACCCCGAATGCCGTTACCCCGAATAGGCCACTATCCCGAAAGCCATTACCCCCAAAGGCATTTCCCCGAAAGCCACTACCCCGAATGGGCCATTACCCAAATAGTGTTGGCCGTGGAAAAGTTATTAGGAATTGATGAAGATGGTTACAAGATTATTCTATTCTAAAACAGACAGATAACGATTCTTCCCGTTCATTAATGTATCATTCATGCTCACTCGTGAAAACGGTAGAAGTAAATGCAATGAAATTATAAAAACACATTTATTCCATGTGTGTGATACTCAGTCTGTATGGCCGATGCACTTCTAAAGGAATCCCTGGAGGATTTCCTGGAGGATTCCTAAAAAAATCCTTGAAGGAATTCCTAGAAGAATCTCAGAAGGAATGCATGCAGGAATCGCTGGAGAAATTCTTGGAATAATTCCTGGATAAACTCCGGGAGGAATTCCTGGGGAAATTTCTGAAGCAATCCCTAGAGGATTTTTTGGAGAAATTTCTGGAGAAATTGCCGTAGATATTGTGGAGGTATTCCTAAGGGAATTGCTGGAGGAATGCTCAGAGCAATCCCATAAGGAATTTCTGAAGGAATGCCTGGAGGAACCCCTGGAGAAATTCCTGAAGACATGCCTGTAGGAATTCCTGGAGGAATCTAGAGAAATTCCTTGAGAAATCTCTAGAGGAATTACTGGAGGAATCCCTGTATACATTCCATGGAGAATCCCTGGAGGAATCCTTAGAGAAGTCCCTGGAGCAATTCCTGGAGAATTTCCTTGTAGAACTACTGGAGCACGTTTCAGGAGGAATTCCTGGAGGAATCTCTAGAGGAATTCCTTGAGGTATCTCAAGATGAATACCGGCAGGAATCTCTGGAGGTATTCCAAGAGGAATCTCTAGAGAAATTGCTAGAGGAATGCCCAGAGGAATTCTGGAGCAATTTCTGGAGGAATCCCTTGAGGAATTCTTGGAGAAATCCCAGGAAGGAATTCTTGAAGAAATCCAAGGATCAATTTCTGAGGGAATTCTAGGAGGAGCTTCTGATGAAATCCCAGGTGGAAATACTGAAGAAAACGCTGAAATTCCAGAGGAAATCCTGAAAGAATCCTGAAAAGAGTACGCAGAGGAACTTTTGGAGCAATCCTTGTAGTAGTTCCTGAAGGAATCCCTAGAAGAGTTCCTGAAGAAAGCACAGGAGGCAGCATGGAAGCAATCTCTAGAGCAATTCCTAAGGGAATCTCTAAACAGTTCCTTGAAGAAGTCTTAGAAATTCCTGGAGGAGTTTCTGGAAGAATTCTATGAGGAATTCCTGAAGGAATCCCAAGATAAGTTCTCGGAGGCATTTTCAAAATAATCCTGGAAGTTGTTCCCGAAAGAATCACAGAAGGAATTTCCAGGAATCTTGGAGAAATTTGAGAAGAAACCCCATCATGAATCCCGGAAGCAATCCCATGAGGAATTCCTTAGGGAATCTCACGAGAGCTTAAAATGTTTAGCGAATTCCTGGAAGAATTTCTGTAGGAATTCCTGGATAAAAATTAGAAGAAATCAATGTATGCAGTAATTTCTGGACGAATTATTGAAGGAATACTTGGATGGACTCCTATCGGATTTTTTTAAAGAAATTCCTGGATTGATTTTTGAATAATCTCTAGTAAAATTTTCTGGAACAATTTCTGGAAGTCATTCCTGTAGGAATACTTTGAATAATTCCAAATGGCTTAAAGGATCTCTGCAGAAAATCCTGAAGGAAGCCTCGAAAATAGCACTTGAACAATCACTGGAGTAACCTTTAAAGATATCTCAGGACAAACCCTCGAAGAAATGTCTGGTAGAATCCCTAGATGAATTCTTAAAGAAATCTCTGGAGGAAATCAAGTCAGCCGTTAAGGAATGGCTGAAGCTGCAATATCATACGGGATACGAGCTACTTTTAGTGCTTAAGAATCCTTGACAACGTCCAGATGGACTGGCGTATATGTGTTCAATGTTAGATATTTAGATTGTGTAACTTTTATGAACTTATGTATATAGTTTAGAATAAATTGGTGTTCAGTGTATTATTGCAAGTTAAAATATATGTTTTGTGAGTAAAACCAATAAATCAGAACTACTGGATATTTGGATGTTGGATACCCGGAAAGTAACCCAATCTACAATTGATGCCAAGGAAATCCCAGAAATCCGCCATTCACTATCATCTCTACATGTTGGTGCCTAAGGAATGTCCACTATCGAAGGCTTCATCTCATACTGTGTAACAAAAAAAATGTGCGGAACACTTCAAATGCATTGTGCTCACGATGAGTTCCACAATTTGGACAACCTCTAACAGAACCCTACAAATGCGAAAGTTATTTTCCATGTCAGGCCCCACGTTTGGGAACTAAGATACGAAAAATAAAATGAAACATTACAAATGCACAAAACACAAACATGCAACACATAACATAAATTGTGCCCAGTTATCTAAATAGATAACGAAGTCCAAATCCAGGATGACGAGGTTTCATAATTGTTCTTGGTCCATCAGTCATCCTAGAATTCAGTAACAAATTTTGAAAACGACGTATAATCAATGGTGTAGCAATGACTATACGTCGTTTTCAAAATTTGTTACTGAATTGTATTTTGTTTTGCAGTTCGCCTTTTAGTTCGCAGCGTTGGTTGCTTACATAGCTTGAATTTGGTCTAGGAATTTCTAATCCTAAGGAGGGCATCTAGATTCGGGCAACAACACAAGACCGTCTACAATTTGATGTCCGTGTTAGGGGACGGCTTGCGTGTTTTGTACTGGATCGCTCCTGAAATGTTTGGAGCGCTACAAATGCACATTAAAATTCAGGGACTGAAGTACAAACCTTAGTATGACTTACAAAATAAACTGACAAAATGTTCACAACAATTTACAAACGTAACAACTGAGCTCCGACAAAATGGTCCTTCGAACCGGATTTTGTTGGACACAAAACACTGCATTGGCACAACTAAAGTGTTTGGGAGTAAGACATCTATGGATTTAGGCAAAATTCATCCTTGCCCATATCACCCCATAATCTCCATCGTAAGACAAGAGCATTCTCTCCGAAGTAAACCGAAGTTAAGGAATAGCTGAAGCTGCAATATCATACGGGATACGAGCTAGTTTTTAGTGCTTAGGAAGCCACGACAACGTCCAGATGGACTGGCGCATAAGTGTTACTGTTCAATATTAGATATTCAGATTGAGTAACCTTTATGAAATAATGTACATAGTGTAAAATAAATTGATGTTTAGTGTATTATTCCAATTCATAATAAATGTTTTGTGTTGAACAACCGTATATTTTGATACTGGAAACCTCAAAGAAGTGACATCATCGACATGGATTATGCCAAGGAAATCCCAGAAAGGCCGCTATTCAGTCCGTTTGGCACTCACCATCATTCCTACACGTTGGAACCCAAGGAACCACTATCGAAGGCTATACTTCATACTGGGCTCCGACAAAGATATTTATTTATTGTTTTTGTTTTAAGAAAAGTGAATTTTGTTATTGCGTGTCTAACATCTTCTTCTAATTGTTTATGGCTCAACGTTCCCACTGGAACTTGGCCGGTCTCTCTTCAACTTAGTGTTCTTTGAGCACTTCCACAGTAATTAATTGAAGGGTTTTCTTTGCCTGCCATTGCATGAATTTGTATATTGTGAAGTATGGACAATGATACACTATGCCCAGGGAGTCGAGAAAATTTCCTCGACCGGAACGGGAATCGAACCCGCCGTCTCCGGATTGGCAATCCATAGCCTTAACCACTAGGCTAACTGGAGACCCTAAATGTCTAATATCTCTTAAACTATTAGGGTGATTCGCTTATTGTTGAACACCACCCAAATGTTGAACAATTCCTGAAAATCTTAAACATAAGTAATTCTGCACTCGATGTAAACGTGTCAATGCGTATACATTAGAGGCACGATAATGCATCGATTTAGTTACAAAATAATAAACCTTTAAAACATAACCATAGAAAACATGTATTGTAAATGACACGGAAACTGTCCAGTTCTTAAAATCTATTTCAACAAATTGCTGTTACAAAATAAACTTTTCTGGCAAATCGACTACGAATATCAAGAGTCAAGCCATAGTTACAAGAACTGAGAGGATGCCCTTTATCCTTTTGCATTGTTGAAATTGCTTTTTCATTGTCGGTTAATTAAAAAAAAACCTAAAAAATCCACCTAGCGGTGATGGTGCCTTTCTCGTGCCTTCAAAACCCCATTTAAACAAATCTTAAGTGACATGTTCATGAATATCGTTTTTTCATACGCTTAACAAAAAAAAACATTTATTGGCACCAGAAATCATATAGTTTATCTGGCTTTTGATGTTTGAGCCTTAAACTCTTGAAAGAAAGCCGCAATCTTGAATTTTGAGCCACCATTTTGGATTTAAGTCCGCCATCTTGGAAATTCTGGTCGTCATTATTGGACTCCAGATTTCTTCCCAATAATAATTGATATAAGCGTATTGCATGGTTTTAGAGCCTTAAACTCCATAAAATTGCCGCTATCTTGAATATTGGATCGCCATATTGATTATTCTGGTTGCTATTTTTAGACTCCGGAAATCCTCCCCATATCAATTGAAACATCATATTGAATCATATTGAACAATTTATTAGCCTAAAACACCATTAAACAGCAGCCATCTTGAATTTAGTGACGTCATCTTAGATTTTAGATCACCATCTTGGATATTCTGGCCGCCATTTTTGGATTCCGAACATATACCCACTATACCCATATTTCATGATTCTAGAGCCTAAATTTCCATTAAACAGCCACCATCTTGAATTTTGAGACGCAATCTTGGATGTTCATTCTTCAACCACTTAACCTAATTTACGGCTCTTTTGTCCACTGGGGTACTGCGTGAGCAATTCCAATTAGCGGCTGTACTTACACTATGTGCAGCGCCTAAATGTATTCTATTCTAATTCCACTTAATTCTAATTCGAACTGGTAGCCTTTGCGCTGCTGTCACTTTTCTACCCTGTCCATGGTAGAATGATGAGCACGATGTTGCTGTGTGGCTCTTATTCTATTTCCAGTCCGATTGGGGGTCCATTATGAGTTGCCGTTAGCCGATATCCAAGTTTCCGGGTCCGTTGGAGCATATGCTCTGAAGAGGGTCAGGTGTTAGTCGCTCTCGGGGGGAAGAGCAACTGACGAAAAATTGCAAGTGCCGGGGCTGGGATCGAACCCAGGACCATCCACTTATGAAGTGAACGTGTAACCACTACGCTACGGGCCCCGGCATCTTGGATGTTATAGTTGCCATTTTTTAACTCCGGTTATCTTCCCCATACCAAATATACCCATATTGAATGTTTTTATACCATTAAACTCTATTGAACAGCCGCTATCTTTAAGTTGTCAGCCGCCATCTTGGATTTTAGACTTCCATCTTGGATATGTCTCTAGTCATTTTTAGACTCCAGACATCTTCCCCAAAACAAATATATCAATATCGCATGGTTTTAGAGCCTAAAACTCCATCAAACAATCGCCATCTTGAATTTAGAGCCGCCATATTGGATTTCAGAGTGCCAGATTGGATATCTAGGTCACCATTTTTGGACTTCACTTTTATATACGGCCAGATCTACCGGTGCTGGTCCGGATCACTCAAATGGCCATAAATCCGGAACGCCTTGACCGATCCGGACCAAACAATGTGGTAAAATTCCGGTGCGATTCGAGCTATAATCCGAAAAAAAAATCGGCCAATGGGAAGTGCTTTAAAAGAGTGTGAACTGTTTTTGCGCACAGACATACATACATACATACACACATACAGACATCATCTCAATTCGTCGAACTGAGTTGATTGGTATATGTGACTTGATCCTCCGAGCCTTCTATCAAAAATTAGTTTTTGATGTGAACATATAGCGTTTCAGTACACGTTGGTGTACGAGAAAGGCCAAAATGTTCTCTTGCCACACTCCAATAGTTGAACAGTTAGCATGACAGGTTTTTTTTTAATATGCCTAATCATACTTTTCAAGGGGTTGCAGGAGCTAGGAGTTCCAAAGGGTTCCATGGTTCTCAAGGGAATTCCGGGGCTGCAGAGGTGTTCCTGGAGATTTCAGAAGGTTAGAAGAGTCCCATGAGAATTCCAGGGGTGTTCCAGGAGATTTTAGGAGTATTCCTGGGTTTCATAGGTGTCAGGGGGTTAAGGGAGTTTCTGGCTTCAAGAGTTTCAGTGGGTTTCAGAAGTGTTCCATGTGGCTTCAGGAGGTTTCAGAAGCGTTTCAAAGGGGGTTTTCGAGTGCCTTTCAGGGGTGTTCCAGGGGGCTCATACGGTATGATGGGCGTTACGAAGGAGTTCAGGTAGTCTCAGGGTTTTCAAAGACGTTCCGAGAGTGCTCCAAGGAGTTTCAGGATCGTTCCAAGGGTTTTAAAAGGGTTTCGGGGGCGTTCTAAAGGTGAGTGTGGGGCATCAGTGGGTTTTAGAGGTGTTTCAGGAGGTCTCAGGGAATGAGTGTAATCAGTTTCCTACCTTTTAATTCCGCCCTTATTGCTTACCCTTTGACAGATACGCGTATTTCGACTACCACTTGTAATCTTGTCAGTTATCTAGTATGTAGCTTATTAGGTACCTACGTATTCCCATCACGTGCACTGCGCTTAGGTATGAATTTAAATAAACGTGACTGACCGTTTCCCTGATCCTCGTTAAGAAGTAATGCCGCCCTTTCTTTGTGGATTTCTAAACTTTCCGCTACGTCAAGCTTCCAAGATGAAGACACATTTCGCAGAATACTAATGTTATCCTTTGTCAACAGGTGTTCATCGTGGAAAACATGTTCTGCCACTTTCGATTTAAATTCATACGTTAAACCCTTTTCTAACTCCACCCGCTTTTTAAACCTCTGCGATATGTTCTTTGAATCGAATTTCAAGTGCTCTTTTCGAAGAGGATATTCTGCTTAGAGGGTTCGAAAAGTCGGTACAAGATCATAATGGCTTCCAAGCTTTCAGAACCAAATACAGTAAAACCTCCATGAGTCGATATTGAAGGGACCATCGACTCAAGGAAATATCGAGTAGTGGAACAAAAATCCTTTGGGATGCTTTTTGGGGGGACCATCATAGTAACCCAGAAATTATTTTTCAGTATGGAAAAATTTACCTCCATGAGTCGATATCGAGTCAAGGAACATCGACTCATGGAGGTTCGACTGTACGTTCATTAAACTGAAGAAGTCGGTCGCAGGGTTGAAAAAGGACATAGCATTCCTTAGTGAATGCCGAAAACTTAGTCTTACTCCAGTAAGTCATAAGATTAAGGTTAGAGGACAGGTTCCACAAGGTATTATAAAGAAGATGGAATCTGAGATTATTAAGTCTAGTATCAAGAAGCTTTACTCAAAATTGGACTTGCTGACGTTACAATGTTATAATTTACAATTAAAGTTGGCAAAAGAATATTCTTGGGAATTTCCTTTCTTCCTTACCAAGGTTAAAGAAGCAGAGGAATGTGAGGCACGAAGAAAGAAGGATATCCATATGAAAAAGATCCAGAATTTGAAAAATAAGAGTAACACACAAAATACGAGTAAAATAACGAGTAAGTGTTCCAATCCCTACTTCAGGAGCTTCAAGGGGTTTCAGAAGGCTTTTGGGACGTTTCATGTAGCTTCATCTACAAGATTCAAGGGCGTTCCAGGGGGATTTCAATATGTAGCAGGGTGTTCCTCGTGGGGTTTCATGGCCGTCCCATATCAAGGTAGGGTATCAAGGGGTTGCAGATACGTTCCAGATATGTTATCATCTCAACGCGTTGCCAGGGGCCTCAGACATAAGCGTAACTAGGTCATAGGCCTAGGGGGCGGGCATGAATCTCTTGACTTTTTTTCCGATGGAGTGTTCTTTAGGGAGGCAGCACCCCCCCCCCCCCCACACCCCCTATTGACGCCAATGGCCTCAGAGGGTTTCAAGGGCATTCCAGGGGAGTTTTAGAAATTTCTGAATCTCCCGAAAACCCCTCTAGGACCCTCCTGAAAGCCACTGAAAAGCCTTGATACCCTTGTTGCACCTTAAAATTTATCTGAAAAATTCCCTGAAACCCCCCTTAGAAGCCTCAAGGAACTCCCGCGAACCTCTCCGAAACCCGTCAGAAGCTCCCGTGAAACTTGCAAATGAAAATCTTACAAATTTGTGAAACTTCAGCTACCAGAGGGATAAGTTGGCTTAACCCTTTGAAGCCGGAATTTTTCCAAGCGTTCTTCTGGAGTTTTTCCTACGTTTTTCTGTAGTTTTGGTATTCGATAGTATAAAAACGGTAGAATATTATGGGGAATATTTTTTCTTGACATCCTAGGTCATCCAAACTATTCTTGAGTTTAGATCCTTAAGTCTATGGCAGTAACGGTAACTTCTTTCATTATACAAAGCTGCAATTTGTAATCTATCATGTCCAGTAAGTCTTCTTAAAATTCAATAGACAGTAACAGATCATTCGGGATATCCTAGGTCATCCAAACTGTTCATGAGTTTAGATCCTAAAGTCTATGGGTGTAACGGTAACTGATTTCATTATACAAAGCTGCGATTTGTAATCTATCATGTCCAGCAAGTCTTCTGAAAGGTAAATAGACATTATCACATCAGTCGGGATATCCTAGGTCATCCAAACTGTTCTTGAGTTTAGATCCTAAAGTCTGCAGGTGTAACGGTAACTGATTTCATTATACAAAGCTGCGATTTGTAATCTATTATGCCCAGTATGTCTTCTGGAAGGTAAATAGACAATATCACATCAGTCGAGATATCCTAGGTCATCCAAACTGTTCTTGAGTTTAAATCCATAAGTCTACGGGTGTAACGGTAACTTTTTTCATTATGCAAATCTACGATTTGTAATCTACCATGTCCAGTAAGTCTTCTGAAAATTCAATAGACAGTATCAGATCATTCGGGATATCCAAGGTCATCCAAACTGTTCTTGAGTTTAGATCCTAAAGTTTACGAGTGTAACGGTAACTTCTTACATTAAAAGCTATGATTTGTAATCTATCATGTCCAACAAGTCTTCTGAAAGTTACAGTTGTTGTTTCCATCAACTAAGCTCCATAATAGTAAGGAGCCCATAATATCCCAAAAATATATAACAACGCGCAATCGGTGAGTCGTTATTGTGCCACTTTCAAACTTGTGTAACTTTTTTCCTACTTCACCAAAATCAACCAAATTTTGCCCAGTTTTACTTTAGAGTATATTGTTTATATCTGTACAGTTTTGCAGTTGTCAGTGAGATTCCGGTTGAGATGGAAGAAAATCAGCAAACTGTGCGGATTTTGTACACCCACATGCAAAATCCTGGATTGTCGTATCGCACGTTGGGAAAAATGATGAATATTCATCATTTTACCGTTTCAAGGGTCGTACAAAGGTATCAGGAACGATTGTCAGTGGACCACAAGTTAGGAGCTGGGCAAAAACCGGGAACAACACGCAAAAAAAAGCCGAGAGAACGCTAGTTACTCGATTTAAGCGTGATCCGAACATTTCCACACGGGACATGGCCAAAAAACTTGATGTTTCGCAAAGTTTCGTCCAGAGGGCCAAGAAGCGATCCGGATTGAAAACGTACAAGGTACAGAACATCCCAAATCGGAACGAACGCCAGCAGAATGTTGCCAAAACGCGTGTCCGGAAACTGTACACGAAACTGCTAACGAAATATCGGTGCTGCGTAATGGATGACGAGACCTACATCAAAGCGGATTTTCAGCAGTTGCCAGGACAGGAATATTTCACGGGTAAGAACAAGTTTGATGTGGATGATCGATTCAAACGGAAGAAGCTATCGAAATTCGCGACAATGTACATACTTGATTTGGCAGGCCATATGCACTTGTGGCAAACGGAGTGAAACATTCGTGATCAAAGGCACCATTACCCGAGCAGAAAAGAATAACAACTAAATAACATATCAATGTATTTAATCTCAAATACCATCATACCTTCATATGCCCTTCATTAGGTGGTAATAAGAGGCAAAATAACAAAAACGAATACCAGAATTTTGTATGAATAACACCTACAAAATAACAAGTCTTGTTATTTCAATAATGAATGCATACCTAAAAGCTACAATACACGGCCAAGTATTGTGTTTGTTATCCAGAAGGTATTGAATAACAAAATGATAACAATTAGTGCTATTGAATTGCATGTTTTATCGATACCTCATTTTGTTATCGAGCAGGTATTTAATAATAAAGAAATAACATTTTTTAGTATTTTCCAAATTGAACTTTTTTCGATAACTCAGTTTGTTATCAAACAGGTATTAAATAACAAAGAAATAACTCTTATTATCAAATTGTGAGGGTGGTGGGTGACGAGTGTGGGATTCAGTCTTTTCTTGTGACAAGATTTTTAGTGACAAGTACGGTGACTGGCCAAAACTGATGCCCGTGCCCTAGAGAGAAAATCTAGAACAAAAACGAACGAGAACGCATCGAGATAAGGAGATATCGACATGTAGAGAGGAAAGATGTATGCAGATTGAAGGGACCGATCAAACCACCGAGGTAGAGATAGATATCGAGATGTAGAACATCGAGACAAGGAGAGTCGACTGTATCTGTATTTCTTCTTTCCTTGGATATCCATGTTAACCGCCTTGCTATCAATGATACCTTTGAATATATGCACAATAAAATGTCGAACTTACCAATCAAATCCTTACTTACAGCGCCTTCGTCCTTAGTAGTCTAGCATCAGCTTTCATCGACTGGAATAATAGTTGACGCCGATGTACAGCCTTTGCAGCAGCTTTGTTTACGATCTGTCTGCTGTAACGTTACAGTAACGTCGGCCAGCACTTCTGAACAGATCAATTAAAGCTTATTCTTTCACAATCGATAATCCACACATAGTTGTTATCCATGTTGTAATACTGACACTACGAAGATGTTTCCAATTTCCGTAAAAAAAATCTCGGCGTACAGGCTTCTGTTTGTAAAAGAAAATAACTGTTTTATTATATTGAACACTCATAACATAATATAATTAAACAAAAAAAAATGCTTCCTATATTTGTATTTTTCTTAATGAAAAAGACCACCACTGATTTTAAATTCTGACTAAGTTTGCATTAAAAGCAAATATGCAAAAAATAACTATCGGAAATATCTTAAATGACGTGCATTTTCCTACTGGATAACTTTATTCACATGGCTACAAAATCAATACATAGATTTTATTTCATTTTCATTTTGCAGCATTTGGTGGGGCGATGAGAGCGCAAGTCAGTCCATAGCCGATGATCAGGAGGGGTAATGGCTGAATAGTCTTTGCTAACATAAACGCCATGGGATAGGAAAAGGGTATTTTGGTGTGGGGTTAGGGTGTTGGTACGACTTGACAATATCAGTGCTATTTGGATGCAAAATTGTTTATTTTGCCAATTATAACAAATGGACACTCCTACTTTCTCCGACTCGCCAGCCACCCCGGAATAATGTAATTTCAGTTCTGGAAAATAGATTATTCCCAATTAAGCTCAATCGAATTGGTGGTCTTGTAGTACCCCTACTAGATAAGAATCTGTCATTGCCATACTTATCAAACGCTAGGCATGACCCCATGCATAGCATTTGCATATGTAAAAGCTTTGCTGATGTGATTTTTCTATTAGGCAATTCTCTCATATCATGTTTGTCTACAAAACCTTGTCAAGCTTAGAAAATTTAAGTTAATAAACAAAACACTACAATGTTTGAATTCCCATATAATGTGATCATTTAATCGCACTATAACACCATAGGAGATAGTATCACATTGGCTGATTACAGTACATATGCGAGAAATCTATTAGATGATTTGAAGATCTGATTTCTTCAGAACTGTTTGCCATTGCTTATAAACTCGGCTATTCCAATCATTACTGCAAAGCACATCGGCCACATGTCAAAGCTTCCTGGAAGATATAATCCAAGCCCAGGGAAAATCAATACATAGATTTTATTGGGTTGAAATGAAACTTACGTGATTTCCTATTGTGGTATGTAAAAATTATAGAAATTATGTTAGGTACATACAAAATATACACTATGATTTATTTAGTATAAAGTTTTGCTTCGAATGGCGTGGTTTTTAACTATTTGCAAAGTAAGGTTAGCAAATTAGTTTTATTCAGAAACTGTAAGTCACCAAGGCACCAGTAGTATGGATTAATTACTTTGATTCCTTAAATTACCAGAGCTCATACTCAAAAATTGAAACATATGACAACACAAGTTTTCGGTTTGGTAGATCTTACTCCGTAACGCAACCCGAAAAGGTGATCTAGCCACGTTACGGGGTCCATTAACGATCGAGCATCTTCAGCATCTTTTAAACCCCCTCAACCATTCATCTAACAGCACAGGTCACCTGACATCTTGGATTGGGGTTCCTTGTTTGGTGGACTTTTACCCCCGGAATAGGGATCCGTAGTGCTATTCTTAGCCGGCAGCTACACGGTCAAGATTTTAGTTAATAACTGGCTCATAGAACACTAAGCTAAGAAGCAGGCTTTGTCCCGGTTGGGACGTTACGCCAAGAAGAATAAGTTATCAATTTTGAATTATTTATTGAGTCTACAATACATCGTGTGTTTATTTTTTATTTGTTTTTCCATACCCTAAAAATAGCTGTTTTGTTTAACGATTGTTGAGCGATTCAATGAAATTGCGAGGCATTTGGGCATCCTGTGCACCACAAACCGGATTGTATGTATCGAACAAGTCTGGAGCTCGATTTGAATAGGTCGTATGTGCTTTTGTCGATATAAAACTCGAACAGTTGGATTCGCTTCTTATAGCGGAAACTGTTGAAATTTAACAAAATTAATACATACAACCGATTCCTTACAAAACAGGCTTTTGGTTTTATCATAAAAAGCCACCGAAATATCATCCTTATTGCTACTATTACTTAAATAAACTGATCGAATTTTATATCGATGAAAGCACATACGACCTATTCAAATCGAGCTCCAGAAGTTTATTACCTCCACCGGATAGGGTAGCAGACCACTATTCCAGCAAAGTAACCTACTCACAAAAGATTAACTTTTTGAATGCAGGAACAGTGAACGCAGTAGCTTTCGCCCAACAGCGGGGATAAAAAAACTCCCACCCATCCGGTGACGTAAACCTCAAACGAGGGGAAGGTTAACCCGCAATTGCTAAAACTACCAGCTCACTCACCTGGTTACTCATCAACTTCCTGGTCCCTGTCTTCGCCAAGTTAAAGCAGCTGCCAAACCGAACAGGATCAAAATTGATGCACCGCTCAAGATTCCCCCAACGCTGGTTCTCTACCGGCGCAGCTGCCTTGGTTAGAAATCCATCGGCGATGTGTCCATCCAGCGTTGGCGGACCCATCCATGGGTCGTTTCTGTCCGGGTCAGTGGCCAGTTTCTGCTCGGGAAATGAACTGCCTTGCCATCCTCGAAAACACTTCTCACACGCGACAGAAAATTACGGACGGACTGATGGGTGAGGAAACCGAGGAAACAAAACGGCCAAAAACAACAACAATGAGCAGCTGCTGTGCTAACATGTCAAAAGGGTCTAACTCATTTTTGTATGAGCCATTTTATGAAGTGACAACAATGTTGATGATGATATTGATTTTCACGGGTTATTGGACGCTACCTCCTGTCAAAATTCATTCAAAAAATCGACTCGTAAAATGGACTATACAGTCAAATTACCATCTTGTCACTTTTGAAGAAGAGAGAGTCGGTGAATAGAAATCGATCATGTTTTTACGCCCTTCTTTAAACTCAGTCGTTAATAAAAGGTCCAAATCCAGGTATTAGTCCTTTCTATGCGCCGATTTTTTGAATGAAAATTTGACAGGAGGTGGGATTTTTACACGGAATGTCAATAATAATATAAACACTGATGTTTCGAAAAAGGCACATATCAACATAAATCAGGCCAAACATGTCTAAAGGTCCTATCTGCAGAAGAGAAGCTCTCTTTGATTTCCCTCTCTTTCGTTAATATCTCAGCTGTATATTTGTATTACGATTGTCTCCTTGGATTGAACGATGGTCAAAATAATCGTCTTTTTATTTGTACTGCAAAAATAGTTGAAAAGTGTACCATTATATTGCAATAATTGAAAGAGAAAGTGAACAAAGAGAGCCTCTCAAATGCAGATAGGACCTATTGAAATGTTTGGCCTGAAATACGCATGATAAAATACAATTTTACATGCATTCCAAACAGTTGTTATTTGGATAAACAAAAACATGAACAAAAATATTATTAAAAAACAACTTTTGAGGACATATTTCAATTGGCCTTTATTGATTGTTTTGCGAGTTTTTCAAACGCAGAGTCAACAAATCAACCTGCCGCTGCCATCGATAGCATTGATCGCGCATCATCACAAACAACTTGATATCGTAGTCTTATCATTCCCAACCGATATATCTGGATTTCTGGAGATCGCAACCCGAAACAACAAAAAAGGTAGGTAGGAAGTAGGCTTATTTCTACTGAGTTAAGTGAAACTAGGGCAATTTTGTATGAAGTAGTATTGACTGTCTGTTTTTTGTTTTGCGGGTTGAAAAAAAATAGTTTTGCCAAAGACCAGACAGTTCGTCGGAAGGACTATGTAGATTTATCCGTCTAAATACCACCCAAGGACAAACAGCGGCAAATTCAGAAAGATACGAATTTGGAGATACGCCTTCAACAACTTTGACCTGTTCAGCCGTAAGATGGAAGTGGATGACCTCGACATGAAGCACGCCGACGCTTAGCACAAGTGATACAAGGAACAGGAAACGAACAGAAATACCCTAAAAAGAAACAATCAAAGAAAAAGCTAGGAGAAGAAAGACGATGAAAAAGAATAAATAGAGCAGGACAAATGTAGAGCGGCCAGGAAAAAAGCGGGGATCTAGCAGTAAGGAAAAGTTGGAGGACGATGCAGGTTTGAGTGATCCGCCCAAGTGCCGGCCAAGGATGGGCCCAGGAGCAAAATACATACATATGAATACTAAAATACATAGGGTAAGTGATCTCAGCCTTGAGGTATGTAGTTCATATTGTACCTGTATTCCAGAAATACGTTTTTATTTTTTAAATATATGGTTTTTATTAGAAGTTTAAAAAAAAGTTCTTAAAATCTGGAAATGAATCAGGGAAATTTTTCGACTAAGTTTTATTTCGCATCACGAATACTTTATAAAATGCGTATGAGATAGGGACTATTCAAATATGACGTCAATCCCCTCTCCCCAGGCCCGTGCACAGGAAAGGCGGAAAGGGAGGGTTGTTTTTTGCATTTACATATACCCAACACACTGGGTGTTACACTTTCTCAAACCAGCCCCCCCCCTAAACGTTGCAAGTCATATTTGAATGACCCCTTACAGAAATGATTCAGTTGATTTATTGATCGATAATTTAGGTGTACCAGACGACTCTAGTTCAGCTTTCGGACCATGATTGCTATCTCGTTATGCCAGTTGCCAGAAATGGTTGTTAAATATTCAAACAAGAAAAATTCACGAAAAATACCATATCGATACCAACCTTTGCTCAAATAACTTAATTTGCTATTGTGATGTTCTCAATACATTATATATAATACCATCGAAATACCAGTTCTAGGTATTAGAGCAAAGGTTGATATTGATATGGTATTTGTTAGGTATTCTCTTCTGCTCGGGTAACGGTGAGATCTACAAAAATGAGTGCCTCCAAAAGCGGCTTTTGCCGTTTTTGAGGAAGCACGATCCAAAACCTTTGTTTTGGCCCGATTTAGCTTCATGCCACTACTCCAAAACCGTGCAGGAGTGGTATGCGAGCAATTCTGTGGATTTTGTGCCAAAAGACATGAACCCACCAAACTGTCACGAGCTCCGTCCAATTGAAACCTACTGGGCCATAATGAAGCGTGAGCCACAAAGGACCAATGGAGAGGCGAAAAAAGAATCGGAAATGAAAAGGAAGTGGAAAAAAAACTGAGAAAAGCGTACCGGAAGCGACTGCACGGGCTCTAATGAAAGACGTCAATCGAAAATGTCGCAATTTTTATTCAAACGCAACCTAAACTTTAATCGATGTGCATAATATGAAATAAATACATATACTAAGCTACAATAAAAATTTGGTTTCATTTCGATAACCGTAGCCGATTTGCCAATCAATCTAAAGTGGCACAATAATTAACGACTCACCCTTTATTGTTCCTCTAACTGCTTTGGTAAGTACAGTGGATTATGTAACACCTTAACGTAGTGGCAAAAGCTATTATCACAAGTGTAGACCTTAAGCTATGGTCTCCGGAGTAGTGATGTTGATCTGGAATATCTCAAAACTATCATTACAGATTACAGTCTAAAGTTCATTGTGAGACTATCTACTGTTACTATCAAGAGCTAAACTTCAGGATAGTTTGGATGACCCTCAATGTCCTAAAGGTTCATTAAAATATATAGTAGACTTTAGGTTGGTCCAGTCATCGCTATTGATTATGAAACGTTACTCAGTATGTCAGATATAGCTGATGTCACGAGTGTAGACCTGAAGTTCTGAATTCATGGATAGTTTGGCTGACCTGGAACATTCCCATAGTGTCTCTAAATAACATTTGAGATTCCAAGAGCTTCACGGATCTCAGCAGATTATGCTATGCTATTATTTATGGTGAAAACACATAAAATTTTTCTTGTAGATTTGAAGGGCTTCATTATAGAACAGTTTGGACGACCGTGAATGTCCCAAAGGGTTATAATAAAAAAGTAGACTTCATATTGCTCCAGTAACTGCGGTTGATTATGCAGCGTTACTCAGTATAACAGATATGGATACTGTTACGAGTGTAGACCTGAAGTAATGAACTCCAAGGAAGTTTGGCTGACCTGGAATATCCCTGTAGTGTCTCTAAATGTCATTTCAGATTTCAAGAGCTTCGCGAATCCCAGCAAGTTATGCAATACTATTATTTATGGCGAAACACATAAAGTTATTCTTGTAGATTTGCAGGACTTCATTGTAGAACAATTTGGACGAACCTGAATGTCCCAAAGATTTAAAATTAAAAAAAAAATAGACTTCATATTGGTCCAGTAACTGCGAATGATTATGTAGCGTTTCTCAGTATAACAGATATGGATTCTGTTACGAGTGTAGACCTGAAGTCCTGAACTCCAAGGTAGTTTGGCTGACCTGGAATATCCCTGTAGGTCTCTGAATGACATCTGAGATTTCAAGAGCTTTGCGGACCCCAGTAGATTATACAATACTATTAAATATGGTGAAAACACATAAAATTATTCTTGTAGATTTGAAGAACTTTATTATAGAACAGCTTGGACGACCCTAGATGTCCCAAAGGTTTATAATAAGCTCTTAGACTTCAGATTGCTGTAGTAACTGCGATTGATTATGTAGCGTTTCTCAGTTTAACAGATATGGATACTGTTACGAGTGTAGACCTGAAGTCCTGAACTCCAAGATAGTTTGGCTGACCTGGAATATCCCTATAGCGTGTATAAATGACATTGTAAATGCCAAGAGCTTCACTGATCCCAGTATCTTATGCAATGCTATTAGTTGTGGCGGAAATACATAAAATTATTCTTGAAGGACTTCACTACAGGACAGTTTGGAACACCTAGAACATCACAGAATATAAAACACCTTTTGATATTCTTGATGAAGGCTAAATGGATACTGATAGGGCAGGATCGTGGCTTCCGGCTAGGATTGGGATCACACACGGACAGAACACTACCGGGGCCGGTCACTATCGGCGGAACTGGGCACCACAAGATTTCACCACACAAAAACTACTACTTAAGATCACTTTATTTGGCTTTTGGAGGAAAGAACTTTATTTCTCGAAGGTTCGATTCTAACTGACTAATTTTATTGTGATACATTCTAGTTTTACCCTACGTTGTTTGAAATGTTTCGATTTGAATTTGCTATAAAACTATACTATAAATTTGCAATATTTCATAATGCTACCAATTAAACTGACAGCACGGTTACTGTAGCGCCAGTTTGAGAACTGTCATCGCCGCCACCTGAAATCCAACAATTTCACTACCACTACTACAAACTTATTCTTACGAATTCAATGAGCTTGAAACAATTGTTGACAATTAGCTTTTAGCATTTCTAGATTTCATTAGGACATTCCAGGGGTAGCAGGCAAATTTTCGTTACTGGCCGACGGATTATCCCTTTGCTGGTTCGTAGATCCACGACTCGGATGAGCCCATCTAGTCCAGGGATGACATCGACGATTCTCGCCAACGGCCACTTCACAGGAGCGAGAAACTCATCGGCGACGACGACCATTCTTCCAGGTTGTATTTCTGTGTTCGGAATGATTCGTTTGGTTTCCTTCTGCAGCTCCTGCAGATACTCAACCTGCCATTGATGCCAGAACTGTTGGATGCGATGACGTAGCCTCCGATAATGATCCAGCCGGTTGATGGGAGTCTGACTACAGTCGTCTTCAGGGAGAGCGGTTGCCGTAGTCCCGATGAGGAAGTGTGCCGGTGTGAGGACGGCTAAGTCATTCGGATCCTCGGTGAGCGGTATCAACGGACGGGAATTCATTGATGACTCGATTTCTGCTAGCGCTGTTGTCATTTCTTCGAAGGACAGTCTTGAGTCGCCGAACTGTCGGTGCAAGTGTTTCTTCGCGACCTTAACTGCCGCCTCCCACAATCCACCAAAGTGCGGAGCTTTCGGAGGAGTCATGTGCCATTGGATGCCCTGATTCGCACAGTAGGTGGCCACTTCTCCGGATGACTCTTCCTCCTGTAGCAGCTGGTACAGTTCGCGAAGTTCGTTGCGAGGACCTTCGAAGTTTTTTCCGTTGTCGGAATGGATATGTGCCGGACAACCTCGACGAGCGATGAATCTTCGAAGTGCGGTGATGAAAGCTGGGGTAGATAAATCGCTCACAAGCTCCAGGTGCACTGCTTTTGTGGCGAAGCAGACAAACACGCTAATGTAGGCCTTGGTTGGAGATGCTCGTTTGTGGATCGCTCTGATGTATACTGGTCCGGCGTAGTCAATGCCGGTGACGGAGAACGGACGACTTGGAGTGATTCTCTGCATGGGCAGCTGACCAATCTGCTGCCTGGCGGGAACGGGCGAGGCACGAGCGCATCGGAAACAGTTTCGCATGACGCTGTTGACTACTCGTCGACCTTGTATGGGCCAATATTCTTGACGGATGGCTGCTAGAGTCACACGGCCGCCACCGTGGAATAGTCTCAGGTGGTAATGTTTGGCAACTAACCGTGTAAGTGGATGGGAACTGGGAAGGAGGATGGGATGTTTGGACAAGTAAGGCTGCTCGGAGAGGCGCAATCTACCACCGACTCTCAGGATTCCATCCGGGTCAACAAAAGGACTCAAAAGGCGCAAAGTTGAGTGTTTGGGTACTGATTTCCCCTTCCCCAAGTACCTTATCTCCTCTGTGAATGCATCGGCTTGGGCTAATTTTATCAGACGCATTCGGGCTATCGACATTTCATCCACAGTGATCGATTTTGTAATCGATTCCAACTCGGGTTGTGACGACGTTGACGTTTTGCGACGACAGGCGTTGATGAAGCGAAGACAATATGCTGTCACTCGAGTCAAACGATTGTAGGAGGATGACGTGCTGAAGATTAGGTTCGCTTCGGGTTTGTTTTGGATCGCCGCCACCATCTTTCGCCGATCTAGGACATCTTCAGGTGTATTCTGCTGCTTCGCTGTTACAGGCCACTCAGTTTCAGGTTGTTCGAGCCAGGATGGTCCACGATGCCACAGTTCACTGCCGAGAAAGTCGTCCACCTTCATCCCTCTGGTGATAAGGTCCGCAGGATTGTGTTTACCGGCGACGTGATGCCAACGAGATCCCTGGGTGGTGTTTTGTATTTCCGAGACCCTGTTCGCAACGAAGGTGTTCCAGGTGTACGGGGGTGAACGCAGCCATTCCAGAGTGACGGTAGAATCAGACCAGAAATGCGATTCGGAGATTGGCATATCGAGTGCAACGACAACCTTTTGGTGCAATCGTGCAGCGATGACGGCAGCAGACAATTCCAGTCGCGGGAGAGAGATTCGTTTTAGCGGTGCTACCCTCGATTTCGAAGCGATTAGTTGAACCTTAGTTCTGCCCTCGGTGTCGGTTGATCTAGCATATATGCAAGCGCCGTATGCTTGCTGGGATGCATCTGCAAACGTATGCAATTGGACGGAGGAATTCGGTAGGAGGGCATAACGGTCAGTTCGGTAGGAGGATATTCTAGGCAATTCGCTACGGTAGCTGTCCCACTTCGCTCGTATGGCATCGGAAACTTCCTCGTCCCAGCCGCAGGGTTGCAGCCAGAGCTCCTGTAGTAGGATTTTTGCCCGTATGATGACAGGTGCAGTAAGCCCCAGTGGATCGAAATGCTTGGATACTGCTGACAGAATTGATCTTTTCGTGGGTGGGCCGCTGCTGACATCAGGAGTGGAGTCAAAGCGCAGCTGATCAGTTCCGGGTTCCCAGCTCACTCCCAGCGCCTTGGTACATTCGTTGTTGTCGAACTTTAGGGTTGGCTGAGTTCCAATTTGTGACGGATCCAGTCCCTCCAGCACATTTGGGTTGTTCGATGTCCACTTTCGCAGTTGGAATCCGCCTTTGGCTAGCAGCTCGTCCAGTTCCTCTCGGGTTTGAATTGCCTCTTCCTCTGTGTTTGCTCCCCCTATGTAGTCGTCCACGTAAAATCCCTTCTTGAGCGCCGGTCTACCAAGTGGGTAGGCATCTCCCTCGTCCGTAGCCAGCTGCTGCAAGGTACGGGTGGCCAGGAATGACGATGGCGCCAGCCCGTAAGTAACCGTGGCCAACTCATAGGTATCGATGGGGTCGTTTGGATCAAATCTCCAGAGAATCCGTTGCAGTGGGGTATCGTCAGGGTGAAGTAAAACTTGCCGGTACATTTTTGCAATGTCCGCTACTAGGGCAACGGGATATTTCCGGAAACGGAGAACGAGGGTCAGTAATTCGTCCTGAACGATCGGACCAACATGGAGGGCGTCGTTGAGGGAATATCCTGTGGACGTTTTGGCTGATCCATCAAATACCACACGGACTTTCGTGGTAGTACTGGCCTCTTTTAGGACAGCATGGTGAGGTAAGTAGTGGACCTGTTGCGGTTCTGGTTCGCTTGGTGGGACAAGTCTCATGTGGCCAAGTAGAAGATACTCTTCCAGGAAGGTGTGGTATTCTTCTTTCAGATGCGGCTCTCTGCTCAGTCGTTTCTCAAGGCAATGAAAACGACGAAGGGCCGCGGATTTAGATTCACCAAGCATGTGGTCGAAGTTCGGATGGCGAGGCAGACGGACCACATATCTCCCCTCGGGAGTGCGGGAAACGTGGGAGGAATAGTGAGATTCACACTGCTGTTCTTCCACGGAGTAGCTTGGTTGATTTTCCACTTCTTCGATGCGCCAAAAGCGTTCCAGTGCTTCCTGGAGGGGATCGGAAAGTGAGACGTGGCAAGCTACGGGGGGCAATGTGATGGGCTTTTGGTTTCTACCGGTTACAATCCAACCGAAAACGCTTTCGACAAGGACGGGATTTTCACCTTCTTCGACTCGGGTACCAGGGTTAATGTAGGTGAAAAAGTGCTCGGCTCCGAGTAGCATATCGATAGCGCCGGTCTTGTTGAAGGTGGGGTCGGCTAGGGACAGATCTTTGGGGGCATGCCAGTCATCGGCAGAAGAGGAAACCACAGGCAAGTCCATCGTAATACGGGGCATGACCAGAAAATCTAATCCGATTTCGAAGTTCGAGGTTCGCGATCGGATGGTGGCACTGACGGAGTGGTTCACGTTGGAGGAGGACTCACCGACACCGAACACAGGGATGCTGATCTTTTTCCGCTTCAGTCGTAGAAGTTGGCATAGCCGATCGCTGATAATATTGGATTGCGAGCCATTATCCAATAATGCTCTGGCGGGATGCGCTTGCCCATTGCAATCAATTACCATCAACACGACCGTCGACAACAAAACATTCGCGTTTGATGTTTGGGACGAATTGGTTGTCTGAGTAGTGACAGCATTCGTGGATGTGGGTGATCGTTTGCTGTTGTTTGTTATGGCTACCTGCTTCGTGATGGGCTTCGTTGAGCATGATGCTGTGTTAGACGAGGTAGACGATTGATCGGCGTTGAGTGGGTGGTAGCCGGGGTGGAGCAATGAATGGTGTCGTTTTTTGCAGTGACGACAGGAGAATTTCGACTGACAATTGCGAGCGAGGTGGTCTTGGCGAAAACAAT
Organism: Aedes albopictus; assembly: GCF_035046485.1. Taxonomy (NCBI): domain Eukaryota; kingdom Metazoa; phylum Arthropoda; class Insecta; order Diptera; family Culicidae; genus Aedes; species Aedes albopictus. The sequence goes on from NC_085138.1 coordinate 4,939,580, forward strand.
TGTGGCAGAGATGATGTTCATTCACAACTTGCAGTCGTTCGGCAGTGGACATTTTCTCGAATTTCGGGCATTGGAAGAGTGGGTGATGTTGATCGCAGGAGTGGCATTTTCGAAGGGTGGCTTCGGTTACAGCATGGGAAACGGTTTTGTGGAACGATTGACGACGAAACATTGGTGGTTGGTGATTCGATGCTGGCTGTGCTTGGTGGTTCACAGACATGGATTCCAGCACCCTGATGCGACGTTGGAGGAACTCGATAAGACAAGCATAGTCGGGGTTGTCGGTGGTTGTAGCGAAGTCTTCCCAAGCTTTTTGTGTAGAGTCGTCGAGTCGGAGGCATAGAAGATGCTCCAACATAGTGCTCCACGAGTCGATTGGCTCACCAAGTTGGCGGAGGGTTTTGGTGTGGCGCTCATACTCGTCAACGACGGAATGCAGTGCGGCGGCGGATTCTTTCTTCATTCGGGGGCAGTCGAGAAGGGCTTATAGGTGACGTTTCTTCAGAAGGTAGTCGTCAGCATAACGAGAGACGAGTGTTTGCCATGCAATGGTGTAGTTGGCGGAGCTGATACCGATCGACTCAATGAGTTGAGCTGCTTCCCCTTTCAGAGCAGCGCGGAGGTAGTGGAATTTCTGAATGTCGTGAACGTTGGGATTAGAATGGATAAGGGCGACGAAGGTGTCGTGGAATGCTAGCCAATTGTTACAGTCGCCGTCGAATTCCGGCAAGGTGATGGTTGGCAACTTGATACCGGAGAGCCCGGAGAGAGACGATTGGGGGATTGCGCTAGTAGATGTAGGTACATTGGGGAGGAAAGATTGGAGAGCAGCCTTGATTTGGAAGTAGCGGGTTTCGTTGTGGGAACGGAAAGCAAGGTTCTGTGCCATACCTTGATTAGTTACTTCCATGTCCTCGAGCTGGGTCTGCACATCCTCCAGTCCCATCCACACGGTATCGAGGTTCTCGAGTCGCAGTTTCACCTGGCCTTGGTCCCGTTCCGCCTCGTACTTCTCGACGAACTGCTCGGCTCGTCCCAGTGCAGCGATGAGGGTCGTACGGCGGTTGATGAGCTGTTGCCTCGAGCGATCGTCCGCCATTGCGGAGGCAGGTTATCGTTGGTCGCACTGGATAGGATGATACAGAGAAAGACCCGGTAGAGCCGGACAAACGTAGTAGAGGATTTGGAGCGGTACTAACCTTCTCAAGGCTAGTTTTGAGCCTTGTATTTTATTCAAAAACGGCAGTTGGCTTGCGGATTCGGCGATTTGGTTTCACGGTTGATACTAGGTTGACGGTTGGCAATGGCGTAGGTCACTTGCTAGCGGTAGCAATTAACGGTTGATCACACTTCCAGAAGGTTCGAGATTCTCCGGATCGGACACGTGGTTGGAGAAAAAGAGGAAAAAATCTCAAGGCACCCGCGGTAAACTTCTGCGCACTTCGGAATTATACGTACCGAGTGCCTAATAAGATTAGGCCTTGTATTAAAATTCAAGCGGGAACTCCGGAGAAGCTTCTCGATGGCGTCGGAGTACAAAAGGCTCCGGGGAAGATGGCGATCTTGTGAATACCCTTGGGACACACAATGGTGCGGAACGATGGCGGTAGATAGCGTCGATGTCCGTTATGCGATGGCGGGAATTCTGGGAGGAAACCTGATCCTGGTCACGGCACCAAGATGATAGGGCAGGATCGTGGCTTCCGGCTAGGATTGGGATCACACACGGACAGAACACTACCGGGGCCGGTCACTATCGGCGGAACTGGGCACCACAAGATTTCACCACACAAAAACTACTACTTAAGATCACTTTATTTGGCTTTTGGAGGAAAGAACTTTATTTCTCGAAGGTTCGATTCTAACTGACTAATTTTATTGTGATACATTCTAGTTTTACCCTACGTTGTTTGAAATGTTTCGATTTGAATTTGCTATAAAACTATACTATAAATTTGCAATATTTCATAATGCTACCAATTAAACTGACAGCACGGTTACTGTAGCGTACCTGCTTTCGACAGCTAACAGTTTGAGAACTGTCAGATACATATAAACGAAACCCACATCCAAGTTTAGCTTTTAGAACAACTGGTATGTCAATTATTTCGTTTTTTTTTAATTTCATGGTGTTCAGGATGTTCTAGGTTATCATAGAAGTCCCAAATACAAATATCCCAATTTTTCCCTAATAGAGGACTCAATTTGCAACAACTTTGCCGAAGACAGTATTCTGTTTTATAGAATGGGAGAATTTATACAGCCGTTTCTATGTTGGGGTCATATATGACCCCTTCGGCTCCAAAGGGTTAAAGAAGCATTCAAAATTTGGGTTCTATTTTCTCTTTGGAAATGGAATTTAAGGGAATTCAAACTCAATGTGAAATATAAGAAATGGCTGGATCTAAACGTTTACTGAACATTTTTGTACCACAGTAACATTTGCACGGAAAAACAAATGAATAAGCATTTGGAACGAGCCCGATTTTAGCATACTCGAGCCGAGTTGAACTGTGAATTCATGGTCCACTCGACGACAACCAGCTCCTTATGTCACACCCATTCTCCACGATACATGTACTCTCTATGGATACGCTCGTATAGAACAACAGATCGAAATGTAAAAAATGAGCTTTAAGCTTCATTTTGGTTATTGAAGAACTTTATTTTTTGGTAACGTTAGAACATCTTGAACATCTTAAGAGTCCATTAGACGGACAAATTTATTTGTCATTGTAGTCCGACATTTGTCCAAAGTTGCTATGATTCACGTTGTGTTGGTCATTTGTTGGGCTTGTTTGACCAAATATTTGACATCTTAGCGTACAGTCTGATGGCACCTTTAGCAATAAATAAAGCAAATCTAAAATTAACAAAAAGTTCATAATAAAACTGCTGGTACAACACTCCGTTACTTGGAAAATTGACTACCACCACCAAAACTCCCACATATACATTATACATGAAAATACAGCACAAAGCACAACACCGCTCATGACGAGCGAGGTAGAGCATTCAATTAGCTTGGCATTGAAGCGTTGTTAACCATTTATGAAATTAGGGTGATTAATGAGTTAAATTAAATTTCTTCGCTGTACCTGGAATCTTCCGATGAGGAAGAAATGTATGGCGACAGTTCGCTTTCTAGCAATGCGGCGGTGCGTGCGTCCATTGAAGCAGGAAATTTCTCTTGGCAGGTGGCAGGGAACAATAGAGAGCATGACATTAATGAGATTTGCTCCTTGCTTGGATTTCCACAGGTACCGGTAGCGGTGAATAAACGTTGAAGCTTATGCATTGGTACTTGCTAATGACAAATTCCGTTGAAAGCACGAGTGTTTATTATTTGCAGAAAAATCTGCAAATTGCGTGATAATAACAATGAGCGTGTGGCTTAATGTTTTGCCAGATGGCAAAATGAATGTCCTCTGGGAATCTAACGGAATCTTACGAAAAGAACCTCCATGTAGCTGAAAGTGTCTTGAATATGGAAATAATGGCAATTGTTGGGGCGCCTGGTTGCCCCAAGGGAAATGGTCAGGGGTTGGTCTTTCCTCGAAAAGATGACGGTAAGTAAAACGGGTATTTTCAAACTAACGTTTATTAACTGGTGTTGACTTTTGGCCAGGTCGAAATGGACTGTATGTCAGTGCTCTGGAAGGGTGCCGTTTTTATAGGGCAAGAAGGTTGTTTGGAACCTTCTTGAACACTGATGTTGCTGTGGTGATGGCTCCATATACAATGTCTTATATACAATAGATGATTGACGGTGTGATGTACATAACAAAGTTTACATGTTTCAATAGATTGCTGTGATGCATTTGGTGGACTCGATGACATGTTACTGCCACGTGCTCACCGGAGCGCTTTGGGCGCGAACATACTGCCCCCGGGCTGGAAGGAACTCCTATCGAAGTACGAGCATCCTGATGACGGTATCTTCCGGTGGGTCGATATCTTCGGTGTTGTTGGCGACTTCGTTGGACTTCGGGGCAGCGTGGTGTGCTGCACGTCTTCCTTCGATTCCTTGGATGAATGCGTTTGGGTCTCATACTCCGGGGTGGTTTCGCTGGGTCGACTTTGCAAGGGTTGTTCATCTGGTGGTTTCTTCGGCTTTAGGTCAGCATGGAAATGACCGTAGACGCAAATTGGTGGTGGATCGAACTGGGGGTCCGCAATGATCCAGAGCTTCTCGGGAGGGTCGACTACCGAACTGGTTCCGGTGAGTATTTGGGCTGGCTTGGCCGTTAGTATTCGTTCTGCTGCCGGACTGGCTTCGGTGATGTTCAAAACTGGTTGGTTTATCAAAGGGATTTCTCGGAGCAGGAAGAATTGCTTGGGTTCCAAGGGGACTTGAGGTACGGTTCGGTATGGTTTGGCTTTTGGAGGGATATGGAACACATTTAAAGGCTTCTGGTAGGATCTTTCTTCATATGGAGGCTCCACGGCCTGGAACGGGTTAGTGGATATCGGATTCATCTTCTTCTCATTTGGAGGGGATGGGAATAGGTCTGCCATCGGAACGTCTCTTACGGGCTCTTCTCTTGGCGGCGGTATTCGATGGTTTTCGTTCTTCAAATCGGCGATGACACAATCATCATCAGGGGAGGCGTGGGATGGTTCACATGGTGGAACGTCAAACTCGCATTTGACATTTTCGAACGACTCATTGGCGAGACAGCGATCCTTCTGGCTTGTCTTGGTTGGATACGGAGGATTCTTCTCACACGTAGGAATTGGACTTTTTTGTTGGGCAACGGTTGTCACCTGTGCTTCCCGACAGCGTGGTTTGGTGAGAATTAGACTCGTCTTCATCTCTTCGGGTGGGAATGGAAATGGTAGTAGCTTTACCAGCGATGACGTGCTTGGCTTATCCACCACGTCTGGATTCGGAACGGTCTGTTCTGACGTTCGGCTCGGCGATCTGCTCCGAAACCGCGGGGTACGCCAGCGTGGCGCACGGTTGGATCTTGGCGATGGAGTTTGGGTGGTTCTGTTATCGGTGGACGGGTAGGAAAGCAGCAACGTTTCCACCAGTACGCAGGCATCGGTATGGAGGGCATCGAATCGCAGGGAATCTTCGTCGAGCTCGTCGTATCTGTAGACTGGGAGTGTAGAGAGAAGCTTGGTGTACACTGTCCGATACTCCTGGTAATGGTGCTGGAGATCAGCTTCGAATTCCTTCACACGTTCTAAACTCGGTTGGTGATGGCTTCCACGGATTCGGTTCTGGAGCAGCTTGACTTCATCCTCGATGCGGCTTCGTTGGTAGATCAGCTTCTCGATGGCTGCCATTCTGGGAACAAACTTCTTTCACGAGCAGCTTGATTTGGGTAGCTCGCATTGATGGGACCGGGGACTGAAGGCCGGTCGCTCCACGGGATGGTATCCGGTTCGGTTCGGACCAAATGTTGGGGCGCCTGGTTGCCCCAAGGGAAATGGTCAGGGGTTGGTCTTTCCTCGAAAAGATGACGGTAAGTAAAACGGGTATTTTCAAACTAACGTTTATTAACTGGTGTTGACTTTTGGCCAGGTCGAAATGGACTGTATGTCAGTGCTCTGGAAGGGTGCCGTTTTTATAGGGCAAGAAGGTTGTTTGGAACCTTCCAGAACACTGATGTTGCTGTGGTGATGGCTCCATATATAATGTCTTATATACAATAGATGATTGACGGTGTGATGTACATAACAAAGTTTACATGTTTCAATAGATTGCTGTGATGCATTTGGTGGACTCGATGACATGTTACTGCCACGTGCTCACCGGAGCGCTTTGGGCGCGAACAGCAATAGCACATTAAAAACTTATAAAAAGGCGAAGAAAGTGACTAACGTGCTCTAATAGATATTGCGAATTCCCAATCAAAGTTTTTAGCCAGTAAAAGTTACGCAAACAAAAAAACTGTTATATCTTCCATATACACAACTTTTTTTATATACCTATCGCAATCCTTCCGATGATAGATTAAAACTTCAACAAATCGGGCAACCGAACTCTGTTCAAACAGGTAGGTAAGCACTCTCGTTAGTAAATAATTAACACTGATTGATACTCCAAACAGCACATCACACTGGCTGACTGACTGACCGACCCACCGATGATCCGTTGGGGACGTGCCCTGGAAACTAAAATCAACTTGCACTGATTGAATGCGTCCGGTCGATGATTGACCTGTTGAAAATTGTAGAAAAAAAAAAAAAAAAAAGAAATGCAATCGTGCTGCTTGGTGAGAGAAATGTGGTTTGTTCGTGCTGTGTTAATGCTGAACAGCAGGATGAGAGGTTGCCACTTCGCAACCACTGACTGTGTGGAAAATGATAGGGAATGTCACGGACAAGAAAAGTTTCCGCTAGCAAAATTAAGGGAGTAATTTGCAGATGGAGTAAAACTTCGAAAACAATAGTAACGGCTAAAATTCGAATAAAACAGAACTGTTGCCGTTGCTTGCGAAAGAATCGTGACATCATGAGATTCTTCCAAGAGCTCTTAAATTCCTCCAGATATTTCTTCCAAAATATCTATAGGAATTCATTCCGAAATTCGTCAAGGATTCGTCAAGAAATTCCTCCTGGGATTGACCTGACAGCAATTTTCATAGGATTTTTTCAAACATTCCCGCGGTTTCTCCAGAATTTTTCCATGATTCCTCTAGGAGTTTCTTCAAGAAACTCAATCTGAGATTCTTCTTGGAGTTCCTTCAAGAAACTCTTTCTGGGATTCTTCCAGGATTCTCTCTTAGACTTCAAGGGATTCCTTCCGGGATGAGGAATCCTCCAGGAATAATCCTTTCTTTAAATGTCTTCAGAAGTTTTTTTTTTCTGAGATCTCCAGAAGAAATTCTTGGAAAAATGAAATTTTGGCAGAAATTATTTAATGCTGATGGAAAATTCCTTAAGAAATTAAAAATTGTAGGAGGAATTTCTCAAGAAACTTTCACAGGAGCTTCATACGGAATTCCATTAGTAATTAAATTAAGATTGCCTCAGAAAAACTCCTGGTAGATTTCCATCCCAGGAACTCTGAGAGAATTTCAGAATGGACTTCCCGCAGAATTTAAGAAGAATCTGCAGGAACTCCAGAAAGAAGTCCTGGAGGAATGCAGAAGATAGTTCCTAGAAGAATCTTTGATGGAAATCCTAAAAAAAAATCCGGAAGCAGTTTTAGAAACAATCTTGGAAGGAGATCCCGGAGTATGCCCGGAGAATGCCCGGAGAAATTTTAGAAAGTGTTCTGGAGAGAATGTCGTAAGAAGTTCCTTGAGGGCACCCGGAAGTAGATAATGGAGAAATCCTGGGAGAAATCTTAGAAAGAGTTCCTAAAAGAATCCCGGAAGAACATCCTGGAGGAATCCCGGCAGAGCCACTTGGTCGAATCTTCAAAGGAGATTTCGGAGAAATTCCTAGAAGTATCACAGATGGATTTCCTGAAGCTGTCCCGGATGGCGTTTCTGAAAGAATTCTGGAACAAGTTCTTGGAAAATATCGTGAGAAGTTTTTTGGAGAATTCTCGGAAAGAGTTCCTAAAGTAAACCCACAAGGTGTTCTTAAAGGAATCCAGAAGCAGTTAATGAATAAGGAGGAAGTCAGGAAGCAAATTCTGAAACAATCCGAGAAGAAGTTCCAGGAGGAATCTCGGAATAAGATCTCGTAGGAATATCGAAAGGGGTTCCCGTAGGAATTCCACAAGGAATTTCTGGAGAAATCCCGGAAGGACTTCCCGAAAGAACCCGTGAAGAAATTCTTTGAGGTATCCCAGAAGAAATTTCTGGAGAAATCTCGGATGGAGATGCCAAAACTATCCCGGAAGAAGTTTTTGGAGGAATGCGTCGATGGAGTTTCCGTAGGAATTCCGGAAAATATTGACGAAGGAATCCCGGAAATAGTTTCTAAAAGAATCCTGGAAAAAGTTCTTGGAGGAATACCGCAAGAAATTTGAGGATTCTCGGAGAAATTTCCCAAATGAATCTAAAAGTTCCTAAAATGACTCCTGAAGAAATCCCACAAGGAACTGCTGGACTGCCATTCTACGCATAATTATCTCGTGTTTATATGGATTCCCAAACAACATGAAACAATAAAGCATATGAGTAATTCTCGCTGAGACCGGCCCACTATTTACACCTTGTCTTCAAAAATGTTTAAGGTGACGATTTTCTAAAGCCATAGCTAAAAAAGTAAGAAAAATGCATTTGGTTACTCAAATTGATGGATCCCCCGTTAGTTAGAGCCACAATAATTTTTGCAGACCCCTCAATTTTGGTCAAATGGTAGCTCATTTAAACCGTTATAACTCGAAAGTTTCTCCAAAAAAGAAGAAAGATAGAGCTACTATTTACAGTAATAAAAAGTTGGGTCGGCCACATTGATTGTGGCCGCCATCTTGGATTTTTATACCATTTTTTTTCACCATGATGGCAACCGATTTTCAAAATTTTTGCATCAATGAAAAGCTGAGACATTTATACATAACATATCAAAAAATTAGAGATGTCTTTTTGTTCTATCAAAAGTCTAGTCTAGTCTAGTCTAGTCTAGTCTAGTCTAGTCTAGTCTAGTCTAGTCTAGTCTAGTCTAGTCTAGTCTAGTCTAGTCTAGTCTAGTCTAGTCTAGTCTAGTCTAGTCTAGTCTAGTCTAGTCTAGTCTAGTCTAGTCTAGTCTAGTCTAGTCTAGTCTAGTCTAGTCTAGTCTAGTCTAGTCTAGTCTAGTCTAGTCTAGTCTAGTCTAGTCTAGTCTAGTCTAGTCTAGTCTAGTCTAGTCTAGTCTAGTCTAGTCTAGTCTAGTCTAGTCTAGTCTAGTCTAGTCTAGTCTAGTCTAGTCTAGTCTAGTCTAGTCTAGTCTAGTCTAGTCTAGTCTAGTCTAGTCTAGTCTAGTCTAGTCTAGTCTAGTCTAGTCTAGTCTAGTCTAGTCTAGTCTAGTCTAGTCTAGTCTAGTCTAGTCTAGTCTAGTCTAGTCTAGTCTAGTCTAGTCTAGTCTAGTCTAGTCTAGTCTAGTCTAGTCTAGTCTAGTCTAGTCTAGTCTAGTCTAGTCTAGTCTAGTCTAGTCTAGTCTAGTCTAGTCTAGTCTAGTCTAGTCTAGTCTAGTCTAGTCTAGTCTAGTCTAGTCTAGTCTAGTCTAGTCTAGTCTAGTCTAGTCTAGTCTAGTCTAGTCTAGTCTAGTCTAGTCTAGTCTAGTCTAGTCTAGTCTAGTCTAGTCTAGTCTAGTCTAGTCTAGTCTAGTCTAGTCTAGTCTAGTCTAGTCTAGTCTAGTCTAGTCTAGTCTAGTCTAGTCTAGTCTAGTCTAGTCTAGTCTAGTCTAGTCTAGTCTAGTCTAGTCTAGTCTAGTCTAGTCTAGTCTAGTCTAGTCTAGTCTAGTCTAGTCTAGTCTAGTCTAGTCTAGTCTAGTCTAGTCTAGTCTAGTCTAGTCTAGTCTAGTCTAGTCTAGTCTAGTCTAGTCTAGTCTAGTCTAGTCTAGTCTTTCTGGAACTTTTATTAGAACTTTTTCACTTGAATCACAAGTAAAAATTTAAAAAAAAATAAAGAAAAAAAAGAACTAAAAAATTAAACTTTCAAAGAATAACTAGAAAGGACCGTGGCCGAAAAGTGAAGTAATAGTGAAGTGCCTTTTTTTTTTACTTAGTTCTTTTTACGATAAATTCCATCGCAATCAAAACCAACACCTTATTTTGCATTTTCAATCAATAGATTGAAGCTACATCTCGAATTTTCAACAGCACGTTGAAAATTTGATCGATTGGTTACTCGGTTTAAGCTTCTAATCGTTCAAATTCTTAGCACCGAGTTTGATTGCTTGAGATGGTACACTTCAAAACTTAAAGTATGGCTTCCATGTACCTATCATCCAAGTAAATATTTGGAAGTCAGGAGATAAGAGTTATTTCTAGTGCAGAAAAGCTCACAATCTTTTCCGGAAGTGCACTTGGGGAGAGATTTAATAGCACTTGTGGTAGCAAATCTCAGAAGAAACTGTTCGTAATCACTAAATCCAGAGAGGGTATGATGAATTATCTTTTTTATTTTGCTTCCCTCGGAGGAGAAATCACAGCATCTTGATACCTTCATCACGGGTGTCGCATGGGGTGCTCCTGACACTGACTAGTTGTTTCGCCATGGGAGATGGCTATATAGGAAAGCATTGACTGAAGAGCAATTTTATTGATTGCCGAATGATGAGAAGACATTTTGACTTCATCAATTGTGATAGGGTTCGAAAAATTTATGATGGTCATGATTCACCTTGAATGAGAATATAATCCTACAAATCTAGATGAGGAAGATTGCAAACATTGTTTCTTTTTTTATTTTGTTGAATAAATAATGTATAAACTCTAGTATTAGTCTTGTTGTTTGGTAAAAATAAACATAGTGACGATCGCCATGATGTATGAAAATATTACAAAGTCAATTAGGCTCTGCACACTGTAATTTTTAGACAAAATTTAATAAATAACTAATGTACTTGATATCAAAATGAACAGCAGTTTTTATTTTTTTTTATTTTATTAGTAAAGAGACGCGGACACTGTCTTCAGTCAAATGCTGTACAGACTGAATGAAACTTAACATTAAACAAGGGACACAGAAAGCATGGACCGCTGGATACGGAAAGAAACAATTCTTACGAGAAGTTTCATCGTCCGGAGTGGGAATCGAACCCTCACCCCATGGTATGGTGCGATTAGAAGCTTGGTGACCCCAACCGCACGGCTACGAAGCTCCACAAGTGTATCCTTAGGTATATGGTATAATTTATGCATCAAAGCAATATTGTGAAAGCAACAAGGACAAACCATCCAATCCATTCTAAGATTTTAATTTGCATCATAAAGCAAAGAATACCTCAAGGCCAAGACTAACCAAAGCATCAGTCTTCTGTTTGCCCAAGTTATCATATGAAAAACTTAATCTGTATTGTGCCCATTCTCGTCATAATTTATTCAAGCAAACATTTTACAAAAACACCCATCGGTTGCCATGAGCATCGTTTTCATTATTAACCTGCAAGTCAGCCAGGGGCTTCTCTTCTACTACGGCACCTATTGACCGACCACTTGCGCTTGTGTGTGAAACTCTAGAGCACAACGGAAATCATCAAAAAATCATCACAAAGGAAAAAGCTGCTTGGCTTTCCTTGTACAATCATGGAAAATAGAAGTAGATGCTCTTACGGTTTGATCACAGACAAACAGACGTAACACTCTTCCAAACAGCTTGGCACATGCATTTAACGATCAATTAAAATTTCATTCGATTTGCGCGACTGTTCCACCAAAGGCGCTAGTGTTCGATCGCTTTGACATTTGCCAGTATACACGTTGCTGAATGATGCAAACGAAAATTACAGGCAATTTATGTAGTAGTGTGCGTGTTAGGAAAACGTCAAATCGAAATCATTCATGGCCGACAATGTCGCGCGCGGTTGTACCAACAGGTGGCAGTGCGCTCATGAAAATGACACCGGACAAATATTTTTGATGAATTTCCTCTAAGAGTTACGTCTGTTTGTCTGTGGTTTGATCGTTTAGTCTCGAAGTGCCAAAAATCGCTCTATTTTATTATAATTATAGAATGACCCAGAATTATTATTATTGGCTCTTTATTATGGGGATTTTCAGCCCGAGGCTGGTTCATCCCCGTAGCAATGACCCAGAAATTCTGACCGCAAGCTTCAGGATAAACTTCTGCACAACATTCTGGTGAAGAGTTTGTGTTAGAATTCTCGGTTAAATTCTTAGTTGATGCAATTATTTCTAACCACTGCTGAGAAAAAAATAGTTGATAGAATTTTTGATAAGCTTACTAAGCGAGCCATTTAGATAAGCAAAATGATTAACATATTTTAATGACTAATAATTCCAAGTGCCCTAAACGGAATTTGTCGTCTGCTAGGATAGGATACGACAACTAGTCAGCCCAAAAGAGACCAATTTGGGGACCAATAATCTTAGCAACGCGGAAAAACAAGACAGCAAGCTGTGAAATTAGACAGAGAAGTTGCAGGTGTCACATCCTATCCTAGGTCGTCTGCCTCGAATCCTTACTAACGACTGACAACAAAGCTAGCCATGAAATATACGAAGGCGCATCGTCACTGGAAGTCGTGTCTACTACAGGCTCCAGAAGAAGCTGCGGTCTAAAAAGATTCACCCACGCACCAAATGCACCATGAAAAAACCCGGATTAATCCACCTAGTGGTGATAGTGCCTTTCTCGTCGAATATGTACTCATGATCTTTCCGTCGACGTAAGCATCCTGAATCCTGTGAATACTTTATTTATAAAAGCAAGAATTTTATCCAAGCCACCGTCGAGTTGGGAAATTTACTGATGGCACATATTTCCGGTGTTAAGGCAGAGCTGAAAATATCAGACCTCTTAGTTGACTGCGTGACCACCTTTACTATTACTGGAGACCCATCAATACCAAGACGATAATAACAAGCTTAAAAATATAATTTATTTCACAACCAAAAATCACTTTACACATATTTATCGCTTGCATCGATTATTTTAACTGTTATTACCACTTCCTGTGAGGTACCCGGAACCGGTTCCAAGACTGTACCTATTGTCTCAAATATGATCTGAGACTAGCTTCTTGCTTACTGTTCAACAGGTTTTCTAAAAAGCCGAAAATTGATGTGCATGCATGGATTTGATTAATTTTACATTTTGGTCATTCTGGTGGGACATACAAAATGGGTTCTACCGGTAGTCTCTAATGTGATCTGAGTCTATTTTTTTTTGTAAACCATTCACCAGGTTAATGAAAAAGCCGGGGTTTGATATGTCGCATGCATGGGTTTGGCTTCTATATGCATTTGATCACTTTCAGCAAGACACCCGGAACCGGCTCCGGAATACTACTGGTTGTCTAGAATATGGTCTGAAACCATTTTCTTGCTAACCGTTCATCAGGTTATCTAGAGAGCCGCGATTTGATGTGAAGCATGCATGGATTTGGTTCACTTTTACATTTGACCACTTCCGGCGGGACATCCGGAACTGTTTCTAGAGCACTACCGGTAGTCTCTGCTGTAATCTTAGGCTATTTTCCTGCTTACCGTTCTTCAGGTTATCGAAAAAGCTGCTATTTAATGTGTCGTATGCATGGGTTTGTTCCCTATCGACATTTGACCACTTCCGGCGGGACACACGGAACCGCTTCCGGAATACTACTGGTTTTCCTAAATATAGTCTGATTCCATTTTATTGCTAACCGTTCACCAGGTTATCGAAAAAGCCGCTATTTGATGTGTCGCATGCATGGATTTTGTCAAGGGTTTGGGTCACTTTTATATTTGACCACTTCCGGCGGGACATCCGAAGCCGGTTCCGGAGCACCACCGGTAGTCTCTGCTGTGATCAAAAGCTATTTTCCTGCTTGCCGTTCTTCAGGTTATCGTAAAAGTTGCTATTTAATGTGTCGCATGCTTGGGTTTGGTTCCCCTCTACATTTGACCACTTCCGGCAGGACACACGGAACCGGTTCTGGAATACTACTGGTTTTCCTAAATATAGTCTGATTCCATTTTATTGCTAACCGTTCATCAGACTATCTATAGAGACACGATTTGATGTGTCGCATGCATGGGTTTGGTTCAATTTTATATTTGGCCACCTCCGGCGGGGCACTCGGAACCGGTTCCGGAACACTACCGGTAGTCTCTGCTGGGTCCAAGGCTGTTTTCCTGCTCACTGTTCATCAGGTTATCGAAAAAGCCGCTATTTGATGTGTCGCATGCATGGATTCGGCTCACTTTTATATTTTGCCACTTCCGGCGGGACATCCGGAACCGATTCCGGAATACTACTGGTTCAGATATGGACTGAGAGTATTTTCCTGCTTACCGTTCGTCAGGTTATCGAAATAGCCGTGGTTTGATATGTCGCATGCATGGTTTTGTAGCATTTTCATATCTGGCCCCTCCCTGGGGTACCGATCCGGAACACCTAAATGGCCATAACTCCGGAACGGCTGGACCGATCCGAACCATTTTCAATAGGAAACAATGGGACCAGATTCCGCGTCGAATGAACCGTCGGTCATTAAAAGCGGTTGAGGTTTACTACCAAAAAGTGATGTGAGTTTATTTTGTACACACACATACTCACACACACACATACACACACACACACACACACACACACACACACACACACACACACATACATACACACACACAGACATCACCTTGGGGCAGCAGGGACAGGAGTCCAGGGGCTTGACGAACCCCCCCTTCTGCGAGTCGGGTGGAAGCTTGGGAATTTTTCCTAAGCGAAAACTGTTCACACACCCGTGTGGATTACCACCATTGGCACTTCCTTTGGGAAGTGACCGAGCTTCTGGTTTCCAGACAGCTCAAGCAGAGGATGCCTAGGATGTGGCGGGATTTTAACAGTGGGCTCTGTTGGATCCCCATGAAAAGCCACACATCTGCAAGCAACTCCGTACAAGCGACCTGGTACCGCTTCCAAAGTGCCTTAGCCCAAACACCCGGAGTGCCAACCGGCACATCAGGATCGATGCCAGTAACATCCTGATTATGGCATACTGGTCAACGCAAACGACAATGGACAAGTTACGGAATACGGATCGGATGGCGACGATGGGCTGGTACTCGTGCTATTCTACTCCCTGAGTAAAGTAGGGTGACACCAACTTGAAACGGCGAGTGGGCTAATGGTACGTTTGCCTCCGTCCCGGTAAAACCTTGGCAGGCCTCCGGATACGTTCATCATCTGTACATCATCTCTGATGCGTACTAGGCTCGGATGAACCATTCCCGACTAACGCTGATCTGGCTCTGGACATGAACCCCATGAAGGAACGTGTCCAACCCTCGCTTGGCCTCCCTGATCCATAGATAACCAAGAGATCACGAAAGCGACTAGATACAACGGATGGTGATAGCGGTGCGGAGGGGGGACCCTGAAGAATGGAAGATCAAACAACAAACAACGAAGCAGGAGCGGCAAATCCGTTTGCCAGAACTGGGTTGGCGAGGACACCACCATCGCAAACCCAGCAGGTGCAAAAGCTACAAGGGCAAGAGAAGGAGCACCAACAGATGCAGCAGCAGCAATACAGCGCATGGTCGAGAGTACCAAAACTACCAAGGGTAGAAGTAGCCAAAAAGCTGGTAGACGAGCTGCACGAATACGTCGACAAACGGAGCAACGTGCACAAGGACATCAAAGCGTTGGTGATTAAGATCCAAGGGGCCCTTGGATCGGCAGTTAAAGAGTGGAAGAGTATGGCACAGAGAGCCGAAGATGCAGAGAAGGAGCTCTTGGCAGCCAAGACTGCCAGTGAAGCAAACCGAACGTCGGAAGCGAGAAGGCAGATCACTAACAAAACTGCGGAGAAAAATAGCGTGGTGGAAAGCATCTCCCAGAGGATGCAAACTACACCCTTTTTCACGCCGAAGAGACCAAGGGCATCGCCAGGACAAGTGAGACCCGGTGGCTCCAAGAAACACAAGGACGCCCCCGTTACTGGTGCACGCCATCCAGTAGAGAATGTCGTCGCAGACGGCCATACCCCGTGGCAGGTCGTCGGCAAAAGAAAAGCGAAGTCGGCCGGTAAAAGCAGGTCCGACAAACGGAAGCTCATAAAGAGAAAAAATAAAGGTGAAGCTCTCATCGTCAAAACAAGTGACGACTCGTACGCGGAAGTTCTGCGCACCATGCGGACTAATCCGGACCTTAGGGAGCTAGGGGAAGACGTGAATAAAATTAGGCGCACCCGCAATGGGGAAATGATCCTCGAGTTAAGAAGGGATCCAAAAGGAAGCAGCTCCTCCTACAAAGAGCTTACCGAGAAAGCTATGGGCGATAAGGTCGAAGTCAGGGCCCTATGTCCGGAAGCAACCCTCCTATGCAAAGACTTGGACGAGGTCACATCGGAGCAGGAAGTTGAAGTAGCTATGAAGGAGCAGTGCGAGCTAGGAGAAGCCAGGATGACCATCCGTGTAAGAAACGGACCGTCTGGCACGAAGGTGGCATCGATCAAACTACCGATCGATGCAGCCAATAAGGCACTAAGAGTTGGCAAGATCAAAATAGGCTGGTGTGTGTGCCCCCTGAGTATCTCTCAGCAACCGGAAGTGTGTTTCAAATGCCTAGAGTACGGCCATCTGGCAAGAGATTGCAAAGGGCCTGACAGAAGCAAACTATGCAGAAGGTGTGGTGAGGAAGGCCACAAAGCTCAGGATTGCAGGAAGTCCCCGAAGTGCCTCATCTGCGCAAACACAGAGAACAGCAATCATCCGACAGGTGGCCGAAGATGCCCGGCCTTCAAGCAAGTGAGTGCAACTAAGTCCCAGTGGAGGTAATCCAAATCAACCTCAACCACTGTGAGACTGCACAGCTTTTGCTGCGACAAGCCGTTGTGGAGCAAAACTGCGATGTTGCTATTATTTCGGAGCCATACCGAATCCCCCCCGAAGATGGAAACTGGACAGCAGATAGGGCGAAAACAGTAGCAGTCTGGACAGCGGGAAGATATCCCGTGCAAGAAGTGGTGTACTGCGCAGATGAAGGTTTTGTGGTTGTGAAAATCAACGGAATTTTTATATGTAGCTGCTATGCCCCACCAAGATGGACGATAGAGCAGTTTAACCAAATGCTGGACAGGATAACCGAGGAGCTAATCGGCCGAAGGTCAGTCGTCATTGCCGGCGATTTTAACGCTTGGGCGGTCGAATGGGGTAGCCGTCTCACAACCCCAAGAGGAAGTAGTCTACTGGAGGCCCTAGCTAAGCTAAACATAGACATCGCCAACGAAGGTAGCACCAGTACGTATCGTAGGGAAGGTAGAGAGTCTATCGTCGACGTCACCTTTTGCAGTCCTGTTCTGATGGGAGCGATAAATTGGAGAGTATGTGAGGAATACACCCACAGCGACCATCAAGCCATCCGGTACCATATTGGAGGCAGGGCTCGGCTGGAGTCACGTGGGACACAAACGAATGAGCGGAGGTGGAGGACAGCGAACTTCGAAAAGGACGTGTTTGTTGAGGCGCTAAGGCTGGAGAGCAATTCACTGAACCTCAGTGCAGACGAGCTGGTAGCGGTACTATCCCGCGCGTGCGACGCTACAATGCCAAGGATGGGAAAACCAAGAAACAGTCGACACCCCGTCTACTGGTGGAACCCAACGATTGCTGATCTGCGAGCACAGTGCTTACGAGCTAGAAGAAGGATGCAGAGGGCTAGAAATGACGGTGATAGGGAGCAACGTAGGTTACCTTACAGAGCAGCAAGAGCCGCATTGAACAAAGCGACCAAGCTCAGCAAGAAAGCCTGTCTTGACAATCTCTGTCATAAGGCCAACTTGAATCCATGGGGTAGTGCGTACAAAGTAGCAATGTCGAAGATAAAAGGTCCTGCGGTACCACCCGACAGATGCCCGGAAAAGATGAAAGTTATCATCGAGGCACTGTTTCCGATTCACGAGCCGACAATCTGGCCGCCCACACCGTACGTCAATCAGGATACCCACGATGAAGAAATCAGGGTGACTAACGAAGAGCTGATCGCGGTAGCGAAAGTCTTGCCAATCGAGAGAGCCCCTGGCCCGGACGGGATACCAAACGTGGCCCTAAAAGCAGCAATCTACGAAAACCCGGATATGTTCAGGAGCACAATACAACATTGCATTCAGGAGGGCAGTTTCCCTGACATCTGGAAACGACAGAAATTGGTGCTACTGCCAAAGCCTGGGAAACTTCCCGGCGACCCATCAGCGTATAGGCCGATATGCCTATTGGATACCGTTGGTAAATTGTTGGAGAGAGTGGTCCTAAACAGGCTCACGAAATACACTGAGAGTGAGAGCGGTCTATCAGAATTGCAGTTCGGATTCCGGAAAGGCAGGAGCACTGTAGATGCCATCAGAACGGTTGTGGATGCTATGCAGACGGCGCAGAAGCAACAGAGAAGGGGAAACCGTTACCCGTGGTCACCCTAGACGTCAAAAATGCTTTCAACAGTGCCAGCTGGGCAGCAATTGCCGATTCGCTGCACAGGCTGAGGGTACCTGAGTATCTGTGCCAGATTCTGAAAAGTTATTTCCAGAACCGCAGATTGATCTACGAAACAGACGCCGGAAAGAGGAGTGTGGCTATTACGGCGGGCGTTCCACAGGGATCCATTCTGGGCCCGACTCTCTGGAACGTCATGTACGATGAGGTTTTGAAACTGAGCCTTCCCACTGGGAAGTTCCCAGAGGAGTAAAGGTCGTCGGATTTGCGGATGACGTGGCGCTGCTTGTGATCGGAGAAACACGAGAGGAAGTAGAAGTACTGGCCACGGAGGCGATAGACACGGTGGAAGACTGGATGCGGGAGAAGAAACTATCTCTAGCTCACCACAAGACTGAGATAGTTGTCATCAGCAACCGGAAGAATGTGCAGCATGCAACAATTGTGGTTGGCGAGTGTACTATCGACTCGAAGCGCGAAGTCAGGCACTTGGGAGTGATGCTAGACGACCGACTGAACTTCAACAACCACGTTGACTACGTCTGCAAGAAGGCCACGGTGGTGATCTCGGCACTATCCCGGATCATGCCTAACAACTCTGCGAACATCAGCAGCAAGCGGAGACTACTACCCGAGCAAAGTCTGACAGCAAATCGAAAACTAATTTTGATGTTGTGATATTGCAAATTATGATTACTCAGTTTGATGTCGTTTTGGTCGTTTTAACGGTTAAAACATCAAAAATGAGAGCAGAAAAATGTTCCTGTGAGAGCAAGTTGAAAACAATTCCTGCTATCAGTGATGGCAAATTGATTACTGTTTTTGCTATCAGTGCGAAAAAATGGAAAAATCGTTAAATTTAGAGTTTTTTTTTTCGAATAATATGGAAACCTAAATGCAATACGTTAATTGCACTGATGGTATATCATTAGATGCTTTATACAAGGTCGCCTAGAAGTTTTGAAATGACTTAAAAACTTAAACATTTGTAATTATTTTAAATGACAGCAAAACGATATCAAAATTTGAAATCGAAATTAATCAAGACAATCTGATATCAAAATATGATATCAATTTGCTGCTGATTACAAATTGTGTTTTCGATTTGCTATCATTTTGTTATTAGACTTTGCTCGGGTAGCGAGCGTATCATCATCCATCGTCAGATACGCAGCCCCAGTGTGGTCGTCGGCATTAAAGACTGGAAGAAACCGCGCCCATCTGAACCGTACGTCCAGGCTGATGGCGATGCGAGTGTCGAGTGCGTATCGAACCATCTCGTCAGACGCCGTGTGTGTAATAGCCGGGATGATCCCTATCTGCCTTCTACTGGAAGAAGATAGCGAATGCTACAGGGACCGAGGCACAAGAGGAATTCGGAAGAGAGCGCGAGTCAGCACACTACACAAGTGGCAGCAACAGTGGGATAACGCTGCGAATGGCAGGTGGACTCATCGTCTAATTCCCAACGTGTCGATGTGGATCACCAAAGCACACGGGGAGGTTAACTTCCACATGACACAATTTCTGTCTGGTCATGGGTGCTTTAAGCAGTACTTGTACAGATTCGGCCATGCCAGTTCACCGATCTGTCCTGAGTGTCCGGACACAGAAGAAACACCGGAGCACGTCATCTTCAGTTGTCCAAGGTTCGCGCATTCGCGAGGAGAAATGGCAGCAATTGTCGGCGTCGACGTAAATGTGGAAAATATCGTCGAACGTATGTGCAGCGACGAAGAAAAGTGGAACGTAGTTAACAGGACTGTAGTTCAGATCATGGTTGTACTACAGCAAAGTTGGCGGGAGGAACAACGATCGGTTTCGGGAGACATTCCTTCGCCGGGAAACTCTCTGACGGAGTAGAGCCGAGGGCTAGTAGAGTAGAACGCGTCGTAGCACCGGTCTGGGTCGTCGGAGCGCCAGTGAACCGGATGCCAGGACCCACCGGCATCGCTGGAGTGACTTCGGCACCCTGCCGGTAAGTTCGTAATGTCTGCCTCCGGGCGGGTCTGCGCTGAATGGCGAAAAATGTAGGAAATTAACAAATTACTAACAGGAGCTAAATGGTTCAGCATGACGCATGTTGCTTGCTGATTGGCGAAACCTAACAAATTAACAACAAGAGTTAAATGGCTTAGCACGGAGGTAGCGAAAGAGCATAGAAAATTTTAACAATAACAGCGTAGAATAACAAATTGGTGATGGTGCACAAGGCACATAACGCCTCCCCTCCGAAGAAATACTGCATGGTGGTACCGGAGGGGAATTTAAGGTGGAGGTGAACTAGAAGAGTGTTTTTAGTGGGTAGGCGCACATTCGAATCCCACACAGCGTCTTTTGAAGATTTTTGGACTCCTAGAATAAAAAAAAATAAAAAAAAATAAAAAAAAATAAAAAAAAAACACAGACATCACCTCAATTCGTCGAGCTGAGTTGATTGGTATATGTGACTCGACCCTCCGGGCCTTCTATCAAAAAGTCATTTTTGGAGTGAACATATAGCCTTTCCAGTACACTTAGTGTACGAGAAAGGCAAAAACGCTAATAACAGTGGTCTTCAGTGGACACGAGACATGGACCATGCTCAAGGAGGAACTACATGCACTCGGAGTTTTCCAGCGACGCACGCTAACGACGATCTTCGGCGATGTGCAGGAGAATGGTGTACGGCGGAGAAGTATGAACAACGAGCTCGCTGCACTTTACGGTAAACCCAGCATCCAGAAGGTGCACACTGTTTCCAAAGGACCAAACACACAAACATAATCACTTTTGACCCGAAAAGTTGATTTTGGAGGTTTAGTGTCTCTAAAGAAGTTGTTTGATGTATCAGAGCCCACCCAGCCAACAACAAAGTCTTATATGATGTTGAATAGGATGCTAAAGTGGAGGCCATATGCATACATACTTCCATTTAACCGCGTGTAAAGAGTGCGTATATCGCCTCCACTTTTGCATCCTATTCAACATCATTTGCGATCGTGTGTTGACTGGGCATCTTTTGAAAAAAATCATTAATGTGATAAATTCACATAGAAGTGAGATAGAAACCCGTTTTTTTTTAAGTTCACTGTTCATGTCGTCAACAAAGTTGTAGAAAATATCGTTATGATACAACTTGTTAAACAAACTTTTGTAATATACAGAGGGTGGCCAAAATGTTTGGGATAGGCAACACCGATAAAAATAATGAGATTTACACGTCATGTAAACTTCAGTTTAGTCATGTAAACTTAATGTTATTTTACATGATATATCATGTAAATTTGTGTTATATGTCATGTAAACACACAGAGTCATGCTGAATTACATGGCATATAATGGAAGTTTACATGATATTTTTTGACTTTTACATGATATGTCATGTAAACTTCTGTGATATCCCACGCTCCAATTATGTGCATGAGATGTCACCGAATTTTACATTATTTTTCCGATCTGTGAACATTTTTTTTCTCTCATAAAAAAGTTCAACATGCTGTAACTTTTCATAGAGTGCATTAAAAATTCTCAAATTTTGACTGTTTGTCAACCTATTATATGTGCATTGTTAGTACAAATTTGAGCTCGAGTGATTAATCTTTCGCGAAGGTAGAACCGTTCTCATAAAACACGATTTTCAAGACAACTAATTTTTGAACTGTCATATTTCGCTCGGAAACCAGCGAACCAAATTGAATGAAATTTACAAAACGGACACCGTCTTCAGCCAAAGGCTGTACAGACTGAACGAAACTTAACACTAGACAACGGACACGACACACATTACGAGAACCAGTGGATACGAGGAAGAAACATTTCTTGCGAAAAGTTTCATCACACGGAGCGGGAATCGAACCCTTACCCCATGGTATGGTACGTTTATACGCTTGGTGACGCTAACCGCACGGCCACGAGGCTCCACTATGAATGAAATTTTGAACGTTTATTAACAATATATAAATGCATCCTCGTTGGATAATTGTACGGCTCGTGCTGAAAAATTCATCATTTTGCAACTTGTTGCATAAATAACTATTATAATTCCGTCGTCGTCGGTTCCAAATGCTTTTAATTAGATTAATAAAACCATGCAAGCAATATCATAAGTAAATCAAATACGTGATATCAGAGCCTATTCCTATGATTTTGGGATCTATCCATCATCCATTTTTTTTTCTATGAGCAAGCAGCACTTTTTAGTTGGCCTCTTGTTAGTGAAGATATGTCATGTTCAAATGTAAAAGAGATCTACAATAATCGAACTCACCGGATAATCATATTTAGCTGGTTTTCTATTTTTTTTTTGGCTGCTACATTCAATAGGCTAAGGATGCCCTCCAAACCACTTGCTGAGTCTCCGAAGTCAACGAACGAAGGATAAACCGGAAAAATAGAGAGAATTACCAAAAACTAGCGCGCGCGATTTCCACTTTGCTTCACCCATCTTTGAATCGGTTGGTTTAAGTAAATAACTAAGTTTTCTAAAACAAATAGCTCAGAAGTAGTGTGTTCTAATTTAATATTGTCAATTATTTTTGAAAAATGCGTAATAAATTAAAATTTCTTCTTACGCAAAGTTGTGGCCCCTGTTTCACTCTACAATTCGTTCTTTGCAATCAAACTTCTATCTCTTATCGTTTTCTTGCAATTTCGGTTGAAATATCGAATTTCAGATCATAAATTTGCAACTGTCAAGGTAACCACTTTTTTGCGCACTGTGCCGCACATTTAAATCGAAATTGCGAGAAAACGATAAGAGCAAGAAGTTTGGTGTCAAATAACGAATTGTAGAGTAGAACAGGGGCCACAGCTTTGCCGAAGAAAGAATTTTAATTTATTATGCATGTTTCAAAGATAATTGACAAAAACAAATTTGAACACACTACTTTTGACCTATTTGCTCTAGAAAACTTAGTTATTTAACTAAACCAATCGATTCAAAGAAGTAATTTGATTGGAAATTCAATAATCTTTCGAATAAGGGTCAAAAAACTCTTAAACAAACTTTACGTTAAGAAACTGTTATTCAGCTAGTTCTGTTACTTGGAAAGCGACCATGAATATAATTTATGAAAATGCTGAAAATAATTCTGGTCAACTCATTCATGAGATTATGAATCATGATATTATGACTTGGCAGACATGATTTTTTTTTCGTGGTGAGGGGAATGGATTTTTTTTTCGTGTACATATGAAGCAAGTAACATGTTCGGGTTCATCAAATGATTTAGTTTTCATTTTAAGAGGATCATCATACAATTAAAATACAATATGTAACAAACGCAATACCTCTTCTAAAATATTGCAGTGTTGTTTAAGTTCCTTATCAGGTTGCACACATTAACTGGATAGAGTCGACCCAAAACAGTTTTTGTTGGGGAAGGTTCATTTATTACGTCCATCGTTTTTCGGGATTTCTAGACTCCCCCTCCCCCCTCTGTCACGCTATTTCCAAATATATTATATAAACAATATGATTCACTTCCGCGTTCCCCATACATTGAATTGGCGAACAGCTTACAGCACCATCAAGCGTCAAACGTGGCAATCAACCTTAAATTAAACCACATATTTGCTAAATATGTTTAACCGTGTCTCCATGACATTTCCTTTTGTTATGGTCGTCAATCATATTTAGGGATGTACAAGATTCAATTTGCACAAACAAAATTATGATATTGGACAAAGCAATTATTAAGTTTATATTTTGTAACTGTCGTATATCAGTGATGGAACATACGCAAATTGACGTTTCACAATTATCATTTTTTTCCAGAAGCATATTTGTTTTGGAAGTACCGAGAAGTGAAATATGTTGGTCAAATTGCTATGGCTAATGGGGATACTTGTTGGTTCATTTTGACTAAAAGTGTATTGTGTGCAAAACCTATTACGCAAAGAATATGATTTGTTTATTTAAACCCTAAACATGTTGATATTATTTATCGATAAATTAAGAGATTATTGACATCCCTAGTTCATTAATGTTGACAGCGTGTGTAATACTGAAGGGCATACGTTTTTAAAGTAAAATAGTTGCCACGTTCGTCACAAGCGGCGCCACAAGCACAGGATGAAGGGTCGCCAGAAATAGCTGGAAGTGAGTTATATTATTAATATAGTATATTTGCTATTTCCCTATACCTTATACACGTACTGTCACACTTTCCTAGACCCCCCCCCCCCCCCTCCCCCAAATGTTGGACGTAATTTTTGAACGTTCCCTTGTTTGCTTGAAGGAAACTAGGCTGGGCACTAGGGTGGGTCAACGTTGTATGGGAAAATTTAAAATTGATCAGATTCAATCAGATCAAAGTTTTTCAGATGCCCTTTGAGGTCCCAAATCACTGTGCAAAATTTGGGCATGATTGGTTCAGCCTACATTTTGCGCATCGCGATTGAAGTTTGTATGGGATTTTACATGGTAAATCATACTTTTTCGTATTTTTCTTAAAAGTTGCACAAAATTGTTATATAGGGTAAGTGTATCAATTATGGCTATAATACCAATTGTTCGCCATAGTTGATTTTCACCCTTTAACGATATATATCAACAATGAATAAAATGTGAACAACAGATCACGTTCACAAAAGATGGTTGCACTCATTTAAACTCCACATTTTGCTCAAATTATGGTAGAAATAAATCATTTTCCTAAAAATTTCGGCTTCCTTGCACCCTTTTTCGCCATAGTGTACCAATTTAGGGCTAATCCCATAAGAAATGCATGCAAATAGTGCGAAAAGGAACCGAAGTTAAAAAATTAAGCCATAACTGGTACAGAGTTCCTATCATTGGCACACGCTGTAATTAATACTGAAAGTAGTTTTGGCTCCGTTTTTATATATTTTGAGTGTAGAATTAGCATCTAAGTTAAAATACACAAAAATAAAAACTAAAAAAAAAATCCGTTTTTATATTTTTCCTGTAAAGTATGGAAACTAAACTATCTTTTAACATATTGGTGACATTCGTTGGTCTTCTCGTTATTTTTGTGCAAATAGTTTTCCTTAGGTAGTTCCATAAGTAGTACAGGCACCCTACCATATAACCGCCAATGTTAACTGATAGCCCAGGATGTGTCGAAAAACTTTGTCGAAGACCGCACAGCGATCCGATACATGTGGAAAAAGATACACTCTTCGAAAGTCAGGCCAAAAATTGTGATTTTATTATTGATGTTTACATCTTTACATCTTAAAAGATGCACACTCAGGCGATCAATAGGTTATAACTTTTGTTACAAGACTCGAATCGCTTTGCGGTCTTCGGCAAAGTTTTTCAGGTCATCTGAGGCTATACTTTTACGTTATTGGTTCAAAACTTTCAGAATAATTTTATTCTTTTATAAGCAAAATGCAAAAAAGTGAGTTTTCCCGTATAAAATCCCATACAAATTTCAATCGCGATGCGCAAAGTGTAGGCATGACTGATCGCGCTCAAATTTTACAGTCGTTCAGGACCTGAAATAGAGTAAGAAAAACCTTGATCTGAAAAATTGACCTCTATGACTCACGCTACTGGGCACACTTACCACTACCATCTTAAGGAGCATGTTGGAGCGTTTAAATAATCTTGTAAATCGGAGAGATTTTGCAATGATTGCTTTTATGAATGATCCCAAGTAACATTTTAAGTTTTGTTCGGCTCTATAAGAGATCTTCATGACCAATATTATAAAACTTTCAATAAAAATGATTTATACATCAAAACCTCTTGTTAACCTCTTCAAGAGCATCTTCCGGCTAAGTGGACCACTCTCGGAGAGCTTTTGCAAACCGCATTAAGAGTAGCAATAAAACCGTTTAAAACCTAGTTGAAAAATTTTCCATTCTCGATTGTTGTTTTTTTTTTTTCAACAAAAACTTTGACAGCTCAAGATGCAGAGAAGCTTCTTCGATGGCACGTTAAGTTCAGGACGATACATCATTTGTAAGTAGAAGTCATAGTCATTTCAAAGTAATATTTTAGTAGTTATTGTATTGGTAGGCTTATGCGCATTCAAATTTACCGTGAATATTGGGGTTGCTGAATCATAAAATTAATGCGCTTCAAAAATAGTGAATATTATCATCTTGGAATGAAATAAATCAATTTGTTTATTTAGTAAAACTATCTCGAATTACAAGAAAACTCAGCAGAGAGAATTTATTCATGTGAGCATGTTATGGAAATGGTGGCAAACTTTCAATTCAGTGCTAATTTGAGCAAAATCAACTATTTTCCATTCACGTTAGCTAATTCTTCAATATGGCGACTACCATAATCAGCGAAAATAGAACGAAAGTAAGTTTACTTTTATGATCACCGCAATAAACCTAGCAGTGTCGTAGTTCTGCTTTTCCACCAACAGATGTCGTTACTAATCCAACGGATCGCCATCTGTTGAGAGTTTTAATAGTTTTATTGTGGTAATAATGATTGCCAGAAGGTTTACATATCGGAAAGTTTTGTTTACTCTTGAAATCTGTCTTTATGGATATCTTCAAGTATACTATAAAACATTTTATCAATGGTTTTCATAAAAGCAGTCATAAAACTGTGAGTTTTAATTATTGCTGTAATAAAACCCTAATAAAAATCAAAGAAACCCAATCAGCAATGAAATTGTTACTTGGGGATGTTATAAAATCAAATAGAATATTCTCCCCCAAAATATTGGAAAATTTGGATTTCTCTGTTCCCACTCGTTTATTAGGGAATAAAAACTTTTAATATGCACAGAACAGCCTATGCCGATAATGGGCCATTGAATAGGATGATGTCATGTTACAATACATAAAGTGACAGAATTGTTATTAAATATAATGAAAATTTGAAAAAAAAAAAAAAAACGGCATCTTTTTCTCACCTTAGCCTAATCCCTTATAATCACCTTTTCAACTCACCTCGTGCCTTTTAGGGAAACCTTTCTTCGCCCTTTATTTTCCTCTTGTTACCTCTCCTTCATAAGCTGCTACATCCCACCCCAGGAAATCTCGCTCTGATTCTTTTCTTAAACCACCATAAAACACCATCAATTTCCCTCAATCACCTCTTCCCTTGAACTACTTTGGCAATTCTTAACCACCCACTAAAACCATGGTGCACTTTTTATTTTTACCTTTGCTGTGTTATTTCTTACTAATAAAAAAACTCTTTTATTGAAAGTTTCAAAACTCTATAAAATCACTGATCCGAAAATGATTATCTTGATGCACCAACAACAACCATAAAGACCAGCAATCGATATCATTACAGTAAACATTTGTTCATCTCAGCGAGTGAACGAGTACAAGAGAAATGAACGAAAAAACACCCTTCACTGCGGAACATGGCAAACTATTCTCCAAGTAGGTATTCGCAACGCAAAAGTTTAGTCAGTTCCTTATTTCTGCTGCTTCTTCCGTTCGTCAGTCAGAAACGATTCGTTGAAGGCAAAAGTTCACACTATGATGATAATGATGATGATATTGATGCAAAACTTTTCGTATCTCTTCTGATCGCTATAAATTATGGAGTGCATTATTATATTTCAAAATTGATTGACGGTAACGAAGTTTTCTTAATAGCTTTTTCGTTAGAAATAATTGTATATGTATAATTTAACACTACATCGAACATCTGAAAAGAAATAATGAATCCGATTCACTGCTAATTTGACAGCTTTTCTCCAAGGTATCGCAAAAACGAATCCTTCCATTTCATTTGCATCCTCGCCGCAGCTAGCTAGTCGCGCAAAGTAGGCAAAAGTTTCACCGGATTGACATTATACCGCCCGATAATCCCGTCCCGTGGAGACTATAAAAATCTTCGTGCGGTTTTCCGGCCTCGGCATAAACGCCATTCCTGTGTTGAGAAAGCTTGCGCCGGCGATAGCATGATGAGGGTCAAGGATCAGACAGATAGAATTTACCCGCCCCAAGCGTAAAAGACGGAACATTTCCCGTTTCTGTTTATGTGTTTCGTTTTCCTGCCTGGCACTGCTACTGCTGCCGCACACATCCTAGTAGCCTGGTGCTGCTGGCAGGCTGTGATTTTTGCGCTGCCGCACTGTGGCACATAACTTTATTTATTTGCATTTCATTTGAATGTGTTTTATCAATAAAAATCTTCTGGCATTCCATAAAACAATCACATGACTTCATATAAAAAACATCAGGCAAGGTTTGCAAGTATTCGTGAAATGGTCACCCATCATATAACCTTTTCACCTTTCTCGTTCAGTGTTAGGCTGTATGTTTACTCAAAAAACTAATTTTCGATAGAAGGCTCGGAGTGTCGGTACACATATACTAATCAACTCAGTTCGACGAATCAAGATGGTGTCTGTATGTGCGTATGTATGTCTGTGCACAAAAAAGATCGCTTTCTTCCAAGGTACATCCCATTGGCCAATTTTAACCATTTTAGCACGTATCGAACCCGAATTTTATTGCTTTGTTTGCTTTGGCTGAATTCTCCTTAAATCCAAAATTGCCGTCTCAAACTCAAGATAGCTTACCCGGCTATTGAAGTATTGTTCTAAAAACTTCAAGAGAACTTTCGATCATGGTCCTGAATTTTATGGATAGCTAAAATCTTTATTATATCAAATGTACATGGATTAAAAAAAAACGGCTGTAGTTTTGTGTGGATAAATTATGTACCTCAGCAATCAGGATGAACCATACACTCTTTACTTCGTGGAGCAAGAAACTTTATTGGATCTAAGATATTCACTGCAGCAGCATTTCTTTTATGTTTTACTGTACTCTGTAGATTGGTAAAGAAAATTCTATCGTGCACGTCGTGTATGTCGATTAATACGGATAAGTTTTTAGGTACCATAGAGATTATGTGATAAAATATCAAACAAAGCAGAGGCCAGTTAAACGATTCGATTTCTTTTGACATGAAATGGATTGTTATTAAACATACAGGGGATGGCCAAAATGTTTGGGATAGGCAACTTTTTTTTTTCCACAAAAAAAAATCAACATGCTGTAACTTTTAATAGAGTGCATCAAAAAATCTCAAATTTTGACTGTGTGTCAACCTATTATATGTGCATCATTGGTACAAATTTGGGCTCGATTGATTAATTTTTCGCGAAGTTAGAATTGTTCGGCTAAAACACTATTATTTAGACAACTCATTTTTGAACTGTCATATCTCGGAAACCAGTGAACCGAATTGAATGATTTTTTTAACGATTATCAACAATATATCGATACTTAAAACGACGTTATAAAATGTAATATTTTCTCACGGCGAATTAAGTTATACCGGATTGAAATTTTTACCCATATAGAGGAAAATAAGTCAAATTTACAATACTACACAAAAATTACTGAATGTGTTCTTCCTTCAATCTAAATAGGCTCTAATATATTTGATTAGAGATAACTTGATAACAGAAGTGGAAAATCTTTGGATATCAACACTAAAATTTATTGACATTGATGTAAAAAAAATACATTTTTTCGAGAAAAATCTGAAAAGTGTCAATCCATGATAACTTTTTTCAATGTTTAAAAAGTACCTATGTTTTAATTGTTTGTGAAGCATTTACATATTGTTAGTGTACGTTTAAAATTTCATTCAATTCGGTTCACTGGTTTCCGAGATATGGCACCTCAAAAATGAGTTGTCTGAAAAATAGTGTTTTACGCGAACGGTTCTAACTTTGCGAAATATTAATCAACCGAGCCCAAATTTGTACCAATGATGCGCACATAATAGGTTGACACACAGTCAAAATTTGAGATTTTTTGATGCGCTCTATGAAAAGTTATAGCTTGTTGAACTTTTTTGTGAGAGAAAAAAAAGTTGCCTATCCCAAACATTTTGGCCATCCCCTGTATATGTACAAGTCCGTTATTCGTCAACAAGTTACTTGGAATGCCTCTTATGGTTCCTAGAATACACTCGGAAGTTCAACCAGGGGTTCCCGATGGAGTCCCTCATAAAATAACTCTTGCGATTTCTCCAGAAATTCCTTAAGGAGTTCCTCCAATGATTTTTAACAAAATTCTACTAGAGGAAGGAATTCCATAGATTTTTCCAAAGATTCATTCAGTCATTCCACTAAATAAAATCTAATCATTCCTCAATAATGGCTCAAATATTTCAACTCTTCCTGCTCAAGGAGTATTTGCTAAGATTCACTCCTAAATTTCGGCTGGAATTTCTACGACATCCAACAACTTCTCCAAATTTCTCCAAAGATTCGTTAGAAATGCCCTTCTGAGATTTTCGGAGGGAATCGTCCAGGTGTTCCACCGGAAATTCTTCCAAAAAATATTACATGGATTTCACCAGGTATACCGGATGGGGCTCCATCGCCATGAATTGCTTCAAAAATTTTTGGTTGGATTTTCTA
Organism: Aedes albopictus; assembly: GCF_035046485.1. NCBI lineage: Eukaryota > Metazoa > Arthropoda > Insecta > Diptera > Culicidae > Aedes > Aedes albopictus. The sequence continues at coordinate 4,969,889 of NC_085138.1, forward strand.
GTCATCCGTGCTAGATTTTCTCCACAAATTCTTTCTGGGTTGGCAAGAAATTATCGGTACATTTTACCGGGAATACCCTGTTAGAACTACAAATAACAAGTGAGGCTTCCGTTCCAACCAACCCCCCCACTACTTGACAGATGAGCTCAGTTTCGCGTACCTACTTGCAAATCGCAGATGTCGCTACTGTACGTAAACAACGGGTCCATCCTTCACTAACGCAACAATTTTTGTCCATGCGAAAACATCTTTTTGTTTCGTGGTGAGTGGATGCCAACAAGGGGTGATACACAAATTATGTCACGAAAAATCGACCTTTTTCAACCCCCCCTCTCCCCTATGTCACACTTTTTGTTTGGGACCTCAATATTTTTTGTAAGAGTCGTCACGTTCTGCAAATAATAATTTTTTTAGGCGAATGTGGCCTTCGATAAAGTTTTTTTTTATCTTTATAAACGAGATTCTTAGCCCTAAGCTAGTTAATCTAGGGACCCATGCTTTACTTCCCTTCCGAAGGAATAACTCACATTTTGTGAGTTTGTCGGAAGTGGGATTCGATCCCAGATCCTAGGCGTGATAGTCACGTGACTAACCATCCAACCCCAGGTCCGCACCCCTCCTTCGATAAAGTTGTTCCTAATAATAAGGCCCTCTTTTCAATGTACATGAAATATGGGTGGTCCATAGCTTCAAAGAAATTGGAATCCAAACTTTTTTTACAAGAATAACTAGATACATTCCTGGGAAAAGTTGTAGATCTATCAATTTTGAGTAAGTTTGCTAAAATCAGTTTTTATGTAGTTTTAAAATTAACTGATCTAAAGCATTTATTCTGGATATGAAGAAGACACGGACAAGGACAAGAAAAATCAGTTTTCTGGTTGTAGCTTTGTCCTTTTTGAGTTTTTCATCAAAGTCGCCCAAGAAACACTTATAGAGCAATTGTGTTTCGGTAGGACAAAAGGCAGTACTGCTTCCGATAGCGTTTATTCGATGGTAATGATGATAATGTTTCAAACTATTAAATAAGAGATATAATTTAGTCTTAATTCTCATTGTTTCTTATAGTTACATCATATAGAACTTACAAATCAGTTTCCTTCTAACCTTCAAACTGTCTGCTCCTTGTATCCGACAGACAAGTTATTCTCTTGCCAAAGTAATTACAGAAATATAGTTTAACTAATAGCACGATCTATGCATTATACGAATCAATTGATTAAAGTGTACTGTTTAGAGAAAGAAATAGGAATACATACATATAACAAATTATAGATTTAATAGCGAATTCAAGTTTTGTTCAACGTAGTTTTCAAACCAAATGCACTTGCGAATGATGGCTTTCAGTTTTCGCTCTTTGACATTTCTCCTCATTCGTTGTTCCGTACAGTGGCGTAGCTAGGAATTTGGGGGCCCGGTGCGGAACCAAATTTGTGGGCCCCCATGAAAATACAGATGTACATATTTTACAATGATAAGTCTATCCTTCTAATGATCCTCAAATGATCACGCCGTATTTTGTATTTTGTACAAAACGTTGGAAAAAATTTCGATTTTCGAACTCAGCATTAGCGTGATGCTGGCGGTGGTGGCCAACTGACTGACGGAAGGTTAAAAATTATTTTCTATATTCTTATATGAATTTCTTCGGGGATTTCTGCAAGGATACATCCCAGAGTTCCATCAATGAGCATTAGATTATTTGGTAAGAAAAATGTCGAATTTATTGAGAAATTTCATCAAGTAATCCCTTAGGAAGTCCTTCAAGGATTGCTTTACCGTTTCCTTAAAAAAATAAACCTTTCGGAATAATAATTTGTTTTCAAGAATCTTTCAAGTGGTTAACGCAAGTGTGTCATTCAGTATTTCGCTAAACACTCCATCAGGTATTCTTACAGTGTTGTCTCCGAGCATGTTTTCAAAAGTACTTTAGAGTACTTTGAAAGTTTCATGCAAAGGCTTTATCAAGTATTTCTCGAAACATTTGTTCAGGAAGTCCATCAGGGATTCAATAATATCTCTAAGGATTCATCTATAAGATCAATGAATTCTTAAGAAATTCTAAAAAAAACACTACAAAAGCTTTCCAATGATTTTTTTGGAACCAGATATTTTTCCAAGAAATTACATTGGAATTCCGTCAGAGGAAAAGAAGTCCTTCTAGAATTTCTTCAAACATTCCTCCATGTTTCTTTCAGGAGATCCTCCAAATATCCCTTAAATGATTTTTCCACGGAAGTCAAACATTCTCCATAGATACATCCAAGGATTTATCTTGGCATTTCCTCAAGCATTCATTACTCATCTTGGTTTTCCTTTGAAGATTTCTTAAGAATTTCTTCCAAGGATTCCTTTAGAAATTCCTCCAAGGATTCCTCCAATAATTACTGCAACGCTTTTTTTTTCAAAAAAAAAATCTGCAAGGATTCTTCAAGGAGTTTCTCTAAAGTTTTATTAAGAGATTCATCCTAGATATCCTCCAAGAAATTTCCAAAGAAGCCATTGGATAATAATTTTAAAAAAATCCTTCAAGGATCCCTACAGAAGTTTCTCAGAAAATTCTTAGAGGAACTGTGGTGGAAATTCCTTCCAAAAATCCTTCTGGATTTCTTCCAACGAGTTCTTTAATATCCATCTACTCTAGGAGTTTCCCCAAGGATTTCTTCAGGAATTTTTGCTAGAACTCCTCTAGGAGATTTTCTAAAAATATCTATTGCGACTTTTGATAAGACTGCTTAAAAATTCTTTCGCAAAACCTTTTGAAAAATCATTCTAAGTTTCTATCAAGCATCTCAGTTAGGAATTTCTTCAGGATTTATGACTGATTCCTCCAGAAATCCCTCCGAAAATTCGTTTAAAACAATCTCTAAGGATTCCTAGTAGGGTCAACGTGCCTTAGTAATCATACAATCCCAAATTCATAATTCGAAAACAAAGCGATTACCGCACCGATTGATTACGTCATTTTTGTAATCGTTTGTACCTACTTCTAACAAAAATCAAAAAAGCGCTTCATTCCTTTGTTTTCAGTAGAATGAAAATAGTAAAGGAACAGGTACCTCATTTGATAAGATAAAATCGAATATTTTTTTCAGAAGTTTCTCCAAGGATTACTGTTTTGCTACTTTCTGCAAGAATTCTTTAAGGATGCCTTGAAGCATCTTTTAAGTGATTAATGGAAGTTTAAGATTTCATTTAGGATTTCCATTGAGAATTCTTCAGGAATTGCTTCAAGAATTCCTACGGGATTTTTTCAAGGATTTCTTAAATATTTCTTCAAATTTCCCAAACTTCCTTCTGGACTTTTTGCAAAGGTTTCTTTAATAGTTCATCCAATAAATTTTCTTGACGTTTCTCCAAGGATTCAACACATTCAAATTAAAAAAAAATGTAAGAAATCTTTCAATTTTCACAGAAATTCCCCAAAGAAATTCTACTGGTAATTCTTTTGAGATTTTCTTCGGCTTTCGGCTCTCGATAAAAAAGTTATATAAAAAAAATCTTCAGCAGTTCCATTGTAAATTCTTGTTTTTTTTTAATTCGCAAGAGTGTATCTCATAGAACCTCAAATTTTCTGAGAATTACCGGAGACATTTTCTAAATTTACCGCTTCAATTTACAAACGAATTGACTGCAGAATTTTCAGATTACCTGCCGAATGAATTTTGAAAGGAACTATTGAAAGAATTACAAAAATAATTTTCAGGTATATTAGCAAAGGGACTGCCGGTGAAACTTCAAAAGAAATTGCTGAGGGGAATCCTGCAGGGGTTGCCTGATAAATTTCTGAAGCTGTTGCCCAAAGTATTTCGAAAAGTAATGCCGTAGATACTTTCTAAAATAAAAACCTACATCAATTTCGAATAGGGTGACAATGGGTATTATCGGCAGGTTTGTTCACTTCGTCATGGAAGGTTTTTGTCAGCCAAATTGCCTAAAACTTGGCCATATAATTCAGCTTAGTTGGGAAGGATTTGAGACCAACTCTGAGTTCAATAGGTTTCAAAAAAACCCCAAAGACGAAGAGAACAAAACGGTCGAGAATAGGTAATTTCCCCTATTATTGCCCAGAAATTTCCAAATGAGTTACCGAACCAAATTTCGAAGAAATTGACGAAATAGTTTTCAAAAAAAAATGTGCAAGAAAGTCCCAAAAATAGTCTTATAGGAATTAAAACAAATGCTAAAAGGATTTCAAAAAGTGTTGCCAAAAAAACTCCACCAAAGGTAATATGAAAAATGTTCACGGGTTAGCTCACAGGAAATTCGCCGAATGCATTTCTAAAGTAAATGCCAAATGAATTACCCAACCAAATTCCGTGGGAATTTCCCGGAAGAAAATTCAAGAAGAGTGTTGAAGCTATTCCCAAAGTAATTACCAGAAGACTTTTCAAACAAATTTTCAAAAAAAAACAACGAGAAGTTGTAAATGGAATTTTCAAAGAAATTTACGTAGAAAAAAAAATCTGAAAAAGTTCGCAAAGCCATTTCTGAAGCATTTCCGATAACTGATTAAAGAAATTTCAAAAGGAATTGCCTAACAATTTCTCAAAAGAGTTGTCGTAGGAATTTCCTATGAAACTTATAACCGAGTTCCTTAAAAAAATCTTGAGTATTTTTACCAAAGGAATTGCGAACACAATAGCTGAGACATTTTTCAAAAGAATTGCCAAAGAATTTATTTAAAAATAATGAAGAATGAATTCAGAAAAAAATACTTAAGGAATTCCCAAACCAATTTCCGAAGGAAATTTTCAGAATAACTGCCGAAGGAATTTCCAAATAAATTGCCAAAGGTATTCTTTAACAAATTGCTGCACGGATTTCCAAAGCAATTACTGTAAAGATCCAAAAGAAATTTCCGAAGGAAAATTCTAATAAAAATTGTAAGAGTTCTTTCAAGAATTCTCACAGAAATTCCTCCTAGAAATTTTATTGGAATTCTCTCAATGAATTCTTTAGGTATTCTTCCAAGGTTTCCGTCTTTTGATACCATTAAAAATTTACTTAGCGATAACACCAATTTCGTCCGGTTTTCCTTCATGAAGCTTTTAGGATTTTTTTTAACGATTCCATTAAGCATTTGTTCCAAACGAGGAACTCCAAGAGATTTTTTTTACGATTCATCGATAAATTACTTCAAAGACTTCTTAACAAATTCCTCCAAGATTTTATTTTAGAAATTCCTTCAAGATTTGTTTTTAGAAATTTCAGCAAAGGTTCTTTTTGCAATACCTCAAGCGGTTTTCTTAAAGTCAAGTCCTTTCAAGTATTTCTTACGAAGCATTGTTCAAGAAATTCAAAGATTTCTTCAGGAATTCATCCAATATTTACTGTGTGAAATCGTCCAAAGATTACGCATTTTTTTAAATTCCTCTTTCACAATTCGTTCATGGGTCCTTTAAGAAAATCCAATAAATATTTAATCTTTTTTTTCAAGATTTTTTTCAAGCTATGTTACAAAGATTCCTTCATGGATTTCTCAAAGTTTTCCTCCAGATAATCTTACAAGGGTACATTCATCTCCAAAGGATTTCTGCACAAATTCCCTTAGGGGGTCTTATAGAAACTCCCCCAAGGCTTCCAGCAGATGTTTTTCTACTGAAATCTGTGGGAATTCTTTCGAAAATTGTTTTTTAATTTGCATCAATGAACTTGAGAGGAATTCTTTGGGATTCATGCCATTGATATCTTTGAAAAATAATCTAGGTATTTCATAATTGATTCTTCCAGAACTCCCTTCGCTTTCAAAATTTCTTCAGGAATCCTTTACGTAATTCCTCATAAAACATCTAGTACTTCTACTACTACTTCATAGTACTGTAGTAATCCATCAAGAATGTTATCAAAGATATTTCCAAAATCAACCTAATGATTATTTCCGAATACATCTTAGAATTCATCTAGAAGATTCTTCGAGGATTCCTTTAAAATTTCCTCCAAAAATTCCTGCAAGCATTTCTTTAAGGATTCTTGCATTCCTTTCCTCTGAAATTCTGAATTCCTCTTCTTGAATTCCTTCTTGAATTCTTGAAAAAAATCTTTTTCTTTTCTCTTTCTTGAAAAAATTCTTCTTGAATTCCTCTGAAATTCCTTCAAAAATCTCACAAGGATCCATTGAAGAGCCATACGTGATCAAGCATGATCTCAGAAATTCATCAAAGATATTTTCCATGAGGAACTCCTGCAACATTTTTTCTTTGAGAAGTCTCTAAAAGGATCCTTGGAGAAATCCCTTAAGGTTCATCTGAAGGATTCGTTGAAGGACTTCATGACATAATTCTTGAAGGACTTTATGAAGGGATCTGGAGAGGTATTCTTGAAGGAATGCTTGAAAGAATTTGTAAGGTAAAATAATCCTTGAAAGAATTTTTGAAAGATTCCTTGATACATTTTGGAAAAAAAAAATCCTAAGGAAATTCTTGGTGGTGTTCCTGAAGGAATCAATTCAAGTATTCCAAAATCAACGCTTAGCAGAATTTCTAAAGCAATCCGTTGAAAAAGTTCTAAAGTAAATCTTAGAGGAATTTTTGTAAAAGTCTTTGAAGTAACTGCTAGATAAATCGTAATACATATTCCGTACATAGGTATGTAAGTATTTACCTTGCCCGAAGGAATTCTCGTAGAAACCCTTCAAGGAATACATGGAAAGAAATACTTGATGAAATTTTTAGAATACGTTGATTGCACTTTTTTTACACGAAAGCAAAAAAAACGACAAAATACTGTTATTACGGTTTTGACTTGGCATGTGTTTAGATCATAATTTTCATGAATGCGGCCCCTGAATTTTAGCTGCTACCTTAAGCTGAGTCAACAACTATATTTGGTCCTGCTATCAGGATATCAGGGACGTTTTCAAAATGCTCATAAATTTTACCTCCAAATCGGTAATTAATTTCGTAAAATCCAATTTTAATTCCTAACACATTTTTCTTGAAATTTTGGGGACCTCCATGTGCCCCATGATAACCACGAAGAGGCCCCCACATACCTATCAGCAGTTCTGCGAAGTGTTGAACTTATAATTTTGGCTATTTAAAGAACTTAATCCAAACTAGTGTTAGAAACCTTACTTGATTTGGAGGCCCCCTGAATTCGGGGGCCCGGTGCGGACCGCACCCATCGCACCCCCCTTGCTACGCCACTGGTTCCGTAGACAGATCGATCTCGGCAGTATTCCCGATTGTGCCGCAACAATTTGAAAACGTGTCGTTTCGTGCGCTAAAGCTGTCGTTATCTTTTAGTTCACGAGTTACAAGTGTTTTTCATAAAAAATCACGGCATATTCAAATAACGAAATTACGGGTTGGGGCAAATATATAAATATCTTTTGTCAGCATTTAAAAGAAGAAAATTGTTGTAAGCCGTAAAAAATAGAAAGAAACCTAAGAAAAAAATGTTAAAAGTGTATTTTTAGAGAAATCATTAATACCTTTTGATTGGAATGACATATCAAGCAATCTGCGTTTTTGAAAGCTCTAAAAGTGATTCTCACACAACTTTGGTGAGAAATTTCATATAAAAAAATGTAGAGCGATTAAACGGTTTAGATTTTTCACTAGGTTATGCCTTGCAACTGAAAAAATCAAACACGTATATCTCGAAACTCTAGTGTGCTAGAAGTGTATCGTTTTCAGCTAAGATGTTCAGTAAAAACAGAACTATCTGGTAATTTTGCCCCGAAATTCTTAGCATAGTCCTTGAATAATAAGCAGAGCTGATCAGCAAGTTTAGAACTATTTGGTAATGAAATCCTTTCTTAGACATTCTTTCACTTTGAAGTGCCGGTTTAAATCTCTATGTCTTGATATTGTGATAAGCTAACAACGGTGCAGTTTTCAAAAAACTACCAAACAAGGTAAAAACAACAGTTAGGACCAGATTTGTTTAGCCCCTTATTGCATTGAAATCAAGTATCAGGTATCAGTAGGTCGGCTTCATAGGCACGTTCTTCCAACAACAACAAAAAATTGTACGGCAAACTCCAATTGATTTAATGTCTCTTCTCGGCTTGGTACTGCGGTTAAGAAAAATGCAACACTTTCTAATTTCTTCAGCGATTCCTTGCTTTCAAGATAAGTTAATAAATTTCATAAGATCCGCGCATTCTGGAATTGCAGGAGGGATCCTTACATGAACCCTAGGTGAAAATTCTTGAGATACTGAGAAATCCCTAGAGAAATTTCCCGCGCAATCTCCGGAGATATTTTCGGAGGACTTTCTGAAGAGATACCTGGAGGAATTTCCTGAAGAATCCCTGGGTGAACCCACAAATAGCACAAATTTCACAAATGGAGGACAACGTGCCTCTTGGGCCGACCTACTGATACCTGGGTGAACCCAGGAAAAAATCCAGGAACACCAGGATTGATGGAATTTCCAAAGAAATCTATGGAGAAATAACCAGGAAAAATCTCTGAGGCACTCCTTAATGAATCCCCCTGACGGAACATCGGAAGGAATCTGTGGTGAAATACTTCCCTAATTCTAAGAGAAACTTCTGGATAAACTCCTGGAGAAATCTCTACTGGATATCTGAGAAAATGTCTGGAGGAAGTACTGTTGGAATCTCTTCAGAAATCCATAGAGAGATCTGGAACACCCAGAAGACCTTGGCAAAGTTTCTGAAGGAAAGTGCTTAAAGATCTCCTTTTGGCAGATCTTGTTAAGGATTCCTGCAGGAATACCTGGTGGCATCCCTGAAGAGAAAAATTTACGAGCATGCCTGGGTGATTTCTGGAGGAATCACTGGTAAAATTCTTGGAAGAATCCTTGGAAGAGCACCTGGAGTAATCCTTACAGGAATTCCTGAATAGATATTTGATGGTGTGGGATCCCTAAGAAATCCCACGAGGAATCCCTAGAAGAACTCGAAAATAAATCCCTCGTGAAATATCTAAAAGGATCTCTGGTGAGTGTCTTTGATTATTCACTATAGGAATTCCTGGATAAAGCCCTGACTGGTTTTTTGGACGAATACCTGGAAATATCTCTATAGGAATCCCTGAAGAAATCCCTAGAGAAATCTTTAGAGGAATTTATGGATTAACTTCTGTTGGAGTTCCTGCACCAATACCATGAAATACAAACGCATAATTAATATCGGATTGGGACCTATTTCACAAATGGCAAGGTATAAAAAGACTTCTGATACGATATTTTTAAAATGGTGGATTATGGTAAAAGTGGTAATGAAAGTTTCAAAAGTTGTATTTTGTTGTTGCTGAGTTGAGTTGTTACCAACATCAACCAGCCGAACCCATTTGACATTTTGTACTTAGCTGACTTCAAAACTTTGTCGTCATCCCGAACGAAAGACCCAACTGTCAGATAGTTCTTAGCTAGCTGAACAACATTGCCAAAGACGGTATCGTTGTATCTTATCCGGTTCCGAGTTACACCGCTAGTCGCATTCGGTAATTTTTACCGAAATCTCAACTGCTGAACGTTCAATAACGGTTTCTTCTGTAAAAATATATCAAATTTTGGTAATATCTTATCGTTTATCTGTCAAACTCTAACGACCCAACTAACAATCGCCAGCCGCAAACAAGCATGTATGCTGAATTGTTGCTTTATAATAGTAATTATAGCTGAACAAAAATTATGTTGTACACATTACTGTACAAATGCTAATTCAACTGAAAAAATAGCCAATGTTCAACTTTTCGTATTGGTATTAACAATGATAATTTTAAACACATTTTTTTTTTTTTTTTTTTTTCATCTTTATTAACGTGTTTTTTAACAGATGTTAGTTCAACACGGGAAATGGCCCAACAGAAGGCTGGAACCCAGAAAATTCGGTCAGCAGAAGGCTGTTCCGAAAAAGAAAAGAGAAACTGACAATCACAATTAATAATAACCTTAGCCTAGACCTTTACATAATCCATGTTACTCAAGTGTATTTGTTTTGTTAGTGTTCTAATTATATTCGGTTGTACAGTCCGGCGTCGTGCAGGAAACTTAGAAGCGTGGCGATGCTCGCTGGGTCGTCTTGTAGAATCTCTCCGATGTTATCAGCGAGGTTGTGTGTTTGTCTTTGGTAATGATAGCTGGGACAAACGCAGAGAATATGGTCTACGGAAGCTGGTATGTGGCAGATTTCACATTCTATGTGGAAAGGACCATTTCCCATGTTGTGGGAAATCAAGGTATGTCCGGTTCGTAAACGGGATAAAACTCGTTGGTCTCGTAATATCGGCGCATCGGTCCATGTTGTGGTGCAGTTCTTGATCTGCCGGAGGAAAGGAGTTCTTGTACTGAACCACGAGTCTTCCCAGTATTGACGAAATGTGCCTTTAATCCATCGTTTGAGATCAATCAAGGGTATCCTTTTGGTATACCGTCTACCAGAATACCCTGTTCCGGCAAGACGGTCAGCTCTCTCATTCCCACGGACACCACAGTGTCCAGGAACCCACATAAATACTGTGTTATCTGGCGCGTATTTCAAAATTCCCTGGATCCAAGGGTGTGTTGGAGTTTCGGACTGAAGTGCTGAGATAACGCTCGCTGAGTCTGTCATTACCAAGATGGGCCGGTCCGATGGGGTGGTGGCCGCGATAAATGCTGCTGCTGCTTCTGAGGAGAAAACTGAGCACTGTGGGGCCAGGCTCAAGCTGACTTCCGGGATGTCGCCGGCCACCCCTACACCGACACCGGAGCGAGAGAGTGATCCATCGGAGAAACGATGAGCAAAACCGGAGTAAGACGACCCTAGAAGCTGAAAAACTGATCGTCGAAGTGCAGCAGAGTTACTACCAGCTGCGAAATTGTTTTTGATTCCGTTTTCAATTTTCGGTGGAACAGAACGCCAGCTCCTGTCTCCAAGCCAGTGGACCCTGGCAACCGGCGGGAGATCCGAGTTGGCTGCCATGCGAAGGGATCTATTCCCCTCTTCAAGGAGAAAGACCCTGTCTTCCCCGGAAGTCTTGCTGAGGAACGTTACAGTTTTGCAACAGATAGAGGAGCGAATGAAAATCCGAAAAGGTAGAAGTCCAGCTTCAACACAAGCAGAATCTGCCGGTGTTGATGGGAGCAACCCAGAAATTGTCCTGATGTAAGTGTTGTAAATTGGACTGAGGACTTCAATCAACCTGTCCATGGCTATGCTGGTGAGCTCTAAACCGTAAGTGAGCCGACTGTCAACAATTGCGTGGGCAACTCTAAAGCGAATGTTCCGGTTGTTGGATCGATGCGGGCGGGAGATGGATTTTATCAGGTTCAATCTAGATCGACAAGCTGTCTTGACGGTGTCGAAATGTTGACGAAACGAGAGATTACGATCAACTGTCACTCCCAAAATGCGAACAGCCCTGTGGAGCGGGATTGGTTGACCATCGATACAAATATCTGGTCCCGTTATCCTGTGTTGGGTTGGACAAATATGGCACCGGGTGCTTTTGCTCGCGGACAGCTGGAAGCCATTGTCTGATGCCCATTTTTTCACAGACTTTACGGCAGTTTGAGCTCGGATACGAGTCATGGCGGTAGTTGAACCAACAACGACAATAAGAATATCGTCCGCATAAACAAAAATATATACGTTTTTTGGTAGGCAAGAAAAAACACCGTTCATTGCAACGAGAAACAATGTGACGGCGAGCACAGAACCTTGTGGTACGCCCGTTTCTTCAGGAAAGGAGTCAGACATTGTGTTCCCAATTATAACTCGGAAGGACCTGTCTGCAAGAAAGTTCCGCACGAAGTGAAGGGTTCTCCCTCCTATACCCCAGGCAGCCAACTGTTTAAGTACCAGCGGAGTCCAAGTCCGATTAAACGCCTTGGAAACGTCGAGTGAGATAACTTCAGCATGATGGCCTTGATCGTAAGCTTCCTTGAGGACATCGCTGAGCCCGGCGAAATATGTGGAGGTGCCATAGCCTTGGCGAAAGGCATGCTGGCGAAAATCCAATAGTCCGTTGGCTTCTAGGTGTTGTTTCAATCTCCGATTAACCATTCTCTCCATCACCTTTCCAGCGCAACATGTCAGGGAGATAGGTCTAAACTTTGTTGGGTCCCGAGTGGGGGTATTAACTTTAGGGATGGGTACTACGAGACTTTCTCTCCAAATCGCGGGGAAATCATGATTAACCCATAACTTGTTATAGAGACTTAACAGAGTAAGTTTTCCAACGCTAGGGAGGTTTTTTAGAAGCGGATATCCGACCTCATCAGGGCCTGCCGATTTTCCATTACTTCGACTAAGCGCAAAGGCAAGTTCTCTTGGGGAAAAAGGTTGATCCATCTCAGGATCAGCGGTGTTCACTGGAATGCTGAAGTTTGTTATGGAAGTGGTAGTAGGTTTAACGGAATTTAGGAAATGAGTCTCATAACTGTCTATGGAGGAGAGGCTGGCAAAATATTTCCCGAGTTCTTTGGCAACTTCATCTGGTTCAGATATGGCTTGCCCCTGTACTTGAAGAGTGAGCGGAGTAGTTTTTCGCTTTCCATTCAAAGCATTGACGCGATTCCATAGTTCCCCGGTGGTCTGAGATGCATTAATACTCTCCAAAAAGCTTTCCCAACTGGCTTTCTTGGCATCACTAATGATTTGTCGACATTCAAGGTGAAGTTTACGATAGTTTTCTAATGCGAGTTCCCTGTCCGGATGATCTTTCGGGAGCCGTCGAAGTGTCCGCAATGCTTTTCGTCGGGCTTTAACGGCGGCCTTGGTTTCCTCGGACCACCATCGAAGAGCTTTTCGACCTGGTGTGCAACTAGAGCGGGGAATGGTGGCCTTTGCAGAGTTAAAAATGATCGAAGTCAAGTCATCTAGGTTGTCGGGGGGATTGCTTTGAAGAACAGAACGGATAGTTACATCATACTCATTCCAGTCAGCTTTGTCGTACTTCCATCTTGGCCTCCTTGAGGTCTTGGGAAGGGTTACTCCAGAGGTCAGGGAAATCCAGATTGGGTAATGATCACTTCCATGAAGATCGGGGCTAATACTCCATTGAACGTTTCCGGCAAAGGAACAGGAAACTGCTGTGACGTCAATTTCGCTGGAAGAGTGACCGTTAAAGAAGGTTGGTGCACCGTCGTTAAGAATTAACATATCTTCCTCTTCAAAGGCATTCATCAAATCAATACCGCGTGTGTCTGACCGACGAGAGCCCCAGACTGGATGGTGACTGTTAAAATCGCCAAGAAAAATTCGCGGTTCTGGAAGTGCTCGAAGGCAATCCTGAATTTCCCCCTGAAGGTTTGAAATTTTTCCTCCTGGCAGGTAAGCACAAGCTACGGAAACGGATGGAGACCTAAGCATCTGTATTCCAACAATGGGAAGATTGGAGGGCATGTCGAGGATTTTGTGTGGAATTCCTTTTCGGATTCCAATTGCAACAGAATGCCGAATGTTTGATAGTCGTTTGACGGTCCAGGTATATTGGCCACCCAACAGGCGACCCATTTCTTCGGCAGAGACGTTATTTGTTTCTTGAAGGGCCAAGATCCAGGGTTGATAGTTGTAGACAAGAAGTTCAAGATCACAAAGCCTAGATCTGAATCCATTCAAATTCCATTGAAGAATGAAATTCTGCGGCTGCGGAAGAGCAGGAACCGGAAATTTGGAGAAAGTCATGTTGGAGTTTGTTGAAGAACGAAGCGAGCAGGATGCAGACCCCGACAGAGCTCCACCGAGCGCAGGCCCCGGAATGGAACCCGCAACTGGCGAAGGTGAGGGAGCTGCGGTAAAAAAGTTGTTTTCGGAAGGGTAATAGGACAGTGGTGGTAGTTGAGGTGTGTTCCCCGATTGAGCTTCATGGAGCTCAGGCCCCAACATGGCACCCACGAACGGCGGAGGTGAAGGAACTGATGAAGAAAAACTGATCTCGACAGGGCTAATGAGTTGCCGCAAATGAGAGCGGCACTGTTGGTTGGATAGCGAAGGAGGACCGGGAATCGATCCGAAATACTGATTTGTACTGGTAGTACGAGCCGTTGTAGAATTATAGATGCCGGAGTTCCCAGGAACTATGCTTACTGGACAATTGTTGCGTTCTTGATGTAATCGGTCGTAGAGTACAGCGTCGCTTACCTCCGCTCCCAGGGCTGGGAAAAATCTACTCGAAAGCTTGCTTCCCTCGTCGTCCTTTGGGGAATTGTGCGTCCCGAACTTCGTCCTTTGTGTGGTAGCAGGTGAATGACCAGCAATATCCTGCGGCTTGAATCCCTCGGTGTCCTTAGGGGAATAGGAGGTTAGTCCCTTGTCCGTCCCTCTTCCAACATTGGTCAGGTGACAGAGAAAATCCGCCGGTTCCGGTACGACCAAGACTTCCGCACCAACGGGGCCCTGACTACCATGACCGCTAGTTGGGAATTCCGGGGAATAGGCGTGGTGTCCCTTTTGCGTCCCGGGAACAACAGTTGCGTCCGGATGCCGGGGGTTGTCCGTCAGTTCCGGTAGGGGTGTAACGTCCGCACTGACGGGGCCCCGGCTGTCCGTGACCCCTGTTGTCGCTGTACTATTCGTTGATTCATCAGTTGGAGGCTGTGGTGTGGCATTCGATGTCTGCTCAGTCGACTCTTGATGTGCGGTTGTTTCAACGTAGACTTTCGGAGTGAAGATGGTGGTAGAAGGAGAATATCCAATCGCTTAGGTTGGTAGCTTGAAGAGGACTGAGCGTGAGCGTAATAACGTTTACTTCTTCGCTTTCCCACCTCTCTTGCGCTGTTTATTTTTCCGTATTGAATCGGAGGAAGCAGGGTTGGAATCGCCCGAAGGGCAACTGTGGTCCGAACCAGAATGGACCCTCTTGGAGGGATTGGAGATGTGAGAAGCGTTGGATATTCCTGTGGCCTTGGAAACAGCAGAGACCATACTATGATCGGACGCGTTTCCATCGTTAGTTTCGTCGGTAGCTGGCTTTTTCTTGTTTTTCGGTGTAATGTTGGAAATCCATTTCGCAACATTTGCTGTCACGTTGGGTTTAACGTTTGGCGGTTTCATGGTGGGTACATCCAGAGCAGGTAATGGGGTGGTACTTTTATTGCGATGTTGTGGGTCTGTGAGGTCGATAGTGGCAGTCGCATCTTGATCCGTGGGAGCAGATTCTCTGGCTAGGAGCTGAGCAATTGTTTTGTTCTGCTGAGCGATTTGTTTATCTCTAGCATCTAGAGCCCTTTGCAGGCTTTGCACCGTTTGCGTGAGGGCAGCTACTTGTTTCACTAACTCTCCTATGGTTCCGTGGTCTTTGACTGTTTCGATACGGTTGTTGACAGTGCAGCTCTGCAAGGATCGCTCCATTTCCGCCATCCTTTTTTCCCGTGATTCTGCTTCAGTTCGCATCTTAGTCACCATGGTTTGTAATGCTTCAATTTCAGCGTCTTTACTGGCGTTTACCACACCGGAGAAGGTTGTGCTACGTTGGCTTGCTCCTTGTTGGGCTTCGTATTCACGCCGGGCTTGCGGATACGGAATATCCATATCAACGCGGAGGTGTTGTATTGCTTGCTCCTTCAAATACAATGCACACTTGCGGCTTGAGACAGGGTGGTCAGCAGATTTGCAGTGCTTGCAAAATGGCTCCTCGGGGCACTGAAATCGCGTGTTTTGCGTATCTCGCATATTAACGGCTCCCTCCTGTGTCTGTTCCGTGATGCTCGGGGATTCCTGATCTTCCGGGTGTACCTTACAACAACGTCCGCATATGCGCTGAGGGTTGGTGCAGCGCTTGCCCGTATGTCCATACTCCCAGCAGCGGAAACACAGCATAGGAGATGGGTAAAACAGACGCGTCTTGCATCGCGACCATCCAAAATCAATGTGCTGTGGGATGACAGTACCCTTGATTGTAAGTACGATGGTGGCAGTGTTCGTGATTTTCCCGTCAGGACCGCGTCGCGTTATTCGCCGTAGACCCTTGACCCCTTGGGTGGAGAGTTGCTGCAGCAAATAATCATCTGCTAGGCCGGTTGTGTCGTGGTTGGTGACAACGCACTGCCTCTGATTGAGTCTGGGATGTTCAGTGATCCGGACCGGGGTGCTGTCTTGTAGTTGGTTCATTCGCAAGAGCCGGTCCACCTGCTGCTGGCTTCGTACCTTCAGCACGTAGGACAACCCCTTATTCTCTTTGAAAGCCCCAAAAATGGGGCCTCCAATGGCCTTCTCTACGGATAACCTGAGAAGAAAAGGATCCTGTGGCATGGCTCCACTAACCGCTTCCATCTTCAAGTACTGCAGTTGGCCTGCAGTACCCTCACGATCCATGAACTCTGGTAGCAGTGCACCAGTGTAGTCCCCAAGAACTCTATTTCCCGTTTTTCCTAGACCACCTCCGGGGCCCCCTGGGTCCCCTGGGTGGAGGTGGTGGCCGTTTGCCAGCATGATGCTGGCTGGCCAGGAGAATTTTTGAAAGGCTTACCTGCTTGGTTGCAGCCTTTCGTACACTGTTCGAGAAATACTGGATTAACGTAGCACACAAATTCTACTCGCACTTTTTCACCTCCGAACACTTTTTCACCGGATTCGATCAACAGAGCACGTGCTTTCACAAGGCAACTGCGGGCCCCACTACAGAGGCCGAGAAAAAATAAAACGGTCGAGATACGCGGTTAAAGCACTGCACAATCACAGTACCGAGGGAGCACCCGGTCAACCGATGAACTCTGTTGTGCTATAGAAAATCGGAAACAATAGCACAGAACGATTGAAAAAGCGCCTATACGCGACGGTGGTTAGCTGTCAACTGAACACATTTCAATCGTTTATTAAGATTTTCGACTAGCAGTAATTCTTGTTAAGTTCATGTAAAAATTAGCACAGTTTTTCACAAGTCAAACAAGCGCTTTCGTTTCATCATACTTCGACTCAGGATACAACACAGAAAGAAATCATGAAAATTAAACAACACGTAAGTTAAGCATCGACTGAAAATTATAGCTGTAGCTACAAAATTACAGCCATTTGACGTGAGATGATTCTGTCCGCTCAGTAATCAATCAATCATGCGTACTGTTTACAGATTTTGAAACACATTCGCTTGAAATTTACATGCAGTAACGTAAACGAGGACAGCTCTCTCTCGTTCTCCGTGACCGAAGCGGTACAACAGTTTGTTCCTTTATGGTGGAACATGTTTATCTTTGATTGCCTTCTCTTCAGCTTGGTGAGACAGCCTACCCAACTAACAATCACTCATTTAACAGGCACCATTATGACGAATTAATTCAGCATGATGTTGAATAACATTTGAATTATTTTCCCGTACAACCTATGTTCGGGTTTTGTTCACACAAATTTGGAGAAGTTATAAAGCATCATGTTGTGCACCAACTTATTTTTTTGTTGTTCAAAGCGTTTTACAAATGTACAAGAAAGTTATTATTCAGCTTTGGCAAAAATGACTGAAAATAAATAAAGCATAGCATAGCATAGCATAGCATTAATACTTGCACAAATCGTGGATGGAATTGCAAAGATAAGTATATCCATTGCCATTGCAGATTTCGCTACTATCGCTAGTCCTTGCAAGCATTTTTATGTTAAAGGGCGAATTCGTCACCCCGCCTATGCATTAAACCTGGTTTAACTTTATAGGTAAACCAGGTTTACGAGTTAAGCGGAAGTGAATAAATAGCCCCTAAGTCCCATCATCAACTTAGAAAGCGTCCAGAACTGAAACGGCTTCCGATAGATGATAAGAAGGAAAAATAGCGAATTGATGTTCCAAATATATATGGTCATATGTATAATAATAAAGTGTACAAAGAATAAATCAGAAAGATCTCACCAAGTTCCATCTCGTCTGACGATCGCATCCTCTCCTCGATTTCGATGGGATCTTCACAATCTGGTCATCCCCGAAAAGTTATTTTGATTCCGTTTCCGTTATCCGTAAAGGATGGGACAGATGTTTCCTTGGGACTCTCTTCAGTATAACCCGCAGAAGTGGTCACATCCAACAACCTTTTCTTAATCCAGGGAACTTTCGCTTGTGCAGCAACTTCCACATCGCCATTTGACACCTTGTTTTTCTTCTGCGACTAATTCTAACCACCCAAAAGAATGAAATTCTCTAACCAGCATCGTAATTCCGCACTTGAAAACACTTTGTTCATATCCATTAACTTGTCCCCCGAAATGCTGACAGGGATCAAGACAAAAACACAGCGCGAGAAATTTTCACGTCCGTATTCGCGCGCGGCACACTACGATCAGATCAAAATGACTGAAAATAAATAAAATGCAAAAATGTTGAACTCTCACGAGAGTAATTATTTGCTCTCATGTTGAGAACACCTATTATGAAATAAGAATTACATATAAAATTACCTAAATCCGGATTTGAACTCGAGACCTGTCGATTGCCAGCCGCATGCCTTCCTATCTGCGCCATCCTAGACATCCTAGAGATGGTGAGATGCAGCACCCAAAGCAAAACATAATCTTCCCATGACTCAATAATAATCACTCCTGAACTTGTGTTCAGCAGTGGTGAATTAGCACAGCACGTGGTAATCAACTGAACAACGCCTCATACTTAACAGCTGTTCAGCGCAAAACACGTGTTTTCCATTCTGATTTCGCTGTCAGTATTTTTATCGCACGGTGAGAAAACTTGTATCGAATGCGGCCAAAAAGTGTTGAAGTTATTGTTTCCAGATGAACTAATTGCGATATGAATATGTTTTTATTTTTATTATTAAATATCGATCTTTAAAAATGTACGACAATATGTTGTGCGGTATGGTCTTGGACATGGTGCATTCACAGCATTTGTTCAGGTAATTTACTCATGCTCAGTCGAAGATCCGTTAAGCATTTTTTTTTTCATTTATGCTTTTGTCATGGATTCTTGATATTATGTTCAATAAATAGTGCATAAGGATGTTTAGGGATACTTGAAATGTGTCGATTTCTGAATGCTGTTTGATTATCTAGGTTACTGTGGGAACAATATTCAGTAAATACGACAGCACTGAAATGTTAAATGCATCGATTCAAGCGTATCGTACAATCGAACTGCTGCGGAAGATAAAAAATATGATAATCGGGCGTAGCCAGAGGGGGGCAGGGGGGGCCGTGCCCCCCCCCCCCCCCCTGACCGAGCAACTATATTCTAACTTAACCGAAAACTAAGATGATCAGAGCTGTTTTTGACTAGTAAAAATAAAATTCTCCTGCATCCTCGTAATTTTTTTTTGTATGCAGGAATTCCTTCGGAAATTCTTGGAGGAATGTCTTCGAAAATTCCTGAGGGTATAACTTCGGAAATTCCTGGAGGAATCCCTTCGCAAATTCCTGGAAGAATTCCATCGGAAATTCCTGGAGCAATTCCTTCGGAAATTCCTTGGGAAAATCTTGGATGAATACCTTCGGAGATTCCTGGAGGAATTCTTTCAAAAATCCATAGAGAAATTCGTGCGGAAACCCTTAGGGGAATTCCTTACAAAATTCCTGGACAAAATAATTCCAAACTTCCTGGGGGAATGCTTTTGGAAATTCCTGGAGGAATTCCTTCGAAAATTGCTGGACGAATGTCATTGAAAATTCCTGGAGGAATTCCTTCGAAAAGTCCTGGAGGAATTCCTTCGGAAAGTCGTGGAGGAAATTTTTCGGAAATACTTTTTGTTTTTTTTTTGGGAATTCTTGCAGGAATTCCTTCGGAAATTCCTAGCGGAATTCCTTCGGAAATTCCTGGAGGAATTCTTCCAGAAATTTCGGGAGGAATTCCTTCGGAAATTGCTGGACGAATATCATTGGAAATTCCAGGAGGAATTCCTTCGGAAATTCCTGCAATAATTTCTTCGGCAATTACTGGAGGAATTCCTTAGGAAATTGCTGTAAGATTTTTTTTTCTGAAATTCTTGGAGGAATTCCTTCGGAAATTCCTGGAGGAATTCCTTCAGAAATTCCTGGAGGAATTTTTTCGGAAATTCTTTTTAGATTTTTTTTGGAAATTCCTGGAGGAATACCGTCGGAAATTCCTAGCAGAATTCCGTCGGAAAATCCTGAAGGAATTCTTTCGGAAATTCCCGGAGGAATTCCTTCGGAAATTCCATTAGGAATTCCTTCAAAAAATTCCTGGAGGAATTCTTTCAGAAATTTTGGGAGGAATTCCTTCGGAAATTGCTGGACGAATTCCTTTGGAGATTCCCGGAGGAATTATTTTGGAAATTTCTGAAGGAATTCCATCGGAAATTGCTGGACGAATTCCATTGGAAATTCCTACCAAAACTCTTGCAGGAATCCCTTCGCAAAATCTTGGAAGATTTCTTTTGGAAATTTCTGGAGAAATTCCATCGGAAATTCCAGAAGGATTTCGTTCGGAAATTATTGGAGGAATTCCATCGAAAATTCCTTGGCGAGGTCCTTCGAAAAATCTTGGATGAATACTTTCGGAAATTTCTGGAGGAATTCGTTCAGAAATTCCGGCAGGAATTCCTTCGGAAATTGCTGGACGAATTCCTTTGGAGATTCCTGGAGGAGTTCATTCGGAAATTCCAGAAGGAATTTCTTTAGGAAATCCTGGAGGAATTCTTTCGGAAATTCCGCGAGGAATTGCTTCGGAAATTCCTGAAGCAATTCCTTCAAAAAATCCTGGAGGAATTCCTTAAAAAACTCCAGACGGAGTTCCTTCCAAAATTCTTGGAGGAATCCCCTCGCAAATTCCTGGAAGAATTCCTTCGGAAATTCCTGAAGGAATTCCTTCGGAAATTCCTGAAGGAATGCGTTCGGAAATTCCTTGGGGAGTTCCCTCAAAAAATCTTGATTGAATACCTACGGAAATTTCTGGAGGAATTCTTTCAGAAATCTATAGAGAAATTCCTGAGAAAATCCTTGGATGAATTCCTTAGGACATTTCTGGAAAAAAATCATTCTAAACTTCTTAGAGGAATGCTTTTTATGATTCCTGGAGGAATTCCTTCGGAAATTACTGGAAGAATTCCTTCGGAAATTCCTGGAGGTATTCCTTCGGAAATTCCTGAAGAAATTTTTTCGGAAAGTCTTTTTGGATTTTATTTTTGGAAATTCCAAGAGGAATTCCCTCGAAAATTCATGGAGGAATTCCTTTACAAATTCCGTTAGGAATTCCTTCAAAAATTCCTGGAGGATTTTTTTCGGAAATTCCGGGAGGAATTCCTTCTGAAATTGCTGGACGAATTCGATTCATGGAGGAATTCCTTTGGAATTCCTTTGGAAATTCCTGCAGGAAATCATTCGGAAATTCTTAGGGGAATTTGTTTAGGAAATTCCTGGAGAAATCCCTCCGGAATCTTTTGGATGCAATCCTTCTGAAATTCGTGGAGCAATTACTTCGAAAATTCCTGGAGGAATTTCTTCGGAAATTCTCGGAAATCCCAGAGGAGTTCCATTGGAAATTCCTGGAGGAATTCCTTTATATATTCCTTCGGAAATTCCTGGAGAAACTCTTTTGGAAATTCCTGAAGGATTTTTTTTGAAACTCCAGGAAGAATTCCTGGAGAAATTCCAGGAGAAATTCTGTCGGAAATTCCTGGAGAAATTCCTTTGGAATTTTGCGAAGGAATTCCTTCAGGATTTTCCGAATGAATTCCTCCATGTATTTCCGAGAGAATTCCTCCAGGAATATCCGTGGCAATTCCTCCAGGAGTTTCCGAGGAAAAATCGCCAGGAACTTCCGGGGAAATTCCTCCAGGAAATTTCGGAAAAATTCCTCCACAAATTTCTGGAGGAATTACTCTAGGAATTTCCGGAGGAATTCCCGAAGGAATTCTTCCAGGAATTTTCAAGGGAATTCCTCTTGGAATTTTCAAAGGATTTCCTCCTGGAATTTCCGAAGGAATTCCTTCACGAATGTCCGAAGAAATCCCTCCTTGAATTTTCGAAGGAATTCCTCCATAAATTGCCGAACAAATTCCTCCAGGAATTTTGCCAAGCAATTTCTAAAGGATTTTCCGAAGGAATGCCTCCATGAAGTTCCAAAGGAATTGCTCCAGAAATTTTCCGAAAGAATTCATTCACGAATTTCTGAAGAAATTCCTCCACGAATTTTCAAAGGAATTCCTCCACGAATTTCCTGAGAAATTCCTCCATGAATTTCCGGATGATTTTTTTCAGAAATTTCCGGAGGAAATCCTCCAGGAATTTCCGAAGGAGATCCTCCAGGAATTTTCAACGAAATTCCTTCTGCAAGTTTCGAAGTAATTCCTCCTAGAATTTCCGAAGGAATTCCTTCATAAATTTCCGAAGGAATTCCTTCAGGAATTTCCAAAGGAAATCTTCCAACACTTTCCGAAGGAATTCCTCCTGGAATTTCCGAGGGAATTCCTACAGTAATTTCCGATGGAATTCCTCCAGGGATTTTCAAAGGAATTTCACCTGGAATTTTCAAAGGATGTCCTGCCGCAATTACCGAAGAAATTCTTTTATGAATGTCCGAAGGAATTCCACCAGTAATTTTCGAAAGAATTTCGCCAGGAATTCCTTCACGAATTTCCGAAGGAGTTCCTCCATAAATTCCAGAAGGGATTCCTCCAGGGCTTTTGCGAAGGAATCGCTCAAGGATTTTCTGGAGGAATTCCTCCATGAATTTCCGAAGGAATTCCTTCAGAAATTTCAGGAAGGAATTTCTCCAGGTATTTCCGAAGGAATTACTCCAGGAATTTCCGAAGAAATTCCTCCAGGAATTCCTGAAGGAAATTCTCCACGAATTCTCGAAGGAATTCCTCCAAGAATTTTCGAGAGAATTCCTCCAGGGTTTTCCCGAAGAGTTCCTCCATGAGTTTCCGGAGGAGTTTGTCCAGCAATTTCCAAAGGAATTCCTCTACGAATTTTCAAAGGAATTTCTCCTGGAATTTTCAAAGGATGTTCTCCTGAATTTCCGAAGGAATTCCTCTACAAATTTCCAAAGAAATCCCTCCCGGAATTTCCAAAGAAATTTCTTATGGATTTGCCTTGAAATACCTCCAAAAATTTCCGAATGAATTCCTCCAAAAATTTTTGACGGTTGTCCTCAAAAAATTTCCTAAGGATTTTCTCACATAATCCCCAAACATGTTTCTGAAGGAATGTTTTAAGAAGTTTCTCTAGTTTTCGTAGGAGTTCCGCAATACATTTTTGAAGGAATTTCTTGAGGAATTTCCGAAGAAACTTCTCAAGGATCTTTCGCTGGAATTCCTTGAGGAATTTCGTAAAGATTTATAAAAAAACGAAAAAATTCCTCAACGAACTTATCAATCAATTTCTCACGAAATTTCCGAAGGTATTCCATAAGACATTTCAGACATACGTCAAAAAAATTTCCAAACGAACTCCTTTAACAATTTCCGAATTTTCCTTATCAAAGCATTTTTAAAGGAATTCTTCAAAGAATTTCCGAATGAGTTCCTCTAGGAAATAAAAAAAAATCACAAAAAGCATTTCTTCAGGAATTTCGGAAATATTTTTTCAAGGAAGTTTTGAAAGATTTCAAAAGAAATTCCTTATGGAATTTCAGAATGGATATTTCATGAGACTTTTAGTGGATTTTTTTCAATATTTTCGAAAGAATTGCTTCAGGAATTTGGGAAGGAATTCTCACAGAAATTTCCGGATGAATTTCTCCAAGAATTTTTGAAGGCATTCTTCAAGAAATTTTCGGAAGAATTCCTCACGAAAACTCTGAAGGAGTTCCTCAAGGAATATTCTAAATCTATTTCAAAAAAATTCCTCAAGGAATTCCCGAAGAATCTACTGAAGGAAATCGTAGAAGAACTCTCGAAGGAATGTCTTATGGAATTTCTCAAAGAGCTTTAGAAATGAAGGAAATCCTCAAGAAATTTCTGAAGAATTTGTCAAGGAATTTCCGGTGGAATTCCTCAAGGATTTTCGAAATAAATTCCTGGAATTATTTTTTAATTGATTCCTTTAAAAATTTCCGAATGCATTCCTCTAGCAACTTCCAAAGATATTGCTCTAGGAATTTTCGAAGGAATTCCTTTAGAATTTTTCAAAGAATTTTTTCCGGTAATTCCGAAGGAATTCATTAAAGGATTTTTCGAAGAAATTTCTCCAAAAATTTCTTAGGGTGTTTTTCAAGGAAAGGGATCTTAGTTTGATTGGAATTTTTGAAAGAATTTCCGGAGAAATTCTTAAAGTATTTTCTGGAGCTTCCCAAACGGATTTCTGGTGGAATTAAGAATGACATTTGTAAAGAATTACTGGGGAAATTCTCAAAAAATGCATGGTGAAATTCGTAATAAAACTTCTGGAGGAATTATTGAAGAAATTTCTGAAGGTATTCCCAACGGAATTACTGCAAGTTTTCCGAAGATAATTTCTGCTGGAATATCTACAATAACATAACCTGGAAAAATATTAAAGAAATTTCTGGAGAAACTGCTGGATAAATTCAAATTTATGATGGCATTTGTTAAGAAATTCCTGAAGCAATCTTGAGGAATTCCTCAGGATTATAATCATATATGATTCTCCCATTGAACCATTCCTGCTAATCACCCATATTTCATACTTCACTTTTATTTTTTTTTAAATGATGAAGTATTTGAACTCCTTGTTACTGCAAAGTGGTTTTCAGTGTAAGGGTGCTCGAACCCCCCCCCCCCTGGCCGAAAAGCTGGCTACGCCCTTGAATCAAGGTACAAGATATCTTGTTACAGACTTGTTGGAGTAAATAAACGATGAAACACAGTCCTTGGAGTTGCTGAACTACGCAGCTTCAAAGCTACAAATTTATTTAAATTATAATAAGTATCTAAACGCTATTTTATATATTACTTTCTTTTCTGTATTATTTGAATGATTTCCTGACTTATGTTCCCACTAAAAACAGCTAACTTCCCTTTACTACAGGGCTTCTACTATGCTTACTGCGCGTGTGTAGTTTTCCAAATTAACTGATCTCAGACAATAAGCATCGAATTCAATACATACTATCTACGAATTATTGTGTGTGATTCTCGAGCGAGCCTATTTATATTCGAATATCAATCATTGAAGTTTGTTGAACATTCTGGGGTGCACAAATTGAAAGCCGGTTGTTTCACCAGCTTTATTAGCTTGCTACGTAACGCAGTAGTTACCGCAACAAGACTAATAATAATAAATAAATGCCTCTTTTTTACGTTGATTACGTCTTTTGGCACTAAATGTTAAACTACATAATTCTATTCTGTTTTATTTTATGTGATTCGTTTAAAATTTTGGTTCTTTAATAACTTGGTTATCTAAACAGTTTTAGCCATGATTTATCCCATAATCCGAACAAAGTTCCGAGTCAAACTATGACGGGCTGAAGGCGTTTATTTGACAAGTGAAAAGCACATTGTTCAGGAGCATATGCTTATCGATACATCAGCTTAATAAGATGCAGACAAATATTTTGTTAAACTCTTTTGTTAAGGAATCATTGCTTGTCGAATAAATTTCTTGTTAAACTTTTGAAAAGTGTTTTAATTTATCATTGTTAATACCAAGGGGGAAAGTCGAACATTGACTATTTTCTCAATTGAAAAATCACTTAAACAGTTATGTGTAAAGCATAATTTTAGTTCAGCTATCATTACCATTATTAAGCAATAATTCAGCAAGCTTGCTTGTTTGTGACTTGCAATTGTTAGTTGGGTAGACGGATAAGGCGTGAACTCTCACTCGGAAGATCTGAGTTCGATTCTCGTATAAAGATTTATTTTAAGTTTCTTTGAAAAGTCGGTGCTATAATTAACACTTTTCTCTCAGCAATCAGCAGTGTAATTTTAAGATCACACATAAATTTCCGTCGAACACGATGGAGGTCAATTTGATACATTCAGTTCGTCATAAATTTACAGATTTTGTTCGTACTGTGAATGACATGATGAAAAACATGTGTTTTTTTTTTTTTACTTAACAACAGCTGAATTAGTCTGTTGTTCAGACGTTAACCATAATGTTGTGCTAATTCACCACTGCTGAATAGGAGTCGAAGTCTGATCATTGTTAAACCACGGGAAGTTTATGTTTTGATTTGATCGCTGCAATTCATCATCTCTAGGATGCTGCAGATAGGAAGGCATGCGGTGTCAATTGACGGGTCTCGAGTTCGAATCTGGATTTAGGTAAATTTATGTGTACTTATTATTTCACAATATTTGTCCACAGCATTAAGTTCCAATCATAAACTCTCGTGGAAATTGATTTTTTTTGAAATTTTTGTTTTAATCATTTTTGCTAAAGCTGAATAACAACCTTACTATATAGATGTAAAACGATTTAACAACAAACAGTTCAGTTGGTACACAACACAATACTTTATAGTTTCTCCAAATTTGTGTGTACAAACCCCGAACTAAGATTGTGCCTGAAAATTATCCAAATGTTATTCTGCATCATGCTGAATCAATTCGTCGCGAAGGTGCTGTAAAATGAGTGATTGTTAGTTGGGGAAGTTCGGTAAAAAATGCAAACTTTACCGAATTTTTCTTGCAAAACAAACTTAAGATTTTAACAGATTCTTTCTAAGTCTGTATATAATTGAATTTTGACTATGTCTGAAACTGGCGCCGCATAGCGCATAAATCGCGACCTAAACCACCGTTACCAGATAGTTATTTACCTGCTGAATATACCTAGTTCATTAGAGTTTCGTGATGGACGGGTAGAATTTTCTTGACCTAGGCTCCTCCTATTGGATAAGTCACGAACCTGATTCTATGGCTGAGTCAGATAGTTCTTAGTTTGCTGAACAAGTTTGCTGAAAACGGCACACTTTTAGCTCAAGAGTTTCCAGATTTTTTTTTATTCTTCAACCACTTAACCTAATTTACAGCTCTTTTGACCACTAGGGCACTGGGTGAGCGATTCCAATTGGCGGCTGCACTTACACTTTGTATAGCGCCTAAATGTATTCTATTGTAATTCCACTAATTCTAATTCGAACTGGTAGCATTGCGCTGCTGTCACTTTTCTACCCTGCCCATGGTAGAATGATGAGCACGATGTTGCTGTGTGTCTCTTGTTCCATTTCCAGTCCGATTGGGGTACCATTATTGAGTTGCCGTTAGCCGATAACCAAGTTTCCGGGTCCGTTAGAGCATATGCTCAGAAGAGGGTCAGGTGTCAGCTTTAAGAGCAACTGACGAAAAATTGCAAGTGCCAGGGCTGGGATCGAACCCATGACCATCCACTTATGAAGTGAACGTGTAGCCACTACAATACGGGCCCCGACAAGAGTTTCGAATTATATGTACGTGTTTAAACTTACACTACGCGCCACCTAGCAGATAAATCAAGACACATAGACTCAATTGTAAGATAGTTCTTAGCTTGCTGAATAACTTTGTCGAAGGCGACATTATTCAATCTCGTCATGATTCTGAGATATAGAGGTTTGATCATCATTGACGCGTGCGCCGCCTAGTGGACGAATCTTAACCAAGACGCTGCTGTCAGCAGACAGTTCTAAGCCTGCTGAATAAATTTGTCCAAAAAGCTATACAGGGTGCGGCAGGAAAAAATGCGAAAAGTTCAAGGCACTATTACACGTTAAATATGGGATATATATGACTATTTTTTCTTGACAGTGTATCAGTCAATGTCTATATTCTAGCACTGAAAAATAAAAATGAACACATTTGATGCTTAACATATGATAATGTAGGCCTAATAAGCGGATATCAATAAACTGCGCGCCCAATGGTCATTAAACAAAATGACTATAACAGTAACAAAATTAGCTCAAATTCGATGAACAACCAGACCACACTGATCCAGAGCCATGTAGTTTCACATACCAGATGAAATAAGTACATATATTTGATGATATTGTAGAGAAAATCAAAAATTTTGTTTTATCAGATGCGAAATTTAGCGACCTGCGCGATTTTCTGCGGTTTGAAAATTCTGGTTGTCTCCATCTTCAGGCGCCGCCCTGTAAAGGTTAGTGACCAAAATGGGAAATTTTTTTTAATTAACTTTTCAGAAAACTAGCCTATTATAGATCATGGAACGTTGAAACATAGATTGGTTAATGTCAAATGGACGAAAATGAGGTTTGAAGTTGAAAAACACTTTCGCATTTTTTCCTGCCGCATACTGTAATAAGTAATAAGTAGAAGATTATCTCATCGGGATCTTGAGTTATACGTGGTGCAAAGTATGTGGCCAATTTTGGTACCCCAAGACAATCTGGAATAACTCCGGAACCATTTGGGCCAGGTACCGATGTCCTCGGAATCCTAAACAAGAAGAGTTTTTTCGGGAAATTGTAAAATTTTCATCAAAATCCGTCGAAAAACAAAAAGGTTATGACCAGTTTTGGGCTTTTCCGAAGGTGAAAAATATATGTTGACGGGATGAAAGTAAAAAGCCATTAAGAAAGGATTACTGAGACTCTAAAACACTGAGATCTACTAATGAAGTATCAATAGAACAGTATGAATTTTGTCGCGAAATTATCCTTTCTTTTCCACAGTGCAGGGCTTGAGAAGATTATTCAGTTTGCTACTGGATTGAATATACTTAGGGGTATCTCATTTCAGTTTAAATCTGGCTTTTCGTTTTCAGTTTGTTATGTCATACTCAAAGGAAATTTATCGCATTATTGATAAGAATATTCTTTCTGAAAAATAATGAAACGAGATGCATTGCTAACTTTTAGCTCAATTCTATAGACACAATTTCCTCGCCGGAAATGCGCTGAAAGCGCTGTTATAATTCCACAAAATTTCGGACTTCTGCTAAAAACTGCACGGGCCCCTCGAGGCCGAGGACGCCATCAAACAATTTCCTATTATGTAATCCATATTTTGTGGCTTCCGCCTGCCTGAAGGTTTGCAAGTACAGATAAAATTTCTCGTTTGGGTTTTATGGTGTATTGTGTATCTTTCTTTAGTTGCATACAACTCAAATGAATAGAATATTCCTAAATTTTTATTTTAATGATTTTTGAATAATTTTAAAACAGCTTTCAAATTACAAAAAAGGATATACTTATCCCGACGAAGCTTTCAAACCGCGAACAATATTGTTGCACAACAACGCAAAATGCACCAAACCGCTGCGCTGCAACAACATAAACCGCGCTTCAAATCCATGAATATCGCCGGCGGTTGCCTCGGGCAATAAAATCTCGAAATTTGTATTCAGAGCTTGGTGTTTTCAGCGGATTCAACTACGTGCTTGGATCTCAGTAACAAAGGAACTCTACTACGCTCGCTCGTTCGTAGTGCGAAGTTATCCTTTCCCAGACAGGTTCAATAAAAGGCGCGGTGTGCAACGAACGAATGAGTTTGACATGTTACGATGATGGTAGTGCGATAATGTTCACCATCGCAGTGCATCGGCGGATACGACACGGCGGAAGCTGAAGAAACTTAGTGCAGTGCCCTGAAGATGTCGATGTTATAACGGATCTGTTCGTATAAGTCAAGTTCTTTCTCAGATATTTAGGGTGGGGCGGGGCAAGATGGGTCACGGGGCAAGATGGGTCAGTGCCATTTTTGGGCGCATTACTCATGTTTTGTTTAGATTAATAATTTTGTTAGATGACCAGCATGAATATACAAAAGTTTGGGGCATTGATTGAAAAATTATTCACTCTCATTGGAAATAAAAAATAAAATGATTTTTAGCCATTTTTCTTATGCGATACATTCCATATAATCTCCATATAAACGGCCGCGGGGCAAGATGGGTCACCTTCAATTTTGAACGTATTTTTGGAGCATTCAAAAGTTATTTATTTTTTATTACAAGACTATCTCATAAATGACTTCAATCAAGCGGAATGAACGTATCAACGTATACGTCTCGGATCGTCATCGTTTTGAAATTTGTACAGCAAGTACATATGCAGATACCTACGGACAGAAGTCTGCCAGCACCGGCGTGGGGCACCGCGCTAAGTACTAAATGCTACCGACGGAAGCTGGAAAGTACTTACAGGCTTATGTGCCTGAGGGTTGCGAGCGCGTACCGTACCGTGTCACACGACGCTCTCTGCGTCATTACTGGTATGGTGCCTATCAGCATTCTTATCAGTGAGGACATGGAGTGCTTCGAAATGCGCGGCACAAGAGGCATACGCAGGACTGTCAGGATGGCCTCTATGGTCAAATGGCAGCTCGCGTGGGACAGTTCCACCAAAGGAAGGTGGACCTATAGGTTGATACCGAGGGTAGATAGTTGGATTAATAGGCGCCATGGGGAAGTTTCATTCCACCTGACACAGGTCCTTACAGGTCATGGTTGCTTCCGACAGTATCTACACCGTTTCGGGCATGCGGATTCTCCCGAATGCCCAGTGTGCAATGATTTAGAGGAAACGGCGGAACACGTTTTGTTCGTGTGCCCGCGTTTTCGCACAATGCGTGACCGCATGCTTGCCACATGCGGGGAGGACACAACTCCGGACAACTTGGTCCAGAGGATGTGTAGGGATGAGTTTGGCTGGAACGCCGTTTCAACGGCTATTACCCACATCGTCTGGGAGCTACAGAGGAGGTGGCGCGTGGACTCGGAGAATGGCTAGTCCAGATGCAGTACAAGAGGTGGTCCAGGGGTTCGGAGTCGGCTTCGTAGGTCATACCGGTGCCCTGCGGTCGAAATCGACCCTTACAACGATTAAGTGGCCGCGGAGAGGAAGTCCCGGTAGCGGTGCTGTCGTGGCGTCGGTCTACTGGGTTGGATCCGAGCCCGCGGTTGGAAAGGGGTCCCCGGCAAGGGTCGGGGTAGGTGAGATCCTGCTGTCTGCAACCTACGGGTGCATCTGATAGGGCCTGAAGGGTAGTGATACCCTTCCTTTGCGGGCAGGTCAGATCGGGTTGCACGTGGGCATCAGTTCTTGATGTCCGCTCAGCAGTAGGGCGCGGGCGGGGTTGACCCTGCCCGCCTTCCGAGGACAAAGGGAGTGGCGAGGACCACTCGGGAAACTGGCTAAGCGCCAGCATGCTACCGTGATGGACTCTCCAGAGCGAGTCATCGATGTTCGTTGCTGCTAGGCTACGCAGCTAACCTTGAGGGTGCGATGTGCACTAGCCCCTCTCTGAAGCAATACCTTCTTGGTGGTTCCGGAGAGACGTAGGGTTTGGCGACCATAGGAATGGTTTAGTGGGTACGAGGAGAGAGTAGTCCTGGATTTTACTTTTGTTGTAGAAGACGGCCTGTCAGACCTACACTACCCTAACCTTCTGTTAGGGTGTCTGTTGAGCAGATTATCCCCCTATGGTTTAGAAGGAAAAAAAAAAAAAAAAAAGAAGTCTGCCAGCACGACGACGACTATTAAATAGGAATCGCGTTGCTCCTGGCTCCGACTGCCGGGATGATAAATGGAAAAGCAGATTAACTTCTGCCGCTCACTAAACGTCTGCATCAGCGTCGAGCGGCGCTGAATTTTGGATTCTATTTGCGGTGCTGGTAATCCGATTTGGGAGTTTATTCAGGATTCCATCCTCGCCCGGGTCAAATGGAAGCTAGCAACGAGCAACGAATAACACGAAACGAAAGACTAAATAAAATGCAAAACAGTTCAAATAACCTCATATGCTAAGCGTGGCACTCGTTTCGGTCTACCGAAGAAAGTTGAGGGAGTCTTCTTCTCTTGCTAGGTGATTCTATCCTAAGCTCTCTGTTCGATCACACGCTAGCGACTGTTCTTCACCTGCATATAACGAATCATCTGCTTCCGTCCGGAACACATCAGGTGATCCAGCTTTCAACGATTTAATATGTCTAGACTGAGAGAGGAAGCAACGAACTCAATCATTGCACATGAATTAACAATACCAACATCTAGTCTAGTCTAATCTATCCATACACAGCCATCTCTTAGAAAAATCCTGGAAAATGATAAATTTGAATACTTTCATCATCTTTCTTGTCGTGCATCGGAGATGCATTACCAGTATTGGAGGCCTACTGGAGGCGTGATTGAGCACACTTGAAATGAATCATGGAAGGGCAAGATCTCGTCAGCCACTTCGTATAGTATGTAGTAGGGATGCAAAGAAAATACAGTGGGAGTGACGTTGCTAAGAAAGTTAATGTCACTCCAATAGAAGCACTTCCTCATGGGATGGGACATAGGAACTATTCCTTATGTCCAGGTTCGGAAGCCTAAGCTTAATCGCCATTACGCTCTCTGAAACTAGAAAAAATATGATGACCCTTTCCCCGATTTTAATATAAAATCAAATATCTTTTATTCGAAAAACTCTCGTAAACTCTACCAAAAAAGTTGTGAAAACGTAAAAAAACAGTTGTAAAGTTGTAAAAAACAACACTATGAACTAAAAACATCATACTGATTACTGTTGCGAGGCCGATCACCATCCATATACATTTGAGAGACTACTTTAAGGGTAATAATTAACAATGAACTTACAATACCAACCAGTGCTTAAAATGTCATTTCGACGTATCTAAATTCAACCACATTCAGCTCATTTTAGAAGCTCAACCTGAGAATATGGTATATGAAGAACTTGTGCGGATAGACCAGTTCTACAAGATATTCCTCGGCAAAGTTATTGCACATCTTCTCCGCTATCAATATGAGACATTGGATTTGAGAAATCGTTGACATCCTAGAATGTCTAATGCACCAAGAAGTTTTAAAATCAAAATAATTGATACACCAGTAGCGTTAAATGCTGATTTTGGATATATGTAGCTTGCAGCTTACATTGAAACGTTTTTGAGTAGCCTTCTTTATGAAGGCAACTTCTTTATAAACAATTACTAAAATTCAGTCCTTCAAATCTACAGGAGAAATTTTGTTCGATTAAGCTACAAATTACAACATTGCTGATCTGCGGTAATTCCTGAATCTCTTCATAACTTGGAAGCCACTTATTGGCATTATTAGGATAATCTAGGTCATCCAAACTAACACAGAGCTTAGAACCTCAAATCAATACTCGCAAATGTCAAATCGGTTTAAAAGAGTTGCGTTGTATATGGTTACTGGACTTGAGGACTAATAAATATTATTTAACCCATGCCAAGTCATCCAAACTATCCTGGAGTGTATCCATTGACATCTATACCCGTAACTGTAACTATATTAGCTATAAACTGTAAAATTCCATATTCAACTCTTATCTATGACCCCTAGGAATTTCACGAAGCATCCAAATTGTTGAGCATGTATGAAATCTTGCAGCCGGTCAACCCTCATATCGAGACAACTTTTATGTAATAAATAGACACACCATGAGTGTGTGTCGTCGAATGTATTGTTATCGTTTATGTGAATAATGTGAAAAAATCATACGTTCGAGTACTGTTGTGAAGTACACCGGTATTTTACTCCCAGGTCGGTGAATTCCGTCCACCGTTCATTTCCTGTCCGCTGTTGTGTAGTCCACTGTGTGATATTCCAACAGGTTGAGAATCGTCACGTACCGTCGGTACCGTCTTTCACAATTGGAAGTTCCGGATGAAGACTGTGCTCGACACGTACGATTTGCTGGATTGCGTGCACTGTGAAACTGCCGATATGGAAGATTTGCAAATGATAGCTGACGATACGGCTGAAGTGAAAGCAAATAGGGTGCCTGTACCAATTATGGTACTACCTAAGGAAACCTATTTGTACAAAAATAACGAGGAGACCAACGAATGTCACCAATATGTTAAAAGATAGTTTAGTTTCCATACTTTACAGGAAAAATATAAAAACGGAGCCAAAACTACTTTTAGTATTTATTAAGGCGTGTGCCAATGATAGGAACCCTGTCCCAGTTATGGCTACATTTTTTAACTTCGGTTCCTTTTCGCACTATTTGCATGCATTTCTTATGGGATTAGCCATAATTGGTACACTATGGCGAAAAAGGGTGCAAGGAAGCCGAAATTTTAAGGAAAATGATTTATTTCTTCAGACTCTAGTTTAATTCAGAGCGTTAATGATTAATCATAAATTTAATCATGATTAATGATTAATGATTAAGATTAATCAAAAATCAGTAATCATAATCACCAAAATTTCTCATTTAATCATTAATCATTAATCTTAATCACACTGATTTCGCAATTTGATCATTAATCAGTAATCATAATCATAAGAAAAAAAATTAATCAATCATTAATCATTCATCACCAAAAATTTTTCACCATATAAAATATATGATCCAATTTAAATTGGTTCAAATGCTGTTCTTCTTGATTATTTTTTCAATAATCTCCCAGACAGAGTTACCTTTTACTTTTGGCACTTCAAAAATATTTTAAACAATAATTATATTTTAATCATTTCCTGTTTTTTGTGATTGATTAATCATGATTAATCATGATTTTTAATCAATGAGCCATTTTTAATCATTAATCATAATCAATAATCATAGATAAAATCAATTTTAATCATTATTCATAATCATTAATCATCCCAAAAATCAAATTAATCATTAATCATAATCAATAATCATCGAAATTTGAATTTTAATCACCAATGATTAATCATGATTAAAATATGTGTTAATCATGAACGCTCTGGTTTAATTTAAAAACACGTCACTAATACTTCACTTTTGCAAAAGAAAATAAAAAAATGAATAACTCTTTTAAAGAAAAACTAGAAAGGACGAGCAAATTCCTTTTAATTCTACTACTGTGCTTATCTTCGGACAGATAGGCCTATTTCGTCTGTGACTTACAGACTTCTTCAGTGTCAAGTGCTCGACTGTCGACTGTCAAGTCGAGCACTTGACACTGAAGAAGTCTGTAAGTCACAGACGAAATAGGCCTATCTGTCCGAAGATAAGCACAGTAGTAGAATTAAAAGGAATTTGCTCGTCCTTTCTAGTTTTTCTTTAAAAGAGTTATTCATTTTTTTATTTTCTTTTGCAAAAGTGAAGTATTAGTGAAGTGTTTTTAAATTAAACTAGAGTCTGAAGTAACAAGTTCTACTAAAAGCTCTAAAGTAATAGTAAAGAGATTTATTTCTACCATAATTTGAGCAAAATGTGGACTTTAAATGAATGCAACCATCTTTTGTGAACGTGATCTATTGTTCACATTTTTTTTATTGTTGATATATATCGTTAGAGAGTGAAAATCAACTATGGCGAATAAATGGTACTATAGCCATAATTGGTACACTTACCCTAGTTGTTGATTAAGGTATCAGTCTGCAACTGTCCAGTTAGATGGATGACTATTGACTACTGCGTTCATTTTTCTTTGTAATTAAGAAACGATTATCGGCGGAGCTAGCCTCGCTATGGCCTGCGTGGCCATGATGGAGTAGCTAGAACAGGGTATGGGCCCAGGAGCGTGTTCCACAGCACGTATTGACCTGAAGATAGATCGGCAGCATTAGGCACGGAGTCACAGCGCGAGATCCTTAGGCTGATGGATTGGCTGTCACAGAGGGGACAGGATCCATGGGAACGAAAGGCGATACGGGTCAACTGGATGACGGCTGGCTGGTCACCGATAGGAGCTCGTTGAAGGTATTGTCACAGAGAAATTGTGGAGTAGCCGATGAAGTTCGGCGGTCGTACCTAGACGTAGAGATTAGCGACACAAGAAGTGATAAGGAGGACAATACGGAGGAGGAGCTCAGAGATAGACGAGCCTGGTCAGAGTTCGGAATATTGGCAGAGCTTGTGCAAGTGTCAGAGCCTACACTGAAATAAACTTTGTTGCGGAAACTACCGATTTCATAGTAAAATTACTACCCGTACCTATGATTCTCAACCGACCACAAAATCTGTTAAGGTAACTGAAAGATGCTTGAAATTACAATGCACTGTAGTAAATTCAACTAAATGTGTAGTTGTCTCAACAACAAAACATTGTTAATATTTCCTGGACACGCATTTGACAGCACAGTATGGATAAAAATACAATGCTCTTTTGTTAAATTAAGATTATTTTTGGTAATGTTACCTGGACTGCTAGTTAAGTTGACAGTGTTTTAGTGGAATTAACTGGAAATTGTTGTCGGTTGAGAATCATAGGTGCGGTTAGTAATTTTACTATGGAATCGGTAGTTTCCACAACAAAGTTTATTTCAGTGTAGTGTGTGTATGTGTTTATGAAATCTGCATTAACATGTCTAAAGGGTCTAACTCGTTTTGTTAACAAACATTGGGGGTGATACACAAATTATGTCAAGCAAAAATCTACCTTTTCAACCTCCCCTTCCCCCTATGTCACACTTTTTGTATGGGACCTCAATATTTTTTGTAAGGGTCGTCACGTTGTGCAACCCACCCCCCCCCCTCCTCCCTAAGGGCGTGACGTAATTTGTGTACGACCCCTTGTTTCTGTTGCTGTAGGGTCTATCTCGATCCACCCACGCATCTGGGGGCCGTTATCAGAAAGATCTAAACTTCGCTCTTTCTGTTAAGGGTGTCGACATGCGTGGATGGATCGAGATAGGCCCTACAGCGACAGAAACAATGTTTGTTTACAAAACGGGATAGACCCTTTGGGGCCATCCATTAAGTACGTCACGGTCCTAGGGGGGGTTTGTAAAAATAGGACAAGCAATGTATTAGGTATAGGAAAAACCCGTACGAAGGGGGGAGGGGGGTCAAAAAATTTCAATTTTTACGTGACGTACTTAATGGATGCTCCCTTTAGACATGTTAAATGTAGCAATCGGATAACCCTCATATCGAGACAACCTTTATGTAATAGACACACCATGAGTGTGTGTTGTCGAATGTATTGTTATTGTTTATGTAAATATTGTGAATAAATCATTCGTTCGAATACGGTTGTAAAGTACACTGGTCTTTTACTTTTCGTCACGGTCCGTGGATGCCACTCGCTGTTTGTTTTCCGTCCGCTGTTGTGTTGTCCACTGTTGTGGGGTATGAACAAAGCTGAGTAGCATTCCCCATGCGTGTATTTCCCCTAGCAAGCATCAGTGACAGCCAGCACCATGACGGGGTCGTCGTTAGTGTGATGCTGCCTCATTGACGAGTGGACTGTTGGCGGAGCAAGTCGCCATCACCGTGAGGTTCCGTATTATGCCAAGTGATTCTACTGCAGTTTGCTAAGATGGCTGGGAACGGATTGTTCCAGTGAGTTGCCCGGCATTCACAACTGTGAGACATTTAGGATGTTCCAGACCAAGTGAACTATTCCGAAGAGAAGAAATTCAGGTCTACACTGGTCACGGCAAGTCATATCGGCTTAAACGAGTATCGTGATATAATAACCTTTGGTTACCGTAGAATAGAGTGACTGGAAGGAAGAGTGGCGTCATGTTCCAATTTTGACAGGTCTCCTGCTCGTTTGGAACGGGAATTTGTATGGAGTTGACAGATGATCGCTGTTACTATTTTGGCATTGACGCCACTCTCCCTTCCAGTCACTCTAGGTTACCGGATCTACTGGAAGACTGATTTATAGTTTTACATGCGTTTGGGACATAAAAGGTCGTCCAAACTGTCCTGGAGATTAGTCCATGTTAACTTCAGTCTTGACAGTATTGATTTTCGCTGTGAACTTTAACCTCACATGTCTAACTAATTTCTATGAAATCCTTGGAATTATACGAACACTCGAAACGTCTTTTGGGATATTCCAGCCCAACCAAACTAAGGGGCTGCAAGGACAGGAGTCCAGGGGCTTGACGAACTTCCCTTCTGCGAGACAGGTGGGAGCCTAGGATTCTTTCCTAAGCGAACCATATTCAAACACCAGTGTGGACTTATCACCTTAGCCTAGCCGTGGCAGAGACTCATCTGTGGCCTTCCAGAAATTCCAATACTATACAAGCGCCATGGCACCGCTTCCAAAGTGCCCCAGCCCAGGTAGGAGTGCCTCGGGCACATCAGGAATGATGCCAGTGAGTTCCTGATTACGGTATACTAGTTTTATTCCGAAATTGGTAACTGAGATGGATTACGCTTAGGTAAACATGCACAAGTGAGCTGGTAGTGGTGGAGTTCTATCCTCTTAGTAGGGTTGACTGACACTGACCTGAAACAGCGCATGGGCTAGTATCGGCGTTGCCTTCCGTCCCATAAAACCGTATCGAGGCCACGAAGTACGTTCACGACCTTTACCCAACATAGGCAACTAACTGGGTGGAAGTAGGTTCACATAAGGGCCTGTGCCAACTCTCGGGTGGGCTCCCTTCTTGCACAGATAACCACGAGAGTCATTGATGACTACATCATTTCCAGTGAGAGATAGCGACTCTGAAGAGAATCCAAAAGAAATGATAACGAAATCCATCAACAACATTAACAGTTTTTTTTATCTGTATTAACGAGATTTTTGGCCCTGGGCTAGTTCATCTCGGGACCCACGCTTTACTTCCTTTCCGAAGGAAGAACTCACATTTTGCGAGTTTGTCGGGAGTGGGATTCCCAGGTCCTCGGCGTGATGGTCAAGTGTTCTAACCATCACACCAGGTCCGCTCCGATATGAATAGTGAAGAGGCAGAGGGAACGGCGTTAAACCCGTTCGCGCGAGGAGGACTGGCGAGATCGCCACTACGAGGGGCTGGTATACTCCCCAGACAACCAGAAATCGTATAAGTTGTTGCATAGAATGAGGCCATATGCATGCATGCCTCCATTTAAGTTCATGTAAAATGTACGCATATCGCCTTCACTTTAACATATTATTCAACATCTTATACGATCACTGGTTGACTGGACCACCAGCGAGCAGGCGGCAGGAGATCCAACAGGAGAAGCACGATGCGGCGCAGCACCGGCCGAGGAACCGCAGATGACTTTCGCTGACCTCCACGCGGGTGCTGAACCGCAACAGGAGCGATCTACCAAAGGTAGCTGCCGGGCAGCTGGACAAGCTGATCGGCTACCCAAGCAGGCGCACTACCATCTGAACCT
The DNA here is from genome assembly GCF_035046485.1 of Aedes albopictus. Lineage (NCBI taxonomy): Eukaryota > Metazoa > Arthropoda > Insecta > Diptera > Culicidae > Aedes > Aedes albopictus. Next base: position 5,008,616 of record NC_085138.1, read on the forward strand.
AAAACAGGGCTTGCTGAAGCTTCGCAAAACGCTGGCTCTGGCCAAGAAGGAGTATGATCTTCTGGTCGAGTGCGGAGTGCGGCTGATGCGAGCAAGAAGAAGCTGTCCTCCCAGCGTACCAGGACTGGAGTGTCGATGGTAATGCTGAAGAAAAACGCGGCCAAGAAGGGCACCTCATTCAAGGCACTAGAGGTATTAGGCGAAAAAGTGCTGGTATGAGCCCTAACGGCGGAGGTAACTATCCAGTGAAAAATCTGGACAAGATCACTGACGCAGAAGAGCTCGCAGCCGCACTAAACAACAGTGCGAGGTAGATGCACCAAGTGCATCGATCCGCCTTCGAAAGGGCCCCGCAGGCACGCAGATCGCCACGATGAACCTCCCTGAAGGGGAGATGAATAAGGCGACTGCAGTCGGCAAGATCAGTGTAGGTTGGTCAGTGTGGCCCACTCATCATATATTTACGAGCCGCCAGAAGCGTGCTTCAAGTGCTCCGAGCAAGAACGCAAGTCGTGGGCGTGTAAAGGCCCTAACAAGAGCAAACTCTGCAGGAAGTGCGGAGTAGAAGGCCATATCGCCAGGCACCAAAATGCCTGATTTGCACGACGAGCAAGGGTCACACGATGGGCGGGTCTAAATGTCCAGACACGTGAGGAGGTCGAACCAACCGACATAGCTAAACCAGAACCACTGTGAAGCCGCGCAACAGTTGCTGTGACAGTCAGTCTTGGAATCAAGTAGACATTGCCCTATTATCGGACCCAAACCGCATCCCTCCCGATAACGGGGACTGGGTAGCGGGTAAGACCAAGCCAGCGGTGATCTGTACAGCCGGTTGTTTTCCGGTCCAGAAAATATGTCCACGTAACACGAGGGCTTCGCAATAGCGAAGAGCAAAGAGTTGTACTACAGAAGTAGTTATGTCACCTGGGACATTCAAGGTGATGCCAACTTGCCTGGATTTTATTCCTTGACATCTACAGATGCACTGCACATGTACAGCAGTTTCTGACTTTAATATATGATTCCCTCAGAAGAGCATATTCTATTCATATCTAGACTCGTAACAGTAGTCATCTCCGCTATACAGTAGTATGGGACAAACATCAAATTCTCGCTCCAGTCGACTTTTTTGATTCCATTTAGGTTCCATATGAACTGTGCAAAATTTCAGCGCAATCGGTGAAACTATAATTTAGCGCAAGCGGTTCAAAGTTTGCATAGGATTTACTATGGGAAAAGTTGCACTTTCAAACAAAAAATCCCAGAAGTCGCCCTTTGTCTCCTTAATTCAAATCGATCAACGCTCCTCCTCTCCTCTTCTTGGCGTAACGTCCTCACTGGGACAAAGCCTGCTTCTCAGCTTAGTGTTCTATGAGCACTTCCACAGCTATTAACTGAGAGCTTCCTCTGCCAATGACCATTTTGCATGTGTATATCGTGTGGCAGGCACGAAGATACTCTATGCCCAGGAAGTCAAGGAAATTTCCTTTACGAAAAGATCCTGGACCGACCGGGAATCGAACCCGTCACCCTCAGCATGGTCATGCTGAATACCCGTGCGTTTACCGCCTCGGCTATATGGGCCCGATCAACGCTTCTTATAAAAAAAATCATTTGTGAAACTTTCCTTCGAAGACCGCAAAACGATTGGATGCTTGTGGAAAAAGTTATTGATTTATTACCGATTAGTAATCCAACGAACGGCTTTTTGTTTTGTTTTATCAGCAGCACTGTAGCTGCTGCCTTGGCTGCTGCTGTTTCTGGGGGTGGTGATGCCTCCCGCCACCCCATGCAACAACGGCAGCAGCAGTGCTGCTGATAAAACAAAACAAAAAGCCGTTCGTTGAATTACTAATCGGTAATAAATCAATAACTTTTTCCACAAGCATCCAATCGTTTTGCGGTCTTCGAAGGAAAGGTTCACAAATGATTTTTCTGCAAGAAGCGTTGATTGATTTGAATTATGGAGACAAAGGGTGACCTCTGGGATTTTTTGTTTGAAATTGCAACTTTTCCCATAGTAAATCCTATGGAAACTTTGAACCGCTTGCGCTAAATTATAGTTTCACCGATTGCGCTGAAATTTTACACAGTTCATATGGGACCTAAATAGGATCGAAAAAGTCGACTGGAGCGAGGATTTATTTTTTCCATATCAGCGTGTCCCATACTACTATACAGCGTAACAAGCTGAACCAGTACTAAGGTACTTCAGATTTAATCATTTGACTTCTCGCTCGCGCTAGACCAAGCTAGCGGTCAAATCAATAAAGATAACCCACGAAGATTCAAGTTTTTTTTTTCAATATGAGTAAAGTGAATCACGAAGCTGTATTTCATTGCTTTTATATCACAATTAAAAACTTGAAGCATGCCACAAGAGTAAATCACAGAGCAAATCCCTCGGCGACAGTTCCAACTTTGGAATGCAATTCCAGCGCAATTGTTTTACGATGAAAAAACCATCCCAAAGAAGTAAGAAACAAAAGTTTTCTCAAATCGTAAATGGCAAATTTTTCGCAATTTCAACAGTGAACCGCGCCGCGCTGTGCAAAGAGCAATAAAAAAGCGCGCGTGATAGGTTTTGCTCTTTGCGGAGTTTTGTGACTGAAACGGAGCGTGGAGCTGCCGCGAAAAGGAATGTCCACCAGAGTAACTATCAACAGCAAATAAAATTTAAAAAAAGTTTCTCGGCAGCAGTGGCGATGGCGATGGCGGCGGCGTTCTCCAGATGTCAAGGCGTGCCCCGAGAAGGTGGAATTGAATGCGAGTGAAAACTGTGGTGTTTATAAGATAGGAAGGAGGTGCGGTGCGGTAGGAGGTGGGACACTTTAAGGTTTTAGCTTTTTAGATACTTTACCTCATTATAACGGTTTTTATGATGAGTTCTGATACTTCTTAGTTGAAATTATGAAAAGTTTCTCCAACATTCCTCGAGGCTAGTTGGGGTTAGGTAGTTCTTGTGCATTTGGACTCATTACCCATAAAAGACTTGCTGAATTCTTACTGGTTTGCACATATCTTACAAGGACTTCACTAATTCAACCGGATCTGAACTATTTTAAACCCTGACTTAGTGGAGCGGACCTGGTGTGATCGTTAGAACACTTGACTATCACGCCGAGGACCTGGGATCGACTCCCACTCCCACTAACATACTCACAAAATGTTAGCTCTTCCTTCGGAAGGGAAGTAAAGCATGGGTCTCGAGATGAACTATCTTGGAGCAAATAAATGAATTCTAAGAATCTCTCTACCTGGTGTGCATTGATTACGAAAAAGCTTTCGACCTCAATCATGATCAATTCGTCTCAATCATGAAAACATGTCGGGAGTGCTAAGCGCAAAAGTGTCTCTGAGAAAATCATCAGCCTCATTGAAGCACACTACAGGGCATTTTCGAACAGAGTACTGCACAACGATGTCTTGTCCGATCCCATCCGGGTCGTTGCTGGAGTGAGGCAAGGATGTATACTATCACCTCTACTGTTCCTCATCCGTAATCGACGAGATCCTGGTAGGTGCCTATTATCGTGGACCAAATCGTGTGTTGCTTGGACAGCCCATCACCAAGGAGCCTAAATGACTTCGAACTGGCTGGAGCCAGGTGTGGTAGATCTTACACCGCAACTCACCATTGTAAGGTGATTTATCCACGTTACGGGATCATCTTATAAAAAGTGTCAAATATGCACAAAATGGATTAAATAGGGCGTCTTAAGGCTTTTTACGGCATCATCAGCGTCGGCAGCCATGTTGGATATGCGGCTCGAAATTTCAAAGTGATAATTCTCTACCACTAAAGCGAATATTCGTATGAAAAAGTATCATCCTATATGCTTACTCGCAGTGATTGCGATGATACTTTTTCAGCTGCATTGCTGCAATATTGACAGTTTTTTATCACTTCAAAAACGCGAGGCAAACAATCATTGAAAAGCAAAAAGTCAATGATTCGTTTGAAAGCTTAGTGATGCATCATGACACCTTCAAGCACCAATATGTATATATTTAAGATGCCTCGTTTAATCAGTTTTATGTAGATTTGACATATATTAAGATTGAGATTATTGCTTATATACGCTTAATTCCCCAACAAAATCTGAACACAGAAAAAAGTCATATATTTTAACTGTGCTTTCGATTACATTGGTTTCGGTACCAGAAGTCGATCTATTCGGACATAAACAAATACGGGAAATCAATGAAACGACAACAAATCAGGGCAAATTAGGGTGAAATGGACAATTGGGTTCTTTAGGGGTATCCTGATTATTGCATAATCGGAATCTCCGTCCTAAAATTAGTCGAAATCCAAAATTTCATCATTTTCGGTGCCCGGGAACTATTTTTAAAATGCATTTAAAGTTTGTATGGGGAAAATTTTTTGTTCGTGGCGAACTGTCACTTTATCGATTGAACTGTCATTCTAGCCACGGAAATTAAAACTGTTTTGTTTATTTAACCACCAAAACAAATGAATCGGAACGCAATAAAATCATCTTATACTCAGAAAAATGAGCTCTTTCGATTAGGCTAAAGAAAATGGCAATATTTAATTTACTAAACAACCCAATTGTTTGTACCCTCCCGTGAATGATTCTAAAGCTAACCGATAAATGATCAATGGTTCCATGTTTTGCAACCAATGACATAACGAAACAATACAAAAAAAAAATCATCCAGCAGTTTTTGGGCATGTAGAGTAAAATAGGGAAAAAATCTTCCATACACTCACATGATTACTGTTAGCTTCCAATGGCACCTGAAACTAATTCGCTTTTTTAGCGGTGTTGAGATAATTCAATATTCAGAATCTGCATGCAAAACTGAGCCGAAATCCAAATTTTCATGAATTTTGGTGCCCGGGAACCTATTTAAAAATCAGTTTGAAGTTTGTATGGGAGCGATTTGTCGAATCACCCCTTGTCGCATTTTGTACTGGGCGGAGCTGTCAAGCAGTTGGCCAGCTGTCAAAAGGTGATTTCGAAAAATCTCTTCGAAAGCGATTTTAGGTATCAAAATGAAGTTCTAAAAATCTGAAAAAAATCATGGTGGTTCAGAAAAAGGTGCTCTTTTGTATAAAATCATAAAATCAATACATTTTTCTTAATTTAAAAACCCAATTTCAACGTTCCTTAGTAGTATATGTTTGTTATACATTTTAAAGCATAATTAGGTAAAACTGTGAATTTCCAGCAGTTGTTGGGACATATGGGGCAAAATAAGTATTTGAAAGGATCATTCAAGTGATTGCTATCAACTTCTAATTACACTTGTAGATGTTTCCAACGATCTACAGTCGTATTCGTTGTTAGAAAGTACATTTTGATTATCTTCGTGTATGAAAAAGGGCAACATGGGACAAAATGCACCACTTACCGTGCCGTGCGATGAATGAATTTAGCATTAATCGATTCCTCGTACTTTTTTACGTCAGAAATGGTCAACTTAACGTACCGAAAGCAGCGGCGTTAAAAGATCCGTTTTTGGGTCAATTTTTCCCACTGTGCGTTGGATGTAAACACGGTCGGTCGGTGGAGAATGTTGAAAGCTTCCAATATCTTGGTACCCCAAATGTAGGCCGATGGTGGTTCCAAGAGATCGACATAGCTGCACGGATCAAGAAGGCGAGGGCTGCTTTTGTATGGAAAAACAACCAGATTAGTCGACGCATTAAAATCCGAATTTTCAACTCGAACGTGAAATCTGGGCTGCTATACGCCAGTGAAACCTGGTGTGTATCAGTGGAGAATGTGTGGTATATGTCTGACAGGTTTACGTTGAATAATAAATTACAATTACAATTACAATGAGAATCTCTCCGTGTGTTTAGAGTCTTGCCCCTCAATATGTCAACAGGCAATTGATAACGCACGCACATTCCCCACCCGGGGTAACGCCTACGCTATCGAGTGACAGTTGCTGACGAGATCACAGCAGGCCACGACTCTTCCTCTTTCTTCGGTCACCGTTCGACCACGTTCGACCACTATCGGTTCGCTGAGCTGGGCGATTCTCATCTAGAACCATTCCCAAATTCCCACAGAGAACACTCAACTGCTGCAGGTCTCCGTCAATAGATGCCTGCGGTGTATAGTTTGTGCATGGTGGCCTCACAATTGGATCTCCAACATGGAGCTCCATCGTCGATGTCATCAAAAGCCGATAGCGACAGAAATTCGGAAGCGAAAGTGGAGATGGGTCGGCCACACTCTTTGCTGGGGTGGAAACGAAATCTACCAGCAATCGTTAGATTGGAACCCAGCCGGACATCGCGGCTGAGGCAGACCCAGAGGCTCATGGATGCGCAGCCTCAACAACGAAATCAAGCAATTCGACAGAAATTTGGCCTGGCCACAGGCCAAGGCAATGGTGCCCAGGAGTGAAAGTAAGTAAGAAATTCCGGTGAGAACCAGGCGTATTGGGTCTGGGACCATTTGGGCAGGGGAACCTGTTTTAGGCACTTGCTGCTATGACTCAGTCAATTTTTATCCAATTGACTTCAATTTTTTATTCATGGCTAGATACTGTATATATCTCACCATGTCCCAAAAATCAAGTCAATCGGTTAAAAATTGACTGAGTTACGGCAACAAGTGCCCAAAATAGGTTCCTCTGCCCAAATGGTTCCAGGCCCTACATTAGTTCCACATTTTTAACTTCTTCCGGTTCCGTTTAGTTCCCAGATTGGTTATGAGTACCATGTCTTTGTAGTGGGTTCTTTCGGATCCTCGACAAGACAGCAACATTCTGTTTTTTTTTTTTTTAATTTTTATTTTGAGTATTTTAACTTATGCTAATTCTACACTAGCAACATTCTGTCTTCGGCAAAGTTGTTCAGAACAACAACCACTTCCTGGTGATGGATTTCATAGATCCGAATTTCACCACCACGTGGCGCTAGTGTAATAGTGACTTCCGGTACGGCTTTGGTGGGATGTACAACGAGATTGAAGCCAGGCAGAAAAATACGATCTTCGGCAAAGTTTTTCAGGACTACGAGTACTTCTAGATCATAAAGAACATAGTTCCGAATTTCATCACCACGTGGCGCTAGTGTACATATTTACTTATGGTACGACTTTTTATGAGATACTAGCTGACCAGGCAAACTTTGTCTTGCCATCTTGTGTTGGTTTGACAACTGCTGAACTCATAACATCACCGCACTCTAGATTGATTTAATTTCGATCGTATGATTTCCTTCCCAGCTCTTGAAAAATCAGTAATTGATCAATTTTCTTATTTTTTTAGTCGATTTTCGCAACTTTTTGTACATATAAACACAGCCCCTACGAATACGAACCGAACCGTGCAAGAGCCATGCTGATCGGTTCATCGGTTCTTGAGTTTTGTTGCCTCAAAGGAACTTCAAACTCATTTTTATATATATAGATAGATTGCACGAACTGCAAGCCTGATTGGAAGGCAAAATTGTTCAGAACTACGTGCACTACCGGGTTTTGAAATTCACAACCATGTTGTGATAGTGTATAAAGTAACTTCAGACAAGATTGCAACCATTCATTTGCAAAGATTTACATTCATTTGCTATTATCTCAGTTCAGAAGCATGCTATCGAAAAACAATGTATGGATGAATTTAACCTTGTAGTTTTATCTGAAAGTTTGCCGAATAACATTGGGGTCGCACACGCATTCCAAAGTCGTGAGCGAGCTGTGATGGCAACTTTCCACAGCGTGAATGAAATTTACATTCACCGCGTGGAGAGTTGCCTTTACAGCTCGCTCACGACTTTGGTATACGATTGCGACCCCAATGTTATTCGGCAAACTTTCAGATAAAACTACAAGGTTGAATTCATCCATACATTGTTTTTCGATAGCATGCTTCTGAACTGAGATAATAGCAAATGAATGTAAATCTTTGCAAATGAATGGTCGCAACCTTGACTTCAGATACGATTTTGGTGAGATATGCAAGTGAAATTCAGGCCAGATAGGTACTTCTCCGACTCACTCGAAGGATTCCTCTGATAATTTATTTAATTACCTTTGTATTTTCCTTCTTGGACCCATCATGTAGCGCATTCTTTCTCCATGGATTTCTTCAGGAATGCCTCCGGAGCTTCAAGGCTTCAGCGATTTCATTTCAAATCACTCCAGAGCTTCCTACTGCGATTCATCTACGATTTTTTGATGATTTCTTCAGAGATTCGTTATGAATCCATTGAATCCATTGATTATTTAGGAAAGCTTTTAGTGATGCTTTCGGAATATGATTTGCAGGGATTGTTACGTAAATTTTTCCTGAAGTTCGTTCACGAAGTCCTCGGAAAATTCCTGCAGAAATTTATGCAGTTCGACACCAACATTTCAAAAGGGCGTAACTGCTTTTCGAGTCATCATCTTTTCAAGCTGTGGATCATGTATTATGCTTTCCATGTATTTCACAACAAGTACCAGATGGGAAAAACTCTCCTCTTACCGACAACCACGGTGGTTTGAGTGTAAGGGAGGCAGTACGACCTACAGCTTTGAAAGAAGGTATTACTTTCAAATGCAGTTACGCCCTTTTGAAATGTTGGTGCCGATTTATTCGGAAATGCCTCTCCAGAGTTCCGGAGCCCGTAGCGCAGTTGTTGTCACGTTCGCTTAATTTGCGGATGGTCATGGGTTTGATTCCCTGTCCCTGATCTATTTTTCTGGATAATAAATATGAAATTAGAGCCAGACATTTCTGTGAAAATCTTAGCTAAGACTTGTGTGAATCATCATTATAAGAATATTTTTCTGAAATTTACATTTTTCATGAAAACAAAAAACTTCCTTGAGATCAAAACTTTACGCTCTGAGACATTCATTCTACTGGAACTGAATCTCTTAGATAAACCCCTTGGACATTCTCGTAAAGTATGTCTTTGGCTATTCTTGGAGAATACTCTCCGAGTGTTCCTAAAATGATCCTTGATCCTTGAACGTGGAAGCTGGACTCGTACTTTTCTTTGTGGCTTCAATCTTGTGATACAGTCTGGTTTCAAACTCGTGCTATATCCTACCAAAGTCGTACATGAAGTAACTATATCATGTAACTGTATCATGTAAATGTCATAGAATATCATATGTAAACTTCCAAAATTTTCAACAGTGTAACTTGAAAGAACAGCCTATTATCAAAAGAAGGTGAAATTTTATATAGAACTAGCTGTCCCCGGCAAACTTTGTCTTGCCTACTGCGTTTTTTGACGTTTTAAGTCCCTAGCCAACCGCCCGAGGCCCCGTTCAAAATGTATGAAAACTCGGTTTTCAAAAACTTTCATTTTTTCCATGTTTTTTGGGTGAAAACTAACAGAACAAAACTAAGACGATCCAAATCGGACCTTCCGTTCGCAAGTTATGCGCGGTCCCACGTACAGGGCTGTTACAACAGTCGCGGATTGAGCGGTTTTCGCGAAAATCGCGATTTTCGCGGATTTGTCGCGGATTTATGTGCCACGACGCGGATTTCGCGGATCCTTGAAATTTGGCCGCGGTTTTCGCGGATTTGTCTGATTTAAGTCGCGCATTTCGCGGATGCCTATCTGTATAGCACATGTAATTAACTTTAACCCCAATTTTAATTTCTCTTCAACTTATTTCCATCGAAGCTTCTGTCAAACGTTATCCTTTGCAGCTTCAAAGTAGTTTCTGTTTTAAGAAACTTTTCAAAACTACAAAATGCAATGAAAATCGCAAATTCATGCAATTTTTTCCAACAAGTCAAAAGTTTTTTTTAATGGAATGACAACAGATATCACGAATGTTTGCGAAGCAAAGGTCATGCAATTTTAGATCTTTCAATTCGGTTCTCTGCTCCACTATGGGTGATCAAAAATAAACATTCCAATTTTGAAAAAAATAGATTATACCGAAAATTTCGTAAAACCAGGGACGAGCAAAGATTTACTTATAAATGCTTCAGTTCAGTTCATGACAGTTTATAGAATATTCATCGTTTAATTATGTAAATTGAATAACAGTAGAAGCTTTTGTCATTTAATTTTCAAACTATTCGCATAAATTACGCATTCCCGTGTCTTTCTATACAACTTTATATGAGGGTTATATAATACACAAACATAATAGTTATTTATGCAACGAGTTGCAAAATGATGTTTTTTACAGCACAAGTCGTACATTTATCCAACGAGGCTTACCGAATAGGATAAAAATGCCGAGTGCTGTAAAAATTGTGTTTTGAAACGAGTTGCATACAACATTGTTTGCAATGACAAAAAACACTCACTAGAATATGATAATTTGGATCAAGCAAGTCGTGCTATATCCGTCACAATTTTGGTTGTTGATCAAACAATTGCATTATGATTCATAATGCAACTGAAATGAGTTGCGTTATGAACTATAATGCAATTGTCTGGTATAGTTCAGAAAAGTAGGCCATTTGGTTACTGAAACGGCTTGTATATAAACATATAAATTATAGTGTCGAGTTGCAAAAACTATTTTATGCAATTCAGTAGCATAATTTTTATTTTATTTAAATCATTTCGGTATCATCATGGCCAACTGTTCCGCACTGGTTCAATATGCAACTGAAATGACTTGCATAATGAAATATAGTTGCATAAAATGTTGTATGTAACTCGTTGCACTCTTCGTATTAATCGTGCTGAAAAAATCAACTTTTTGCAACTCGTTACATACATCACTATTCATTCTGGGATTCAGCATAAGACATTTGTTTCCAAAACTCTTTTTATTCTGAATGTTGGTAGAATCTAACCAACAAAACATTTCTAAAACTCACTTTTCATTATTTTTTTCCTTCGATAAGCGTACCTTGTAGTTAAAATAGGAAAACTCTGATGGTCTGCTGCAAAGGTTATCACTGTGACTAAAATAGCTTGGCTCATAATCTCTTTTTGTAGGAAATAGTTCTTCTTGTCCAGCATCGTCGTTAATTATATCTGGTTAATCAAGGTTTAAAAACGTTGGCCTTATTCAAACTATGAAGTATTTCTTAAGAATATGATCACTTACAAAGATGACCGCCTTGCAGTTTACTTGAATCGTGTTTTTGGAGCAAAGTATGGTTGTTTCTTGGCCCTGAGCCATTCGGCGGGATCTGCTTCGATTTCTGTTGCTCTGTAAAATGCAACTGAGCGAATTTATTGTCACTCGAATCACTTCAAGCTGGAATGTACTTCCTTCTTAAAGCCAATCCAAGCGGCTCGTCCTGGTAAACTCCAAGAAAATCCAACAACTATTTGGTCTCAACATCTACACCGATCTAATAACTGGACACTGCCCCTGCAGATACCATCTACAAAAGATCGAAGTAATCCTAAATGTCGCTTCTGTGACGAGGAGACAGAAACATCACAACATATCCTCTGCTATTGTAGTGCACTTAACTATCGCAATTTCAAGGCTCTTGGCAAACCCTTCTTAGGGCTTGCTGTCATATGAGTCTTATTTCCCAAAGACGTAGTTGGCTTTATAAAGCTAGTCTCACCAGAATGGAGGAACACACTGTAATTAATCAATAAGTTCTTGAGTTCAATCGATACTAAGGTATCTCAGCAGCAAACATGTTACTAAGATACATCACAGAAAAATGGTTTATCACAAAATAATTTTAAAATCTGGTATCGGGTCCAGGGATAGTTGTTCTGGCAGTTTTCGCGTTCGGGACACACTCGTATGTAAACACGTGTAAACAGCTCTCGATAATTTCGCTGATAACAGCCAAAGTTTTCGCTTAAACCGCTTACAACATCGGTTTTACGAAAATATTAACTTCACTACGCTTGTGAGAAGTGAAGTCATCATCAAATTCGTCGGTTTAGTACCCAAAATCAATAAACTATTAGTGCCAATATCACTCGATATCACGCTCGACTAAACAGCCATCCATTGTGTTATATACACACCCGTGGTAGTGTGTGGTGATAAACATCCCGAGTTAACTGTGGTAACCAAAGTGGTGCTGAATCTGTTTATAGTACGTTCAAACAAAATCGGATTGAAGTGTGAGAAGGGGTAGTAAGCTACGGCTTATGGCCGGTAGCTCCAGTGTCCCTCCGGGGGGCACATTTGAGCAGCAAGGCCGCAGTACTCTGCCCCAATGGATGCTAGGACCTGATGATTTAGGTCACTCTATGGTGTTGATACTGCGACGCAGATCCGAAAACGATGAATCATCACACAACAGAAACGTTCCTCTACCAGATCCCTTCATTGTTGGATCATCAATCCAACAAATCATCGGTTTGAATGCAGCCAGAGCAATGAATGGCCACCCGAGAAGGACGCGGTTCTCGCTATCTCCTGCGGACCAGCTCGAAAAGTATTGCCGAAAAACTCATGCAGATCACCGAACTGTCTGATGGTACTCGAGTTGAAATTGTCATGCATCCCACCATGAACATTGTGCAAGGTACAGTCTACGAACCTGACTCCATTGACGTCGAAGAAACACGGATCGAACAAGAATTAAAATCACAGGGAGTAGTCGCAGTGCGCCGAATCAAGAAACGGGTCAATGGTAGACTCCAAAATACCCCTCTGCTAGTACTATCGATCAGTGGCACATCGCAATCGAACAACCTCAAGCATCGACGGAGACAGCAACACTTCAAGGCAGGAACAACGAGGAAACCTGCTACTCTTCCAATGGAACATTCGCGGATTTTGGAGCAATTACAACGAGCTCAATCACCTAGTGCACGAAACGCCACCAATAGCCTTGGGACTGCAAGAAATGATGACGAAGAACACCAACAAGGCCCTTCGAGGACAATACAATTGGATTTTTTCCGACAGGCACTACTCGCAAGGCGCCGGCGCTGCCGGCCTGGGAATTTTGTCTGAGGTACCCCACAAGTTCATAACAATCCATTCCGCAATTCCTGTTTGCATTGCACGCCTGTATAGCCCATACAACATCACAATAGTATCCATATACGTTCCACCGAATAGCCTGGACTCTCACATAATAGACACCCTAAACACCATTTTATCGACCACAGAACCACCCTATATAATAGGAGGGGATTTCAACGCCGCCCACGAAGCCTGGGGGAGTCCAAAATCATCAAAAAGAGGTCAACAGTTACTAAGTTGGTTCGTTGAAAATGACCTTTTAGTTCTGAACAATGGAGAACCGACCTTCATAAGCTCTCGTCATGGAAGCACTTCCTGCATCGACCTGACGGTCGCCTCCAATAGTCTTGCTAGTCGACTATATTGGTCTATCGGAAATGACACAAACGGTAGTGATCATTTTCCAATCCAAGTCTACACACAAGGAAGACCCACAGAAATACGACAACGAAAGAGATGGTTGTATAAAAACGCTGACTGGACCCTTTTCGAAAATAATATATTAGAATTCGTACAACCAGGTTCAGATATTTCGATTGACCAGCTTAGTGACATTATCGTAAAATCGGCCGGAACGTCAATCCCAATGACATCTGGCAAGCCATGTGGAAGGGCTGAAATCTGGTGGACTGACGAAGTTAAAGCAGCGATTAAAGCACGTCGAAAGGCCCTGCGAAAGTTGAAACGTTCCTCCACTATCGATCCCGAGCACGAATGCTTGAGGAAAGCATTCCAAATAGCTCGAGCTACCGCCAGGAAAACTGTCTCGCAAGCAAAGCAAGATACGTGGGATATATTCTGCAACAGTTTCAATCCGCACACCCCGTCACAAACACTTTGAAGCAACTTCAACAAGCTTAGTGGCAAAAGAAAGCAGACAAATAAAGGAATTGTTATAGAAGGAAAGTATGAAAAAGATCCATCCGTCATCTGTGAACGCTTCGCTGAGTTTTTCCAGCAATCCTCAACGACTTCTACCAACTCTAGTAATGCTAGCAGCTACGAATGAAATATATCACCGCCTGCAACGATCGAGGCCTCATTATTGGATAGAGACTTCACTATCAGTGAACTCCTGGGTGCCATCGATTCTGCAAAGGGTTACTCTACCGGGAACGACAACATCGGATATCCAATGATTCAGCACTTACCAATCGCTGGAAAATACGCCATGTTGCGAACCTTCAATCGCGTCTGGGCTGAAGGACAGTTTCCAGCACGTTGGAGAGAAAGGATAGTTGTACCCATCCCAAAGCCCCACACCACCCACAACTCCATGGAAAACTATCGTCCCATCACTCTTCTGAGTTGCATTGAGAAAATCTACGAAAGGATGGTGAATCATCGTCTGGTTACGTTTCTAGAAGAGCAAAACATTCTACACCCCCAGCAACACGCTTTTCGGGCTGGACAAGGGACCTCTACCTACTTTTCCGAGCTAAAAGAAATCATAGAAAATGCCAAACAGTCCAAAACACATCTCGAGTTCGCTTTGCTCGACATTCGTAAAGCCTACGACCAGGCTTGGCGCCCCCACATTTTGCAGCAATTAAAACGTGTGAACGCTGGTTATCGCATCGAGTCGTGCATCACTCAATTTTTGAACGATCGACGGTTTCGTGTCTGCTATGGCGGATCTCTTTCGTCCGAAAAATCCTTAGATAACGGTGTCCCTCAAGGATCGGTGCTAGCAGTTACGCTATTTCTGCTGGCGATGAACACGGTTTTTGACGTCATTCCAAAAAACATTCGAATTTTGGTATATGCCGACGACATAGTATTAGTTGCCTCGTCCAAGCAGCTATCTACAGTGCGCCAACATCTCTCAAAGGCAGTTCATGCAGTTAATGAATGGGCAAAAAACATTAAATTTTGTCTGTCGGCTTCCAAATCATGCCTCTTGCACCTTTGTCATAGAAAGGGGCACAGAGGATACAGATCGCTTCCTGCAATTGCCCTGGAAGGCGAAACCATCCCTGAAGTGAATGCTGCCCGATTTCTAGGAGTATGGAACAATCGCCGAGGTCAATTTTCTATGCACGCTGCCAAGACAAAAGAGACTCTGCAGAATCGAATTAACTTCATTAAAGCTCAGGGTGGCCACAGACTCGGGAAATTCGGGAAATGCGGGAAAAAGTCGGGAATTGAAATTCATCGGGAAATATGCGGGAATAAGTCGGGAATTTTGTTTATGATCGGGAATTTTTAAAATTATGTGTAACGCCTCCAGCATGTAAACTCAAATCTAGATTCACTTGAACCTTGACTAACTTCACTTCCAGATTCTTA
This sequence comes from Aedes albopictus, assembly GCF_035046485.1. NCBI lineage: Eukaryota > Metazoa > Arthropoda > Insecta > Diptera > Culicidae > Aedes > Aedes albopictus. Next base: position 5,023,756 of record NC_085138.1, read on the forward strand.
CACAGTTCCGGAAGGCTCACGCAGGCATTTCCAAATCCTGATGAGCGTTGGTTTCTGAATACAGTACTTTTTCGATTATATCACGAAGGAAAAAAATAATCGCGTGATATACTGGAGCGTGATAAAATTGAAACAATTTTTTTGCGAGTGTTTTTATTACTCAAAATACACCTAAATACAAAAAAGCAAATAAAAATCGAACGAAACATCAAACCACGCAATGGAAATTTAAAATTTCAGTCAGCATTTTGAAAAATAAATTTAGCCAACCATCAATAAAGATCAAGAATTCATCCTAGACTGTATTTATGCTGCATTGTAGAGCAGTGTGAAGATATCCCCTCAACGCCTCAAGTCACTAGTGAAGACGAAATGGAGCCACATGAAATGGAAAGCATGAAGTCTGAAATGGCACTCAATAGTTTGCACGAGTGAGCATGCAATGAGTTTCTTTTTCACTCTTGAGTATTATTTAAGTTATGACATCCATGCTATCGGTATTTGCATGGTAGCAATTGGCCCACACTTATATGAAATACAAAAAATTCAAAAAATGCCAAGTCTTACCTCCTAAATCAGTTGTTTTGGACTCCCAGAAGCTACGTTTAAAATTTGAGCAAAATCGATTGAGCCTAAGGGGGCGCCCAAAACGCTTGAAGTTTGTATGGGAAAACTTGGCCAAATGTATGCAGAAATTTTAAGTTTTCGAATTTTGTCGCTAGGTGATTCTGTAAGCGTTCAATGATCAAACCCTCTGGTATATTTGTAGGTGACTATATTCCAAACAACTTTGTCGAAGACCGCGAAGTGATCCGACGGCTGTGAAAAAAGTTATACCCTAGGCAAAGTGAGGCAAAGTATTGAGATTTCATTATTGATATTTCCTTTACATGTATTGGAAAAACAACAATAAAGTTTTTCCTCACTTTACCTAGGGTATAACTTTTTTCACAGACGTTAGATCACTTTGCGGTCTTCGACAAAGTCATTTGACATATAGTCACCTACAATAATACCAAAGGGTTTGATTATTGAACGCTTACAGCGCCACCTAGCGGCGAAATTCGAAAACTTAAAATTTCTTCATACATTTGGCCAAGTTTTCCCATACAAACTTCAAGTGTTTTGAGCGCCCCTTATGCTTAATTGATTTTACTCAAATTTTGAACGTAGCTTCTGGGAGTCCAAAACAACTGATTTAGAAGGTAAGACATGGCATTTTTCGAAATTTTTGTTTTTCATATATGTGTGGGACACCTTATTGATAATTGATCATTTCTTAACAGTCGTTTTAGTGATTTTAATGGTCTATTGTGATGAACAATTGCGAATGCAATGCCATTTGAAGCTTGAATTTTGACATTTTGTCAAATTAACTTTGATGGAAATTAGTTAAAATTGCAGTTTTACACAGCTTTTCGTTTGTTAGGTAAATATTTGAGATGCGGTAGAATGCGATTCTAGATAATCGAGTTCAGTACCAGGTCTGTAATTCCTTATCACCTTTGTCACTGAAACCATTTAGGGTAGAAGCATCAGTTTTGGCCATAATCAAGATTGAAACCTTTCATATTGGCATATTGGTAGTTTTAATTTGTTAATTTGTATTTTTTTTTTGGAATGGTTTCCCTTAGATTGACCAAAACAGGTGCCCGAACCCTACTAATGTGCAAAAGTAGCATACTTATGACAATTCATATGTCCTATTTAATGTGGAATATGTACTTGAAAATATTTCTATCAATTATTATAGCGTGATTAAATCGAAAAAAATACCGTGCTAGAACCGAGAGTGATATAATGGAGCGTGATTAAATAGAACCGTGACAAAATCGAAAAACCACTGTAACGAGTGATTTCTTGTTTGATAGAGACTATCCGGGTGACAGGTTTTTATTGTCCGGATGCTCGAATTCAATTTGGGCATAAACATATTTTGAATCACAATTTTAAAAAATGAAGTTTTGAAATCTAAAAAAATCGTGAAAAAAGTATCGCATTAAATAATTTTGGTATCCAAATTTTGAATGATTTTATCAGAAATGCCATAAAATACTTCTCCAACCTTTTATTTAAAAAAATCTAGCTTGTTGCATTTGTATAAAAATGGAGAAATTAGTGACATAGTTTTAGAGATTCTATCCAGATTTTTTTTCTGTAGTAGTTCCTTGTAGTAGCTAGGATTTTTTGCCGAAATATCTGGTCGAGCTTTAGGACAAGTTTTAATTAATGTTTTCATTGGAACTTTTTATAATAATTCCTTAATTTGCTAGTGGAGGACTTCCTGAAATTTCTGCTTTGTTGGAGTGTTGGTATTTCTAGAAATTTCATTTCATAGAAAAACTCCCTGCAATCACAAAATCCATCACACTAACAATTTGGCATTTGAAAAAAAAAATGGAATTATTATTAAAAGCATTATAGACTGTTTCAGAAATTATAAATACACTAACGATTAACTGCCAGTTCAATTTGAGCATAATATCCAAAAAAGTTTCTTGTAGCTCTTATTGTAAACATGCTAACGAAGCAAATAATACCAATTTTGTTGATGTTTCTGGTAAAAGTTAAAAAATAGGGCTCTGTAAACTAGATGATTAAAATTTGAAGTTGCACAAAGTGGTCAAAAAGTGTAGCATAGTAGAAAAGAAAAAAATCTCACAGATAAAATATTTAATTTCCAAACACAATACAAATGGCTGTATCGATAATAAAAGATATTTCTCGATTGGTAAGAGTAATTTTTACTGGAATATTTGATCAAGAACCACCATTACGGGCCTTCTCAATACATTTTTTTTTTGTTTCAAATTTCTCAACAACACCAGTAGCAACAAACGCTAAGCAAACGAATGTCTTAATTACTGCTTACTGCATTCGTTTTTATGGTATGACTAGCTTTGCCATCTGAAGGATCGAATGAGCTGAAAAAATAAGTTTGTTTAGATTAAATGCGTTCAGGAAAGCTAAGAAACTGTGTGGTAGTTCTTATGTTCCGTAGAAAACCTTAAAAAATAAGAAACTTGATCCCCGAAAAAATGTTGTGGGAATGCCTTTATCGATTTTTCCCAAATTTTGATCAAGGCATTACTCAGACAACTTGTTGAGAAAGCGAATGTGATGAAAATTTAGATAATTTTTGGTATTTAGTGATAAATAATGTTGAAATCATTAAAAACACTTTTGTGCAAATGCAAATTTGAAAAATTAAGTTATTTGTTAGAGAACTCTGCTGTTCTTTAAATATCAAGACAATTGAAAGGGAATATAAAAATATGGAGTACAATATGCTATACTCTGAAACAAGTTGGTAAAAATCATTGGAACAGTTCATTTAATTGAATAAACAAAGTGTATTTATAATTTCTGAAACAGTCTATAATAATTCAGTCGTCCCTGAAGAGTGAAGAGTCTCTGGTGGTTTTTCTTATGGAATTATGAATTGATGACGAAATACTGGAAGAAACTCTTGAAGTGTTTTCTGTGTAACGATTTGTAGAATTACTGGATTAATTTATAAATGAATACCTAGAATCTTTGCAATCACTGATATTACAACGGAAGCGAAATTGCAAGTTGAAAACCAGAAGACAGGATTATCTAGATTTTTTATGAATTCTCTCAATGTCTACTGAAGGAATTACTGGTGTTACCGAACATGAAAAGCTTCTTGCATTATTTCCTTAAGACAGACATGTGAACATTGTAGAAGAGTTTTCAACCTTAATTCTTAATGCAAATCTGAAGTATTGCTTTATGTCCTTCTGGGGTTTCTGCAGGGTTTGCTGACGAAACATTATCCTGAAATCTTGAATGTCATATATGCCTGTTTTTTTTGTTACCTATGTGCCTGAGCCTCATTTTGCACCCAATACTCAAACTATAAAACTGTGGTTCTCAGCTGTGTCTCAACGGAAATTCGTAAAATTTTGAGCGTTAATCACCAAAGTCCTTCTAGTTTATGGAATTGGATAGATTTTACCGATGTTCCGGATTTATGCCCGGGAGCACTGGAGTAACCTCCTTAACAGATAGTGGTGCAACATTTAATTCGACTTCGAAAACTAGCTTGCGACACATCAAACTTCATGATTTGCGATTTTGGAGCATTGGAAATTGTTTCTAGGGATTTCGAGTAAACTGGCCACGTCTCCGGATGTTCCGGAAACCTGGTACCCACAGGAAAGTGACCACTTTTTGATCATTTTTGGAACCTAGCTTGCGACATATAGCACTTCATGATTTTGCAGAACAATACTATTTGAACATGGTTCTTGGGATTTTGGGTACAATGGCAACGATTTCGGATATCCCGGAAACATGGTGTCTGTGTGCACTTTTTGATTGGTCCTGAAAAATCAATATTCATCTTACTTGGAAAGTTGGGATTAGAATGGGATTAAAAATTAATCCCAGTATATCGATGTTTTCCTCAAATATCTAAAATGAGCCTTACAAATTTCGTCAGAAATGTCAAAGTTTTGTTTTTCAGAGTTTGAGATTGTCAGCTAGAAATTTTTAATGAATAGAAAACTTTTCATAAAAATCCGCAGATATTTTCAAAATTTGAGAAAAATTCCGCTAAGGAATTCGTCGCTAGTGCTCTCATAGCAAAACTCATATTTTCTTTTCTGAAAATTACCAATTCCCACTAAACAGGAATTTTTCATGGCTTTTTCGAGAAGCTCCAACAGAGATTTATCTGAGTTCTGTATTCTTTTATCCAAATGTATCGTCAGAAGCCAGATTCTTTAGAAAATTTCAAAGAGTTTTGACATAAATCGCCAGCGAGTCCTTGTGAAAATCCTTTATGTATACGAAATATCAAACTATGTGTAATCCAATAGATTTCGGACAATTTTGAATCTGGTGGTTTGAATATTAACCTGTCAATATAACGATACTTATATTTTTCAATATTTATTAGTTAACTCAATTATTGAATAAATTTCCTGATTTGTTACCAGCAGAGTATGTGAGAAAATACCACAGACATTTATTCAGTATTTTTGCAATAAACTGCTTCCAAGAAAATTTGATGGGAAATTCCTCGAAGAATTTCACCAGAAAATACTCCAATAATTCGGCTTATAGGAATTATAACAGAATTATGTCAAGAATGCCTGGGATAGCGTAAAAAACTCCTATAAAAAATTCACCAAAGAGTATGTCAGTTAGCCGAAAAGATTTTTTTTATTGAAACTTCATCAAGCGTTTCTTAAGGAGTTCACAAAATCTTTTGGGAATTCCAAAACACGTACTTTCAAGCATAGGTTTACTTTACAAGGCATCCGGAATAAGAAGCAAATTTCAAGCATACGTTACATGTAAATTTATTTTGAAGTTAACGTCTCTAAAATATTGTAAAACTGTCACAATGACACTGTAGATATTTGAATTTACAGATCCACTTAAAACTTTATATTCTTGGATGTTCCATAGATATATAAAAAAAGTCGGGAAAATTCAAAATTAATGCGGGAAAAAGTCGGGAAAAATGCGGGAATTTCAATTTCGATTTTGTGTGGCCACCCTGAAAGCTATATCATCGAAAGCCAGCAGGTCCTCATTATGGAAGATTGCCAATGCAGTATGTATGTCGAAGCTCATATATGGTGTAGAACTATTTGGAAACGAAATCACCACTCTTTTACAACCCATTTACAATCAGCTCTTAAGAATCTCGTCAGGTGCCCTCCCCTCCTCACCGACCCTTAGCTTGGCTGCCGAGGCAGGAGAGCTACCTTTCAACCTACGGATTACTGAAATATTCATACGTAAATACTGCAGAATTGCCGAAAAGTGTAACAAAGAATATACGCACTTTCGAAAAGCTGTGGACTTCGCACTAAACAACGCTGCAGGATTCAACCTACCAAGTATTGCCAAGCTTCAACGTGTTGGCCGTCGTCCTTGGAATCTCCCACGAATACAAACGGACTTCACGGTTAAAAATGCCTTCAAGAAAGGACAAAATACCAGACTCGCCAGAATCATCGTCAAAGATCACCTCAACTCAAGATACGCCGACCATACCAAGTTTTTCACGGACGGATCAAAAAGTGCTACAGACGTCGGTATCGGAGTAATTGGATCTAATATTTGTATCGAAAAAAGCCTTCAACCCCAATGTAGCGTCTACACAGCGGAGGCTGCCGCTCTGGAAGCCGCTGCACGTCAGGCTCCCAGAACACCCACTGTTATACTATCCGATTCTGCAAGCTGCATCACCGCCATCGAAAAAGGAGAATCAACCCACCCCTTCATACAGGCCTTCGAAAAAAGCATCCGCTCAGAAATGTATTACAGTTTGGGGAAGATTCAAAAATTACGTCCATCGTTTTTCGGGATTTCTAGACCCCCCTCCCCCCTCTGTCACGCAATTTCCCTATACCCAATACACGTACTGTCACACTTTTCTAGACCCTCCCCCTCCCCCAAATGTTGGACGTAATTTTTGAACGTTCCCTTGCTGGATACCAGGTCACTCTGGTATCCCAGGAAACGAGCTGGCGGATAATGCCGCCGAACGTGGACGATCATCCAGACTTCTATCACGATCTGTTCCTGCCGCCGATGTATCCCACTGGGTGAAAAAACTACTTTTCAGACATTTTCAGGAACAATGGTCTAACAATAGAACCACTTTCTTACAGCTAAGTAAACCAACGATTGGTAAATGGATAGACAGGGAAAATCGCCTCGAGCAAAAAATTTTAACCAGACTTCGTATAGGACATACTATAACAACTAAAAAACATCTGTATGATAAAAACAGTTCACGAAATTGTGACATCTGCAAATCAGAGTTAACAGTTGAACACATACTAATCAACTGTAGGAAGTTCGACTTACTTAGGGAAGAGTTAGCTTTAAGCAACAATATTGAAATACTATTAGGCAACAACGAAGACAATGAATCAGCTCTTATCAAGTTTATAAAAAAGCTAACTTGTACGATAAAATTTAACAAAAGTTTGCAGTTAATAAAAAGAGGCGAATGAACCTAGGTTTAAAACCTCTATAATAAAAAAAAAAAAAAAGTTGTTCTGTAATAACACAAAGGTTGACTAAAATGTGGCCCCAATGAAAAATCGTTAATCTACGAAACTATTCTTAAACATGTCATTATTCAGTACAAAATCTGGTTCAATATGAAATTTGAATATTTATGTTCGTGTCGCGGATTTGATTCTCGAGTCGCGGATTTTATTTCCGAAGTCGCGAATTTCGCGGATGATATTTTGGAAATTTTGTAACAGCCCTGCACGTATGCCACTGCATTTTTATATATATAGATGTGACATATAACATAAATGTACACCATCACAGCATGGAGTTTACATGACTAAAATGAAGTTTACATCATGTGTAAACCTCAATATTTTAATCTGTATAGGGTAGAGCCACAGAGAAAACAGGCGTAACACTTAGAACAAATTTCATAAAAAACATCGTCACGCAAACGTAATCGCCCAATACTAAACCTATTGTGCTTGGCCGGGCCACCACTAGATGGCGGTAGTGAGCAAACGTCAAACAGGAACAAAAACGATAACAGCGCCGCGAATGTCCAATCGACCTACTACTAAATATTTGAACCAACCGTTAACAAGGTGATCGATGGGAGACGATGAGAGTGTGACGTCTGTTTCTCTGTGGTAGAGCATAGGGTAGAGGCTTAATTCAGATGGGTTGAGGGTAATGATAGAGCGTAGGATAGTGGGTTGGGATAGAAAGCAAAGAAGGCGGTAAGAAAGAGGGTAGAGAGTAGGGTGAAGAATCTAGAATAGATGAGCTTTTCTCGAGATACCTTCAGGAATTCTTTCCGAGATTTCTTCAGGCATTCCTCTCGAGAATCGTCCCAGGTTCCTCCCGGGATTCCTTCAGATCTTCCTTCCGGAATCGCTGTAGAAATTGCTCCTGAGATCTCTTCAGGGATTTTTGCTTTAGAGAATCCTGAAAGGATTCTTTTAGTTATTATCTTCGACATTCCTTCAGGAATTCGTGCTGGATTTTTTTCAGGCAATCCTAGATTTTTTTATCAGGATTTCTAATGGAATTCTTTCAAAAATTCTCCCCGATTTTTTTTCATGGATTTATTCAATAATTGCTTCCGGGACTTCCCCTATTCATTCTTGTTCAGCTTCTAGACGGGATTCTTGTCACGATTCCTCTAATGATTCCTTCAGGAATAACTTCAGGGGTTTTTGCCGGGATTGCTTCAGAAAAATCCTGGAAGGATTCCTTCAGAATTTCTTTTTTTTTGCTTTTATTTATGTGTATTTTAACATCATGCTAATTCAACACTATCAGAAATTCTAGCCAGCATTCCTTTATGGATTTCAGCTGGAATAATTCACAGATTTCTCCTAGTATTCTTTCAAAGAGTTCTGTCGAATTATGTTTATTCAGTGATTCCTACTGGAATTCTTTCAGGTATACGTGCAGGGATCTTTGCTGATACTTCATCATGGAAGATTTTTCTCGGGAATTGTTCAGGCATTTCTCCATATATGCCTCCCAGAATTCCTTCAGCAAATCCTCCCGAGTTTCTACCGGGTTTGCTTTTTAGAATATAATCTTGAAAGGTTGCTTTCAAGTGTTCTAGTCGGTATTCCTTTAGGGACTACAGCTAAAGTTCCTTCAAAGATTTCTTCCGGAATTTCGTAAGAAATTCCATTTTCCACTTTTTTTGTGAAATCATGTTTATTCTTCGAATGAGTTGAATCAGTTTTGTACCTTTTAATTCCGCCCTATGTTGCTTATCCTTTGACAGATACGCGTATTTCGACTACCACTTGTAATCACGCAGTGGATAACTGACACTGAGGAAGATTACAAGTGGTAGTAGAAATACGCGTATCTGTCAAAGGATAAGCACCATAGGGCGGAAATGAAAGGTACAACTGTAACAAGATTTTTAGCCTTAATGTTGGCCTTAACGATACGGTACGAAAGATACTAAGCAGACTTGCCTCGATTAAGAGCGTCTTGCTACAGGCTTGGGCAACTTTTATAGTATGCTGCTATGCAACGAGACAACGGAATCTGACCCGAAACTTAAGTGCAGATACTCTTTCGTTGCGATCGACTTTACCCGAATACCTACCAAACCAGAACAAAGTCCGCTTACGCGCCAACACACTGGAAGAGTGTGATGCGGACCTGCGTTTTAAATTGGAAATGCCCGGCAAGCTGTCTCAGGGCGGGTTGGGAAACGATCCACTCGACACAAAGATACTCACTGTGAATTTTACTGACTTGGAACAATGGGACTATGAAATTTGGTTTTCGCTCACAAAATTTCTAAGATGTGGGCTTAGTAAACGGTATGCATTTAAAACGAATCAGAGTGATTACAAACTTCATCTAATCCTGCCCTACTAGTGCGCGCACTTCGAAAAAGATGGGAAATTATAACTAAATAGGTCTAACCTGTTTGATCTTCTGCTATACGGTTCCTTGGAGTTCGACGAGATATCCGCGAGGCTCAGGCCGCGCTTCCGCTTCGGATGTAGGTCGGCGCCGGTATGCTGCTGATCGGAGAGGTTGGACGGCCACCCTTCACTCGTAGTGGGGTTGGCCACCGGTTCCGGCGATAGTGGTGGCCGGCAGCGTCCGGCTGGGGACGAGATTCACTGAATCCGGTCGGGGACCGGGAAACCTGCTCTGTTGAAGACGCAATAGACGGACGGTAGCGGTGATAATCGTTGCGGAGTCTGGATTCGTGGCTGATAGCTTGACGACGGTGGTGGACAAAGGTGGCGAGGACCAGTTTTGGCACTGGAGGTTCTAGTTCGACGACGGATAAACCAACGACTTGCCGGTTATGGACGGGGCTGTTGTGCGTGGCGTGGAAACCCGATAATCCTGTCAGGTTCGTGGCCAGTGACTGGCCGTTCGTAAATGCAATCGGCGTGGACCGGCTTGTTGACCGGGGGTCTTCGTTCTCCGGTGGAAATGCCAACAGTTTGAGCTCTATGACGAGGAGCGACCGGAGCCGGTTCGTAAACCAGGATCGAGGGTTGCAAGATACCTTGCGGGGTCCAAATTTGTCGATGCTAGGCCACGTGTCACACACGAGGTGAGGTATAGGTCCGGTGTCGATTGCCACGATACTTGTGCCACACGCAGTGCTGACCGGAAGGCTCCGGTGCACGGCCTTTAAGACGGACACTACTCCGAGTTCCGCTTTCTGCTCCGTGATAACGGAGACAACGACGCTCACTTGCCTGGGTGGGGCGAAAGACCTTCGTTTGAAAGTTGAGCCTTCAAACGATTTCACCGTATAAATCACTAGCCACATAATCTCTATATATCTCTACCATACCTGATACGTCTGCTTCAATTTCACTCCACTTATCTCTTAAATACCACTAGGAAATTGTAATTCACTTTGCTTTAGACTTGAAACTTTCTCTGCTAACTTGCTCTTACGATGACCAACGTTCAAATAGACCCTCTTGTTCCGAATTAGATTTTAAGAAACTTCTCGAAGGCACATCACTTAGGTGACGTCTTGAACTGATTAGCCTCATCATTTGGAAAAGTGATGAGGGAAATTATCAAAATAAAACGATAACTATAACTGTTATACACGGTAGGTTGGTTGCCTATCGCGCTGAAAGGGTCCTGACTAAAGTAGCGTTAGACAAGCTAACACTATTAATTTGGGCCGCAATTATGACGCGTTCGCTCGTTGTATACTTGCGAACACACAGGTTATTGCATAATACTGTTACATTTCACCCTCTATCTTGGCCATGAAAATTTTAATAAAATTCAAGTCCATGAATTTTATTAAAATTTTCATAAGTCTTGCTTGTGTGTATCTTCTAGTACAAATTTTTGCAGGAATATCTAATTGCCATTCTTTGAACCCATCGTAAAAGCTCGTTTTGTTAACACTATTAGTATGTATGTGTAGTATGTATTTGCAATTCATTGGGATCTTACTAGTATCCCGCACACATACCTTTATAAACTAAATTTACTTCGAACTATTTGTTTGCACATATTCTTTTCTCTTACGCTTTTCTTATCTCAAAATATAGCACAAACATCATTACATTTTATCTCGATATATAATAACGATACCATAATTCATCATGGCGGACTGAAACCAATCTTTTCACCATTTTTCTTCTTAACCCCAAATAGATTTGGGCATGCACGGGGATCAACTTTAACGCGCGACGATACGGAACGATAGAACTCCAAAAAGATTTGGAAATATTGGGTTTGTACTCCCCGACTCATTTCTGAACTCGCGAAGTTGCAAGCAGAATTTCCGCTGCAACATTACTAAACTCGAAAAACGAAACGAAACTGAATCGACGATACTGAAACCGCTAGCGACTGCTCGCGAGAAAGGATGAACGGAAACTACCGGTCACAACTTCACAAATTCATTCTACACACTAATTGACGGGTTGCTGCAGACTCTACCCATGACTCTACCTATACATTGCCGGCAGGCGGTATTAGGAATGTGGCAAGAAAATAAGAAACAAAAGCGAATATTCAAACTGAATCTCGCATATGTACAGTTTACCCTACTTGGCTATTACTTCAATTGGCTAAAGTATTACTTAATTTAATATCTAAGCTATTTACACAACGAGACGTCAATAAACCTCATCTTCAAATATAATTACCAAATTAACTTTACTCGACTTCAAAATTCTATTCCTAAATGTACCCACAAAAGCAGCCTCTACTGTAATGAATGCAAACGACTCACTTTCTGGTGGGGTTACTGGGGTTTCTGCCAACCGTGACGAAACGGACGAAACAAAACATCGACAACCGAAGATCAGTCGTCGTCGCGAATCAAATCCTACTGAACGCGAGTGTATTGAATAATTTTTTTTTGCTATCTGTACCGGAATTACTTTGAGAATTGTGAAGAATTTGGGATAATTTAACAGGAATATTTATCTATTGGCGTTACTGTGCTGTGAAAGTTGATTGGAAACGAAATCTATAGTGAAAATCTTTGTCGGCATGAGAATTTCAAAATCAAAAATGGCTGACGGATCCTACTTTACTCAACAAAAGCTGAATTTGTGTTTGTGGTTTATGTATCCTATGTGCTATTTACATTATATACAAACAAGAGGTGCCCACAGAGTGATGAACGGTCTGTCAGTGTGAGCTGCTTTCGACTCATCCATCGGTATGGTATTTCATTGTTATATTGGCAGCTTACTTACGGCGTACATAGCTGGATAAACGACCGCGAAGGGATCTGTGGACATGTTTCTCGACGTTCAGGTGAGGAGGTGTTTTAGTATTAGTTATTTGTTTCCCTACAACTCAACCCTACTTCTTGGAGATTTTTATAACAGTTTTCTGTTATTGTTCGCTCTCAAAATATGAGGCAGACATAGCTGTAAATATTGCAAGCTGTGCTTGTATGTGTGGACGGCAATTGAACCGAATAGTTTTGTTTGCGTGGGTGGTTTGTTTTGAATTTGATTGAACTTTATTTTGCCGTTCGTTTCTTCAATTTTGAAGCATGGAACACACCCAGAATTTTGTTGGAGGACAAGTCTTTAAGTTCATAGCAGCATGTCCCAACTTTTTTGGTCACCATCGCTTCGCTGTAACGAGGAGCCAGTTTGGCGGTAAAATTGTTAGCTTTATCTGATAGGAAAAAGTTCTTTTTCAATACAACTTCTCCTTCGATGAATGAATTATTACTATTTGACCGAGTATTGTAGCTAGCAGAATATTTGTCATATGCCCTTTTAAGGTTTATTTTTACGGCTTCGTGGAGCTGTTTAATTTCTTCTGAGATTTTTGGTGGTTCGAACTGATTTAGGTCTGAGTTTACGGCCCGTAATTTGGAGTATTCTTCACCGGAACTGATCATATTCCTTCCAAAATTGGTGAAATATGGAGAATATCCAGTAGAGTTATGCACACTATTTCGAATTGCACATGCAATGTGTTGAATTCCTTTATCCCAGTCGTTTTGAGATTTTTGTAGGAGACTTGCTCGAATTGCAGCTATTATCACTCGGTTAGCCCTTTCTGTGGGATTTGGTGCCGGGTGGTAAGCCGCTAAGTTCCAATGTTGTACATTGTATTTCTTTAGAAAACTTTCGAATTCTTTGGCCCTGAATTGGGGGCCGTTGTCGGATATAAGTACCGCCGGTACGCCGAACAATAAAAATATATTATTTTCCAGGAATGCTATGACGGATGCAGTCTTGGCCTGACGCATTACTTGCACCATTGTAAATTTAGAAAAAAAATCTGTGACGACCAGTACCCAAGAGTTACCAGCTCGAGATCGCGTATAAGGCCCGAGGAAATCGACCGAGATCATTTCCCATGGTCTATCACACATTTTCGGCTTGCCGCAGACAGGGTTGGGTCTGACATTATCTGTTTTGGATTTACGACAGGTGAGACATGACTTACAGAAACGAAGTATGTCAGCGCTCATTTTAGGCCAATAGAAACGTTCAGCAATTGCTTGATAAGTTTTTTCAAAACCGAAGTGAGCTGCATTATGAGTATTTTGTATGCATTCCGTCTTTTCAAAGCTGCGAGGCATATATTTCCAACGAAAGGTTGGGTCTTCAACCTTTGCCACATTTGTCACAAATTTGTAAATTTTATCATTCGTGACCTTAAAGTCTTTGTATTTTTCGGGGAACTGGGTGATCAATTTTTTTAACTCTTCATACGGTGTATCGATCAGTGGCTTTGCTACTACTGCATTCACCGATCTTGATAAGGCATCTGCGCTGACGTTGTCCTTCCCTTTTTTATAGACAAAATCTATGTCGTATCCTTGAACCTTCATTGCCCACCTGGCTATGCGAGGGCTTTTACTATTGATGGACATTGATTTGAGAAAGGTGAGGCTCATTGCATCCGTAAGGATCGTAAACCTCGTCCCTTCTACAAAATGTCTAAAGTGCTCAATGGCCATTAACATGCCTAGACATTCGCGCTCGGTTGCACTATATTTGCGTTGCGTGGACGATAATTTTCTTGAGAAATATGCAATGCATTTACGTTCCCCTCCAATTTGTTGTGTTAAAACGGCTCCAACTGCGACATCGGAGCTGTCAGTTTCGATCGAAAATGGAATTGAAAAATTAGGGTTCGCTAAGATCGGCGGAGATGTCATGGCAGACTTTAAACGAAGTAAAGCTTCATCTGCTGCTTTCGTCCAAGCAAACTTGGATTTGCTTTTCTTCAGCAAATCTGAAATGGGTGCAACGATCTCGCTATACCCACTTATAAAACGCTGGTAAAAACCGGCTAAACCCAGCACTCTCCTGACATCTTTAACATTTTTCGGTATTTGATAGTTTAAGATCGCTTCAATTTTGGAACTATCGGTCGAGATTCCTGCCTCGCTTAAAACATATCCGAGATAGCGGACGGATTTCTGACAGAACTTCGACTTTTCAATGCTGATTGTCAGATTAGCGGATCGAAGTCTATTAGCGACTATTTCTAAAAGTTTGAAATGCTCTTCTAGGGTTTGAGACGTTATGATTACGTCGTCAAGGTATACAAATACCCGAGGCTGTAAATCAAATTTCAAGACTTTGTTCATTAATCTGCACAGAGTTGCCCCGCTGTTTAAAAGCCCAAATGGCATTGTTTTATATCTATACAGCCCTTTATTAGTTCTAAAAGCTGTATAGTCACGGCATTTTACGTCTAACGTGACTTGGTGATACGCATCTTTCAGATCTATTATTGAGAAATATTTTGAATGTTCGAGGCGTTCCAATATATTCACCATATTTGGGAATGGATATTCGTCACGTTTAGTCATCTGGTTCAAACGTCTGGCGTCAAGACACAGTCGCCATTTACCGTTAGGTTTTCTAACCGGAAGTAACGGGTTGACGAAATCACTCGTACATTCCTCTATCGCGTCCATGTTAAGCAATCTTCCTATTTCTTTGTCAACCTCTTGCTCAATTTTTGGTGAATACTTGTAAGTGGGCATTTTCTTTGGTTTAGCGTCAGGAAGTAGCTCGATCGTGTGTTGAATTAGACTGGTTCTGCCTATTTTACCGTCATACGATCTGGGGAAATTTTGTATGACTTCGACAAGTCTAATCTTTTCTGCTGGTGTCAAATTATGTTCTGTACTAATTGATTCTGGTGTAATTTCGCTTGAATCCGGTTCCTCTATGGAGGGAATGTCCAAGCTTTCATCAATTGTGGGTCCTGAATCGACTGTAGGTTCGTTTCTATCGGTCGTCATGTACAAAGTCTTGTTTGCTGCCACACTGATAGAGTTAATTGAATTTCTCTCTATGTTATGTGCATTTTCTGGCAAAGTTACGTCATTTTGGCTACCAATAGCAGGCCGGATGTCAAATGCCTTCCAAAAATCATAGCCACAAATTAAATCTTTGGATATTTCTGGAATTACTACTGTTGGCACCACTTTAGTTTTGCCATCAAATGTATACGGTAGGTTTACAAAACCCTGACATTCAAGGGGTTCGCCATTTGCCGTATGAACTTTAAGGTCTAATTTTTGGATTTTCAAATTCCATCTTTTAATAAGATCCAGAGAACTTATTACGGATATACTTGCACCTGAGTCTAGTAAACCAATTAGTCGTGTTCCTAAGATCGAAACTGTTATGTGTGGGCAAGAAATCAGATCAATGTTAATTACGAATACTTGATTGAAATACTCATAATTTATTTCCGGGGGGATCTCGGGTGTATTTTGTTTAGAAGAAGTTGGATC
The DNA here is from genome assembly GCF_035046485.1 of Aedes albopictus. Classification (NCBI taxonomy): domain Eukaryota; kingdom Metazoa; phylum Arthropoda; class Insecta; order Diptera; family Culicidae; genus Aedes; species Aedes albopictus. The sequence continues at coordinate 5,039,504 of NC_085138.1, forward strand.
CCTACTAACTTCTTCTGCGCTTAGTTTTTTTCGTCGGATTCGTTACCATGTTGCTTTGGGCAACTGCTCTTAGTAACATTCGGTTCTCCACATGCATAACAGTAGATCCGTTTTTGTTCTGGACAGTAGCGAGCTACGTGTCCGGATTTCCTGCAGTTCCAGCAATTGATAAGGATTATTGGTTCTTCAGTAGATGGACTAGAAGGTATCTGAGGAGCTACAGTCCCAGAGCGTAAGGTATCTTTCTTTAAACTTTTGTTTCGAAAGCCCTTATTGCCGTGTAGCGCGTTGATCTCTTCAATGTCTCCGTCATCTAAATTCAAATTTTCAAACTCGTCTAAATCGATTTGATTTACAGTTTGAACATGTCCTCTCGGTCCTGAGATAGAGAAGAGGCTTGGTTCTAATGAATCAAACTGGTAACAATAGTCCGCTAGTTCATTGATAGAATTTATTTGAACCAAAGCTAGGCGTCTTCTGTAAGAAAGCTTTGTGTTATCAAAAATAAGCTTTAATTTTTGCCGCTCATTCATTTTATGTGTTAAGCTTTGTGAAAGACGCTCCATGTCAGCTAAATATGCGCTAAAGCGTTCATTGGGTCTTTGCTTCCTCTCTCGCATTTCGTCTTCAATTGCCTTATCTTTATTGGGGTTTTCGAAGCTCATTGTTAAATAGTGCACTAAGTGACTCCACGTAATGAACTTCTCCCAATATGTGAAATACCATTTGCGTGCTTCCCCAGTGAAGAAGATGTATGCCTGTTGCAACAGCTCATCTTCACTGACGCGGTTAGCCTTTGCTAAGATCGTGACCTGCCTAATGAATTCTGCTACCGACAGCGATCTGGGTCCTACCTCACCACTGAAGAAGATTTGCCATTTTTCTATCTTAATACGTAGATTATTGTGGTAGTTTGGCGGTTGTACTAAATTACTGCCCATTCTTGGCGAAACTCTTTCATTCAAGTTTTGCATCTGCTCAGTCTGGGTCGGTGGCGGAAAATTTGTCTGTGTGGTGTTTGTAGCGACATTATTGGAAGGGTTTCTCACTACCGAAGAAAAGTTTGGAGTGGGGTAACTGGCCAATTCGTCAATGTAACCCCTCATTGCATCACTAATAGCATTTTTGATAAAGTCTTTGAGTTCATTTGTCAGTACATTTGTTGAATTCTGATTTTCGATGGGTTGGTTATTCAACTGTGGAGTGGAGTTACCAAACACCCTCGCAGTTCTTCCTACTTCGTTTTCGGTTTGTTCGATCAATCCTACTCTATCCGAAGGTCCTACATTGTCATTGTGTCGGATTCCAGGGGTGTGAGTCCCTGGTGAGGATGTAACGTGTGGATGTAAAAACGAAATGTTGGGTGTAACTTGTGTAATAGGTTGGTTGAAACTCATCATTGAATTTAGTTGGAACTCTTGTGCCGTAGGGTTTAGTGGGAACGTTTGCCTGCGTGAATTACTGATTGATGGAGCTTCGTTTTGATCTGAATGGGTTAGGCTTTGTGCTTGGCCTACACTGTAATAGGTGTCTAACAGTAACCTGATTTTCTCTAAGAACACCTGTTTTGATTTGTTATCGTTAGTTGGGGCTCTGTTAATTCGATTGCCCAAACTAATTAGCTTCGACCGTAACTGCGAAGTGACTTGCCGTTGTAATGCAGTGCTTAACGTAGTAATACTTTGCAAAATAAATGGAATCTCATCTTCCAGCGAAACATTCGAGTTGTAAATACGCGGATTTTTTCTGTCTTCTTTCAAAAATAACCGTAAATCGCGACGTTTGGTTTCGACCGATCCGCTTGAGTGCGCGCCGCGAATCCCGAGTTCATAATCGATTTCATGTTCATCAAGGTCATCCGCGTGGTAATCATACATTTGAATCATTTTAGGGCGGGTTTGTGTAAAACTTCTACGGTTGTTAAAACAAAGTAAGTGCTATCATAAATATATAAAGAAAAATAAGCAATTCGAGAATTAAAGAAAAGTGCAAACTAAAAAAGGACAAACTCAAATAGGAATATTTCAATTGTCCTTATGAAACCAACAAAAGTGAATCGCAGATGAGCTTTTGCGTTGGGCGCCAATATGTAACAAGATTTTTAGCCTTAATGTTGGCCTTAACGATACGGTACGAAAGATACTAAGCAGACTTGCCTCGATTAAGAGCGTCTTGCTACAGGCTTGGGCAACTTTTATAGTATGCTGCTATGCAACGAGACAACGGAATCTGACCCGAAACTTAAGTGCAGATACTCTTTCGTTGCGATCGACTTTACCCGAATACCTACCAAACCAGAACAAAGTCCGCTTACGCGCCAACACACTGGAAGAGTGTGATGCGGACCTGCGTTTTAAATTGGAAATGCCCGGCAAGCTGTCTCAGGGCGGGTTGGGAAACGATCCACTCGACACAAAGATACTCACTGTGAATTTTACTGACTTGGAACAATGGGACTATGAAATTTGGTTTTCGCTCACAAAATTTCTAAGATGTGGGCTTAGTAAACGGTATGCATTTAAAACGAATCAGAGTGATTACAAACTTCATCTAATCCTGCCCTACTAGTGCGCGCACTTCGAAAAAGATGGGAAATTATAACTAAATAGGTCTAACCTGTTTGATCTTCTGCTATACGGTTCCTTGGAGTTCGACGAGATATCCGCGAGGCTCAGGCCGCGCTTCCGCTTCGGATGTAGGTCGGCGCCGGTATGCTGCTGATCGGAGAGGTTGGACGGCCACCCTTCACTCGTAGTGGGGTTGGCCACCGGTTCCGGCGATAGTGGTGGCCGGCAGCGTCCGGCTGGGGACGAGATTCACTGAATCCGGTCGGGGACCGGGAAACCTGCTCTGTTGAAGACGCAATAGACGGACGGTAGCGGTGATAATCGTTGCGGAGTCTGGATTCGTGGCTGATAGCTTGACGACGGTGGTGGACAAAGGTGGCGAGGACCAGTTTTGGCACTGGAGGTTCTAGTTCGACGACGGATAAACCAACGACTTGCCGGTTATGGACGGGGCTGTTGTGCGTGGCGTGGAAACCCGATAATCCTGTCAGGTTCGTGGCCAGTGACTGGCCGTTCGTAAATGCAATCGGCGTGGACCGGCTTGTTGACCGGGGGTCTTCGTTCTCCGGTGGAAATGCCAACAGTTTGAGCTCTATGACGAGGAGCGACCGGAGCCGGTTCGTAAACCAGGATCGAGGGTTGCAAGATACCTTGCGGGGTCCAAATTTGTCGATGCTAGGCCACGTGTCACACACGAGGTGAGGTATAGGTCCGGTGTCGATTGCCACGATACTTGTGCCACACGCAGTGCTGACCGGAAGGCTCCGGTGCACGGCCTTTAAGACGGACACTACTCCGAGTTCCGCTTTCTGCTCCGTGATAACGGAGACAACGACGCTCACTTGCCTGGGTGGGGCGAAAGACCTTCGTTTGAAAGTTGAGCCTTCAAACGATTTCACCGTATAAATCACTAGCCACATAATCTCTATATATCTCTACCATACCTGATACGTCTGCTTCAATTTCACTCCACTTATCTCTTAAATACCACTAGGAAATTGTAATTCACTTTGCTTTAGACTTGAAACTTTCTCTGCTAACTTGCTCTTACGATGACCAACGTTCAAATAGACCCTCTTGTTCCGAATTAGATTTTAAGAAACTTCTCGAAGGCACATCACTTAGGTGACGTCTTGAACTGATTAGCCTCATCATTTGGAAAAGTGATGAGGGAAATTATCAAAATAAAACGATAACTATAACTGTTATACACGGTAGGTTGGTTGCCTATCGCGCTGAAAGGGTCCTGACTAAAGTAGCGTTAGACAAGCTAACACTATTAATTTGGGCCGCAATTATGACGCGTTCGCTCGTTGTATACTTGCGAACACACAGGTTATTGCATAATACTGTTACACAACACTGATTACACTCATTCGAAGAGGGTATTCTGCTTAGAGGGTTCGAAAAGTCGGTACAAGATGTTTATTCTATTGCAACTTCTTTGTTGATAATATATAGGTCGATCGATATACTGATCTTATTATTTATGTTGGATAACTCTCGCTGAGACCGGCCCACTACTTACACCTTGTGTTCAAAAATGTTTTTAGTGGCAATTTTTTTTTTCAGGGGAAATTTTCTAAAAGTCCTTGCCAAAAAAGTAAAGAAAATGCATTGGGTTACTCGAATTGATGGACTCCCCGTTAGATAGAGCCACAACAATGTTTACAGACCCCTCAATTTTGGTCAAATGGTGGCTCATTTAAACCGTTATAACTCGAAAGTTTCTCCAGAAACCACCTCAAAACGAAATGTTGTTGTAAAGATAAAAGATAGAGCTACTATTTACAGTTATAAAAAGTTGGTTCGGCCATATTGGTTTTGGCCGCCATCTTGGATTTTTATACCAAAACATTTTTTTCACCATCATGGCAACCACCGATTTTCAAAATGTTTGCATCAAGCTTAGACATTTGTATACGACATATCAAAAAAAATAGAGATGTCTTTTTTTTCTACCAAAAGTTATCTGCAGTTTTGTACATCAAGCCACGTTTTCTCCATATATTTCCATGCGCACCGGCAACGACATGCAACAGCATCAGAGTTTACGCCTGCATGTATACACATGTCCACCTGCAGCAAAATTTGGAAAAATCAGAGGTTCGTTTCCGTTTTTGTCTGTTTCTCAATGATGCGGGCATCGCTTTTATAACTTTTTTAGTGTATTGAAAAGCATAAACCTTCAGCTTTCTATAAGTGGGATCAAATTTTAAATTCGTGCTCGCAAACACTGCGAAAAAACGCTGCATTTATGTAGACAACTGGCACCCGGCCCAGGGTGCAAAAGTGGCTTGATTTACAAAATGGCAGATAACTTTTGATAATAGAAAAAGATATCTCTAATTTTTTGATATGTTGTGTATAAATGTTTAAGCTTTCAATTGATGCAAAAATTTTGAAAATCGGTGGTTTCCAACATGGTGAAAAAAAAGTTTTGGTATAAAAATCCAAGATGGCGGCCAAAACCAATATGGCCGACACAACTTTTTATAATTTTAAATAGTGGCTCTATCTTTCATCTTTTCAACAACATTTCGTTTTGAAGTGGTTTCTGCAGAAACCTTCGAGTTATAACGGTTTATGAGTTTGAATTTGCTCGAAATCGAGGGGTCCGCAAAAACTGTTGTTGCTCTCTCATCAATTTGAGCAATCAAATGCATTTTCCTTATTTTTTTTGGCGAGGACTTTCAGAAAATCGTCACTAAAAACATTTTTGAAGACAAGGTGTAAATAGTGGGCCGGTCTCAGCGAGTGTTACTCATTATTTTACTTTATGAAGTTTTATATGGGACAAGATACGTTGACTTTCTGAAACTTTCAAAGATGGTAAATTAACGGTAAAAAATGTGACTTATTTTAGACCCTTTCTTTTAAAAATGCCAATACTTCGTCACCCTGTATTGATTTTATAACACTTTATAAGGCTTTCTTTCGGAATGAATTCTACGCATCAACACTAAAAAGAGTCGTGGTTGAACACATATGCCTACTATCTACTGTTCAGGCACAATCAAAATTATTTAATGTGTCTGTTTAGAAAAAACATGGCATCCTTTGGTATGCGTGAGAACCGTCGTGAAAACCCTTACAAAACGTAAGGGCACATGCAACAAGTGATTTAGATTGCAAAGAGAGTCTCTCCCGTCCATGTGACGCACTGACTAATGTGTGATATTTTGAAAAAAAAATCATGCGATCAGCCTTCGATGTAAAAAAACTTAACATATTTTTTACTAATGTACGTGAAGTGTTTCCCTTAATTCATTAAAAAGAATAATTTTTTAGTATTTTGCGACGGATATTCTTGATGCGGTTTAGAAATATAAAATGTACAATAAATTAGATTGAAAATGTTGCTCCAAACTGACTAATGTTTGTGTGAAATTACATTAGGGTGAACAAATTTGTTCTCATATTCCTAGCATTTACACAACTGCAACTGCATTGATGGAACTTGGAAATTATAATCATTCTAATAAATTATTTATAAAATTTACAGATAATACAGATTTGTTTTATATTTCATAATATATTCTGAATCTCAATTTCATCTTCTCTGCTAGTTCAAACGCCTCAATCTTCAATGCCAAGTTTGTTGGATTGTTTTCCCTTTCATTCGCTCCCACGTTCGCCGGTAGTTAGACCTTGACCAAATCTCTGTCTGCGATTTCGCGTGAGAGCGACTCTGCTCTGCGACTGCGGCTGCATGCAATGATTTTCTCTTGTAACCTACACTTGTAGCAAGCACTGACTTCTCTGGTGCGTTCAGCAACAACAGCAACCAGTTACTGGTTCGGTTGCTATATCACTTCATACGTAACCAACCAGCCTACTGCACGTACTTACTCCATCTTTTAGTCTCCTGCCGAGTTATTTGTCTGTAGAGTTCTCTATCTAAGATGGCCAGCGGAAAGGTTCTAATCTACGGAGGACGAGGTGCCCTCGGAGCGACGTGCGTCCAATACTTCAAGACCAACAACTTTGTAAGTTTGATTGATTTTTTGGGAGGTGAATTTTTGATATGATAGAGAATGGCCTTTCACTTTTTGGCCACGTTTTGCGTCACGATTGTGATACAATATTCGATTTGTCTCATTGATTTCCTCTTTTAACTTGTTTGCTGTGTCCAGTGGGTAGGTTGTATCGACCTTGCCGAGAATGAGTCTGCCGATTTGAACATTGTGGTCGACCGGGATGCCGACTGGGTTGCCCAAGAGCAGAGTGTGCTGTCGCAGGTCGAATCATCTCTGAAAGGAGACAAGCTGGATGCGGTGATCTGCGTTGCCGGAGGCTGGGCCGGTGGTAACGCTACCAAGGACCTGGCCAAGAACTCGGATCTGATGTGGAAGCAATCGGTTTGGTCTTCGGCCATTTCGGCTACGGTTGGTGCTAATCATCTTAAGACTGGAGGTTTGTTGGCTTTGACCGGTGCCAATCCGGCTCTTGCTGGTACACCCGGTATGATTGGGTATGGCATGGCCAAAGCCGCAGTACACCAACTGACAAAGAGCTTGGCTGGAAATGACTCCGGACTGCCGGATCAAGCCCTAGTTGTATCGATCCTGCCGGTTACCCTGGATACACCTATGAACCGTAAATGGATGCCAACTGCCGACTTTGGAACATGGACGCCATTGGAGTTTGTTGCCGAGTATGTAGATCTTTTCTTTTTGTCATATTCAGTAAACGTTGTTGATAACTGGACTATTAATGACATTAATCACATCTTTCTACTATCTCTCCCATATCATAGGCTCTTCCACAAGTGGACCAAAAACGAGGAACGTCCGGCCAGTGGCAGCCTCGTCAAGCTGATCACCAAGGATTCCAAAACAGAGCTGGTAATGGCCGAATAAGTCAGACATGACACTAAAATGTTGATTTAACACTTCTCTTAAAACATTCCATGATGATGATGATGCTCTCTCTTCTACAAACATTCTCAAAATGATAGAACCGCGTTTAGCGATAGCGAGTAAGAAGATTCGTGTTTGACACATCGAATATTTTGTGCGGCGATATTTGTTGCTTATCATCGTTTGAAAAAAAAGGAAAAAAGAATAACATATATATATATGTATACCAGTGATGTTGACCGAAATATACAATAATCAATGTTCGTACTGAATACAACAGTCTATAGACATAATCTACCGTGGTTTACCTATAGAGAGAAATAAGACCTTGACTGATCGTGAGGCTTGTAGTGACTCAGTTGGCTAAGCATAAGCACTGACCTGCTTGTAAGTGTAGCCGATACATTGAGAGAAGTTCCATAAATTACTCCATCACCTGCAAGACACGTGTTTCCTACATATTCATGCAATCGTTGAATTTTACAGAAAATTTAATGTTTTAGTAGAGCAAATTATGAAAATCGAGAAAAAATTATGAGTTGTTCTTGAAGACGTTGTTATGCATTTCCAGCATTATGAATATTAAATATCGGTAACTAATCCACCTGCGTCTTTGATCCATGATTTCCTACAGAAGTTATTGGACGAATTTCTGAAGAAATCCCTGCAGATATATCTAAAGAAATGCTTGAAGAAATTCCTAAGAAATTTTTGAAAGCCCAAGGAACAATTGAAAGTCATAAATAAGCAAGCATGTCGAACTATTGCTGTTTTATAACATTCGCAGCTGAACAAAACCAAATGCTGAATAATAAGCTGAAATGATGCTATTTACATTGTTAATAAGCCAAAATGCAACATTTGGCACGTACACTGAAAAAAATAACATAGTACTCGGAACTATCCAACCATTTTTGTTTTTACCATGCCACATTTTAGTTACCATGACTATGAATATTGTACCAAGCACCAGCATCTGGGAATGACTACTATGTTTTTATCAGCCAGCTCAATTGTCATCGTTACTATTCAAACCGTTCAATTCTACTATGTTTGCACATGTTTGTGTTGCAAATTCTACTATATCATTGTATACTATGCCTTTTTCATAGTTAACATGAACAGGCAACATTCTTGATAATTAAAATATGTCCGATGTTCACACGGTCGAGATCACGGTCAATCGTGTTTGTCTCAATATAATCTGTCCAACCCGTTTCAGTTGAAACAAAATTACGAATTATTGGTAAGTTAATCGTTTATTTTACAAAATAAGTAAATTTTCTTATTGTTGCCTGATCCACCATAGGTAAACGGAAAACATATCTGGATGTCCGGAGCCGGAGGAACGCGCGATAAATTGCAATGCCAGCATCCTGAAACTGAACGAAGTAAAATTGTCCGCATCCAATGATCCATCGTTTTGTTCGTGGGTAAGATAATCGTCGATTCTTTCATTGAGAAAGATACATTTACAAATTCACTCAACAGGCGGAAAAATATGCAGATTACAAGCCGCAGAAAATCTGGGCAACGGAAGTATGGGATCAAGATCTTCAGCTATAGGGAGCCCACGGCATTCCGGCCAGCTTCAACGGAGTTCTGGAGGAGATGAAATCCGTGAGAATTAGCGACAGTACGACGTTGGCGTTCCCGGTTAATCGAAGGTTGCCAGTGGGTAACGTTGCAGTCACCAGAACCACATTTTTCAACACTAGCTGCATTTTTATGGGCGAGGATGCAGCATGAAATGAAAACTCTGTGTCTCGCATTATCTAATGTGTTACTTTAATTAGAATTTGTTTGTTCATTTAAATAAAATTCCTAAAAAGACACAAATCTCCAGATATTTCTAATTTGATTTTATTTTTTTGCAACATAAACAAAACCAAACAGATTTACTATATTACCATTACATAGTTATTGTTACCATGCATCCACGTTTTCCCCATAACCATAAAAATAGTAACCAATACCATATTACATTTTGCTGTCAAAAACATAGTAATTCGCACAATGGTATTGTAATATCAAAAATAAAACATGGTCTACCAAAATCAAGTAGTAAAGATGTTTTATTTTAACCCTATGAAATGGTACCGATTACCATGTTCCTTTTTTCAGTGTATGTGAACAGCAATTCAATTATAAGCTTAACAAACGTCACCAATTTTTGTTTGTTCGATTTGCTCTTACTAGCTTTAATATAAGCTGAAGAACTTTTTTTTTACGTGTTAAAAAGCTTATGATCCACAGTTAAATGTGGAATAAAAATGTCATTGCAATGTTGGTTAAATGAGTGATTGTTCCTTGGGAGGGCTTCTAAACAAATGAAAAAAAAAATCATGGACACATTGCTATTGAAATTTTCAATGAAATCCTTGAAGAAATTTCTACACTTTCCACCTCGACTTATTGATAAAATACGTGTACGAATTTCCGGTAGATTAACAGGAAAAACACTGGAAGAATTTATTGAAAAACATTTGAAAGTTTCTGTGAAGGAATCCTTGTAAGAAATTATGAAGGAATTCCTGGAGAAATTTTCAAAAGATTTTCTAAACGAATCGCTAGAAGAATTTCCAAAGTAACTTATGGTGAAGTTTCAGAATAAATCAGAATGGAAATCTGCCCTAAAGAGAACTCTTGGAAAAATTTCTGAAGAAATTTTCGACCTAATATGTTAAGGTGTTCAGTAAATTCCTGGAATAATTTCTTAAGCAATCGCTGGATGATACTTTGATAGGTTTCTAGACAGGATTTCTGGGACAATTTCTAATGGATTATCTGGACATATTTTTGAGGAACACTTTGGAGAGAATCTATAGAGAAATTGAAAATACTCATGGAAGCTTCTCTGGAGGAATTCTTGGGTGGAGCGGATTTTCTAGACAAATCGCTTGTGTAGTTTATGTAAATTTCCATGAGTAGTTTTATAAATGAATCCTTCGATAAATTTCTGGAAGAATCTCTCCAAGAATCAAAGGATAAATAATAAAGGACTTTCTTAAATAATGTTTTGAGAAATTTCAGCAATAACTAGTGAAATATCTGAAAGAACCCATCCAGAATCTAAAGAAACCCCTTTTAAGACCCATTCGAAAGAGTCCGTAGAAAAAAATCTGAAGGAACTTATGGGGGAATTTTTAAACAAATTCATTATTATATTTAGAGGGTTTTCTGAAGAAATCCCTGGAAGAAGCTCCAATATCTCAGAGCTTTTCAACGCATGTCTGAGGGCACAGAATAATGGAAAAATTACAAACATAACTTTTCTTATCAAAAAATCATCATATTTTTTTTCTCATCTTAATATCAGGAAGGAAGGTCAACGTTTAGGCACGATGTACAGACTCAACAAATTATACGAATTCCAGTAATCTCGAGCATTGGCGTAGCTAGAGAGGGTTCCAGGGGTGCCTGGCACCCCCTAGAACAAATTTGGCACCCCCTAGAATTTTTCCTTGACAGTCACCCAAAATTTAAAACTTCACACAGTAATTACAATATTTATTATTGACACATCAACAATCAACAGACTAACAGACCTACAATCGTACAGTGATTTCTCAAGGCTTCCTTTACGGATTCCTCCCGATATTTTTTCAATAAACTTCCCTTAGGATTCTCCATGATGGGTTTGTACATACTGCAAATTTCTGCAGAGGTTGATCCAGCAATTTCTCTTACAATTTCTTTGAAAAATCTTACTATGGTACATCAGAGATTCTTCCAGATTTTTTTTTGGAATTCCTCCAGGAGCTTATATTGGCCTTCCTCCGGTAATTATAACTAGGATTCTTCCGGAAAATCTCTGTGGGATTTTTCTAAAAATCCCTTCGTTGATTCTTCCAGAGATTTTTTCGAGGATTTATCCAGGACTTTCTCCAGAGGTTCTTCCAGAAATTCCACAGGGATTTCTCCAAGAGCTTCTGTTGACCTTTATCCATGAATTCCAGCTGGAATTCTTCAAGCAGTTCCCATAAGGACTCCTTCAGAGGTACTTCTAGGGATTTCTCCTGGCATCAGGTGACAGAAGACTGACTCCAGAGGCATGCTATCCTCCATTTGAGGTATTCCTCCAGGAATTAGAGGAACTTCTCTTGGGATACTTCTGGCATTCCTGATTCTAGGATTTCTCTAAGAAATTACTTTTATGATAACTCCCGGAATTATAGGAATTCCTTCAGATATTCCAGTTGGGAATTTTCAAGCAATTCTCGCGGTTACTCCAGCTATTTTTCCTCCAGAAATTTCAACTGTGGTACATCAGAAATTATACTACGGATTCTTCTAGAGCTTCCTCCTGGCTTTTTTCTTGGATATTTCCAACCAATCTTCCTGGAGTTCTTGCAGAAATTGCTTTGGTTATTCTGCCAAGGATTTCTCCAAGGACTCATCCAGGAATTCCTCCAGAGATTTTATTCAAAGATTCCTCCAGAAATTCCTCATGGAATTCCTGCAGAAACTCTTTTTAGCCTTCCTCCAAGAATACTTCCAACAACTCTTCCTGCGGTTCTTCCAGCAATTCCTCCAGAAATTGTTACTATGATACGTCCAGAAGTTCTTCAAGTATACGAATTTATCCTAGCATTATGGCTGGAATTCTCCCAAGAAATGTTTCTGAGGTTTCTTCAGAAATTCCTCTTGCATTTCATTCAAGGCCTTTTCTATAGATTCTTCCAGAATACCTCTACCGGTTCTTGCAAGGACTTCTTCAGGTATTCCAAGGTTTTTTTTCTTTAAATTCCCCCAGGCATTCCTGATGGGGTTTCTCTAGAAATTCCTATATAGTTTTTTTTTTCAGCAATTCCTCCTACAATTTCTGCTGAAATTTCTACAATGATGCATCCCAGAATCCTTCTAAAAATACCTCCTGAGATTTTCCTGTGATTTTTTTCAGAAGCTCTTCGGTGATTTCTCCAGGAATATTTATCCAAGATATTTTACCCAAGGATGCATGCATTAATTTTTCACGGGATTCCTCCAGAAACTCCTCTTGGCCTTCCTCCAGCAATTTAGGGTGAACTTCGCAAGCTATTCCTGCTGTGGTTCTTCCAGTAATTCCTCCTAGGACGTCTCCAGAAATTCTTACTGTAATACCTCCCGGAATTCTTCTAGGTATTCTTCCAAGAATTTCTCCAGCGATTCCTTCAAAAACTGTCTGGGGTTATTCAAGGCAATCTTCCTAGGAACCTTGCAAAAGTATCTCTTGGGAATCCTAAAAGATTTTTTTCCTGGAATTTCTCCAAATATTTCCCAATGGATTCCTCCAGGAACTCCTTTTGATTTTCATCCAGGAACTCCACCTTGGATTATATAAGCGATTCTGCTGCTCATAATGTTTCAGGAATGTAGGCAATCTTCCTAGAAGCCTTTTAGAAGTACCTTCGGTGTTTCATCCTGGAAACCCTAAAGAATATTCTTCCTGGGATTTCTTCCTATATTTCCTATTGGGTTCCTCCTGGAACTCTTCTAGACTTTCATCCAGGAGCTCCTCCTGGGATTCCATAAGTGATTCCTGCTGCTTCTAATGTTTCAGAAATGCCCCCCCCTATGTCTCCTCCAGAAATTCTTACTGTGATACCTGCCGGAATTCCTCTAGAGATTTCTGCTGGTATTCTTGCTGGGAAACTTCTAGGCAGCTTTCCTAGGATATTCCAGAAATGCCTTTGATTCTTCCAGGGAGAGTTTTTATTCATGGGTTACTCTAGAAATTAATCATGGTATTACTCCTGGAACTCTTCTTAGTCTTCTTCAAGAAATTCCAGCTGAAGGAAATCCAATAGAAATCTCTAGAGGAATCCCTGAACGAATTTCGAGAATAGATGGAATTTGCAGAGAAATCCTAGGATGTATTACTAGAAAAATCTTTAGTGAAATCCTACAAGAATGCACGGAAAAAACTTGTAATTATTTAGAAGGCACAGCATGTTGATAAATGACAAATTGAGGGATGATATTGAGTTTTGGTGGGATTCGAACCCACGGCCAATCACTAAACCACAGTATGGCCATTTCATAGAGGGTTTTTCGGCATGATTGTTTTTTTTTTATTTCTGCGGTAGGTTCATTGTAATTTAATCAGCAATTTCTTGTGATTTTTTTTTTGTAATTTCAATGGCTATTGGCTATTCTTTTGAAATTATTTTAGTATTTTTTTCAGTTATTTATTGCTTTATTGCTTCGGAAAATTGCTGAAATGGAAATCCATGAAATTCTCAACTGGGCTTGCTCAAAGAAAATCTTATGAAGTTCACGAAAATCTTCCTGCCAAATTTCTAAAGAAATTAGCAGAAAAATTTCCTTCAAAATTACCTTAGAACTTTCAAAGTAGTTGCCAAAAGAATTCATATATGAATTACCAGAGGAATTCCTGAAGAAAATATTAAGGCATTTTTAAGGACAAGGTATTTGGAGTACATAGCTCAAAATTTCTAGAGCACCGTTTTTTAGAACCGTTGAACGGATTTGGATGAAAATGCATCACGCTAAGTGTTCAGTGGTTGTCAATAGCGTGATGCATTTTATTCCAAATCCGTTCAACGGTTCTAAAAAACGGTGCTCTAGAAATTTTGAGCAATGTACTCCAAATACCTTGTCCTTAAGAAATTGGGCAAATCCAATCTCGAAATAAATTACCAAAATATATTCTATAAAAATTTACACAAACATTTACAAAACAATCGAAAAAGTTCTCAAACATGATGCATCACTGGATGGCCATGGTGGACTAGCCTCCAACAGGTTATGGGCCCAGGAGCGTGTTCCACAGCACGTAGGGGAGACTGGGGAGACTTGATCCCTTTTTCTTAATTTACCTGAAACTTTAAGAAAAAACACAAAACTAGATCCGATTTCCGTACAAAATGGCAGGTAAACAACTATTGCAAGTTAATACACAACAGAAGGCCTTTAAATTATTGTTAAAGTTTTCAAAACTGTGTTTTTATGGAGGCATGTCTTATGATATATTTTTCAAAAATGGGTGACACTTGATCCCCCTTCGAGCACATGGTTTATTTTAAGGACATTAATTCCAGAGTCTTCCTATTCATTTTCTTTTCGAGTTATCTTGTATTTTCGATGAATATGGAGTGTTTGAAATTGTAATATTTCCTTAAATTTTTAAGGATATGCCGTATTTTCAAAATGGGGAGACTTGATCCCCCTTTTCTTGGTTTGTACTAAAGTTATAATTATCCGACACATTTTATCGTTGAACAGACTATAATTCCAAGTAAATAGATGCTTCCGAATAGAATTTTATTTTTCACATGTATAATGTGTGTGTAATCCTCGAGGGATCAAGTCTCCCCATGTCACTGTTGTGCATACTAAGCTGAATAATTTAAAATATCTTAACAACAGCCTTATTTGGATAAATAAGTTTGAAAGTATTTTATTTAAACTATGTGCTGTAAAATTTTGATAGGATTTGGTTCAATTTTCACAAAGTTATTGAGATTTTTTGGAATCGCCTAAAAGATTTCTGAAGGACTGAAAACAAACCATCAGCCGTTAAAAAATAATGCAATGTACAATCGAAATCACTAGTAGCCAAAACATAGTCGTATGTCCAGGAGTAGTTTTGGAAAAATTATGCTAGAAGAAAAATGTTTTTGATTCCGAGCAAATATGGGGGGAACAAGTCTCCCCAGGGATCAAGTCTCCTCAGTCTCCCCTATCGACCGGGAGAAGGATCGGCCGCATAAGTCGCGGAGTCGCAGCACGGGATCCTTGGGCGGATGGATTGGCTGCAACGGAGGACAGGATCCATGGGAATGTTGGCGATACGGGTCAACTGAATGACTGCTGGCTGGTCACCGGACGGAGCTCGAGGATTGTTGTGAGTTGGATCGGATGCAGCTTGGTGGTCGCACCTGGACGAAGAGGTTGGCGACAGGAGGAGTGATCCGGAAGACAACATGAAGGTGGAGCTCGGAGATGGACCTGGTCGGAGCTCGAAACTGGTGTAGAGCTGGTGCAAGCGTCGGAGTTGGGACACTTGCCAAGCGTTGGAGTGAGGAGGAGCTTCGAGCCAGGAGGAGGTGATCGTGGTTCGAAGGTTGCGACGCTAAGGAGGAGTGTTGGAAGTTAGGTAGCGTTGAACGCTCGGGTAGCATCGAACCTTCAGGTACGAGTTTGGAGTATTGGAGCGAGGTAGATTTGTTGGCGTAGGTATGTTGTTATTAAAGAAGATAGTCAAATTGTATATACCTGGAATGAATAAAGAGTGTAGCGGTTGCTGATTGAGGTATCAGTCGGCAGCCGTCTAGTTTGATGGAAGTTGTCTTGCGTTCTATTTTAATTGTAATTTAGAAACAGGCATCGACGGAGCTAGCCTCGCTATGGCCTGGATGGCCATGGTGGACTATAGTCTATATAGCTCTGGTGGACTATAGACTATATAGCTCTTTACCACAGCGGGTTAAGAACAAAAGAAAATCCTGAATTTTCTGGTCTCTGAAATCAGTTTCACTTAATAAGTGTTTACCGAATACTCGGAAACGCAGTTGCGCAAAAACTGGACAGTTACATATCAAATGATACGAAGTTCCATAATCGGATTCACAGCTATCACATGCAAATGAATCAGCTTGCTGAATATTCGTCATGTGATAGCTGAGTCGGCAGTGGCCAGTCAATGCTTTGACCAGAATGCTGCAATTCTGCTTTGACAGATTTGTAAGATATTTACTTCGCCACCCTTGGAGATGGCTCAGTACAATACAATTTGGTTTGACGACATGACTCCAAACTATTCCAGTATTGTCTGTGTTGAGTGGCAGCCCAGGTATGCATCTGAAGCTTTATCCAACACTTCGATATCGGAATAGCTGGTTCAGGGCGAATGTAGTCATGTGATGTTCCAGTGCGAGCTAACTCATCAGCCAATACAAGGTGAACAGCGTTTGCTGAATTCAGCTGCTCGATTTGAGTTCGACAAGCGATAACTATATCTTCGACCTAGAGTTGGCCGATGCAAGTGCTTCAATAGCAGCCTAGCTATCTGAGTAGAAGTATATTACTTTTCGTGGAAAATGTCCTATATGGAAAATTACAAGCAATTGTAAGATCACTTGGAGCAAGGACAATTTTGTCCCAATTCACCAGAAGTGGAAACAACGAGGTGTGTGTTGATGTGCGGTTCACAAGAGTTTCCTCTAGTAGACCGAGTACCCGTAGATGGTAAGTGCAAGAAAGTGCTTCTTGTTTGAGATGAATGTGTAGTGGAGCAACGTCAAAGAGAACTTCGCGCGCTTCCGTGGGAGTTGAAGAAAACGCTGCAGACATCACCATTAAGCACATCCTTTGGAGATGGCCTCACTTTGATTGGACCGTTCTCATTTCGCCCTTTTGCCACCACACAAGACATCCATAAGCCAATATTGGCCGAACAACAGTTGTGTAGATCCATTTGATATACCTGGGTTTTAGACCCCAAGTTGTACCAAAGGTTCGCCGGCATTACCTGAAGGCCATGCAAGCTTTCTTGATTCTGAACTCAATGTGAGGTGTCCAGGAAAGCTTGGATTCAAGAATGACTCCAACGTACTTTACCTGTTCAGTCACATCGATTTCAGAATCAAAGAGACGCAAAGGTCGAACGCCATTACGGTTTCGCCTTTCCGTAAAAAGAACAATAGATGTTTTACTCGGATTAACCGAAAGGCCATATTGGCGACACCAACCCTCAACTACCTGAAGGGCGCTTTGAATCATGTCGAAAAGGGTGGTGATACACAAACCAGCTAACAATGCTAGGTAGTCGTCGGCAAAACCATAAGTAGGAAAACCGCTATTATTGAGTTGCCTCAATAGCGTATCTGCTACGAGATTCCACAAAAGCGGTGATAAGACTCCCCCTTGGGGGCATCCACAAACACTCAATTTCCTAATCCCTGCTAGACGCAATGTTGAACATTTGATGAATCCAATTGAAAATCATTGGAGATATACCATGACTCCGTGCGGCTTCCAATATGGCATCGAAAGGCACATTGTCAAAGGCACCCTCGATATCTAAGAAAACATCCAAACAAGATTGCTTTTGAGCGAATGCTTTCTCGATATCGTAAACAACCTTTTGTAAAAGAGTCACAGTGGACTTACCAGATTGGTAGGCATGTTGGTTCACATGAAGAGGCACGTTGGCCAGATGAACATCACGGATGTGATGATCCACAATGCATTCTAAGCATTCCAGAAGAAAAGAGGTCAAACTTATAGGTCTGAAACTCTTTGCTTCTTCATACGACGCACGACCCACTTTTGGAATAAACTTCACAGTAATATCCCGCTAAGATTTGGGAATATACCCTGTAGAAAAACTGCAAACAAGTAGTTTTTTTCAAAACATGTTTGAAATAATTAAATCTCTTCTGAAGCAAAATAGGGTAAATCCCATCTGCCCCAGGGGATTTGAAAGGAGCAAAGCTATTAAGTGCCCACTCAATTGATTCTATAGTTACAATACTGGCCAGGGCCAGGGAATCATAACTACAAGAAAAGACATCAGGTTCATCCGAAGATGTAATATCCACACATCCGGGGAAGTGTAATAAACATTCCAAAACTTCCTCATCAGAGGAAGTCAGATCGCTATTTTGCAAACGAAGTTCGTTCACTCGGAAATCCTAAGATCAAACTGGAAACATTTGTACAAAGGTTTTTCCAGCCGGATCGTTCAGCAGACAGGAGAGCTTTCCTGTAGGCTCTTGCGAGCCAACCTGAAAGCCTCCAAACCAGCCGAACGTCGTCTGTTCCAACATTTTCTACATTGTTTCCTGAGCTTCGTCAGATCAGAGTTCCACCAAGGGGTTTCTCTTGTGGTCTTCACGGACCGTAGAGGGCAAGCTTCTCCAAAAGCATCCATGATGAAGGCCGTAGTCTAGGCCGTAGTAGTATCAACGGCATCATCTAATCTGCAGCCAAATCGGTAAAGAGATCCCAGTTGGTTGACCGTGGGATCCTAAAACGCAAAGTTTGCGAAGTAACGTTCACATGTTCAAAATAAGCGATGGGCAGATAAAGATTCTTCATCTGACACATGCCAATTGGTCAGCTCGTGACTAATTCTGCAAGAGCAAAGCGTTATGTCTAACACTTCCTCTCTAGCAGAGACTATGAAGGTTGGGCGGTTGCCTATGTTAAATAATCAAGGATCTGTACTACTTAAGTATTCCATCAAACTGGAGCCTCTCAAATTAATGTCTGAGCTGGTTAATGGTGATTAGTGGTTAATTCAGAGATGAATGAAGCAACGATTACGTCGATGACAAGCACACATGGTCGAGGCATGACACGCGAGTTTGCCATTTCATTTTTACTGACACTCGCAAACACCGGATTCACAAGGTTTCCTAGATAGAAGTTCCCCTTACGAAAGTAAGGTTCTTGGACTAAAGCCACTTGGGCTGTACCATTTTGCATAAGTCTGCAAATGTTGATCGTTGCTGTTTTTTCCCCTAACCATTTATTTCTAGGCACGGTAAGCAAAAAGCCGCATACACATTGAATTAGGGGTCACTTGATTAGTGGACTCCTTCCTCTGGAACAGGCGGTCCGTAGTGCTATTCGACGAAGTCGGAAAAATCCACAGGTGAGATGATGTCAGACCATTGGAGTTGATCTAGCTCTTCGTCCACCTATTGGATAACGTGAAACGGAACAGGCCGCTTTGGTTGATAAACTGGTTGGATGTGTTGCTCAAGGTTACCGATGATTTGCTACAAAAGCATGCTGATCGACTTGACGCATCATTTCCGGCATCGAAAATTCTTCTCCCCATTCTCCTGTTTCGGATTTGGTTTGATGGTTGTTCTTTCCGGGGCATTCGTGAGGATCTTCAGGCTTGAATCTCGTCGCCAACCGTTATCTTCATCAATAATTCTTTAGTAAAACAAACAGTTTACTATTAACGTCTTAGAGCACCGCCACGGGAGTCCTCATCGCTATCCCTATTATACCGCTCCTTTTCGGGTGCTATTTTAGGTTAACACCCCACTTTTCCACCGGTGGTTTCTATTTTGAGTTTAGGGACTCAAAAACATATTGATTTTCCACCGTGCGTTGCTAAAAGTGGTCCTTACTTAAAAGTAGGGGGTTCAGGGGCAAGATGGCCACCCTAAGCTTAGGCGCCTTGGGAGCATATACTTTCATTAGAATATGGCTGTTTAACATTGACCCCCTTTGTTTCATGTCTTTTCTATCTTATTAACACAAAAAAGCATTTTCAGGGTGTCGACTACCTGGAAAAACCTGGAAAGTCAGGGAAAGTCAGGGAATTTATTTTTGGACCTGGAAAATCAGGGAAAGTCAGGGATTTTGTTGATGGTCAGGGAAATTTTTTAATGATAATCAGTAAACGGTGTATTTGAGTTATGCATATTGCTACAGTTATAGAATTTGAAAAACTAGCTAAATTGTTTCTTTTTTAAACTGTTACATCCATGATTCTGATTTACGATCAAACCAATGTATGAACTTAATCCTGATTTTCCTGTTTTGAATTTTATCATGAAGACTTATTTCATGTAAATTTGTAATACATATTTAAATCCAGCAAATAAGCTATTGACTGTCAAACGATAAACTGCAACGATCGACGCGCCACCATCTTTCGAATAGTGGAGGGTGTAGGTACCTTTTTCGCGGTGTTGTTTACGGTGGAGCAACACCGCGAAAAAGGTACCTGTGCTTTCCAACATTCGAAAAATGGTGGCGCGTCGATCGTTCTACGCTAGCGATTGTGCGGTGGGGTAATGACGTTTGGAGGCGAATATATTAAAAGTACATCACACTGCACTCAATGTAATGTTTAGGGAATTTTCGACCGATTCTTTGGAGGTATCGTTTTGAAATGCCTCCTTCCGGCATCTTGATGGGTTTCTAATAATTTTTTTGGCGAGTTCAGTCTTGAGATTCCCAGAAATGTGTTGTACAGACCAATGATGATTTTTATTCTTCAGTAATAATCTCGGGAAAATGATGATTGCGCAGTACTTCATTTGATTCATTCTACAGGGGATGGCCAAAATGTTTGGGATAGGCAACTTTTTTTCTTCCACAAAAAAATTCAACATGCTGTAACTTTTCATGGAGTGCATCAAAAAATCTCAAATTTCGACTGTTTGTCAACCTATTATATGTGCATCATTGGTACAAATTTGGGCTCGATTGATGAATTTTTCGCGAAGTTAGAACCTACGCGAACACTATTTTTTAGACAACTACCCAAGTAACCACAGTGCTGAAGCCTTATTGCATGCAGATATACGGTGTATTTAGTGCAATCATCACTTTACATGCAAACTTAAGGTTGATTTAAAGTGGAAGTGGGCAATTATAGAATCAAATTAGGATTACACTGGTATAATCTTGAAGCAGTCGCATAATTGCCCATTTCCACTTTAAATCAACTTTAAGTTTGCATGTAAAGTAATGATTGTTCTAAGTACACCGTATATCTGCATGCAATAAGGCTTCAGCACCTTGGTTACTTGGGTATTTTTTGAACTGTCATATCTCGGAAACCAGTGAACCGAATTGAATGAATTTTTTAACGTTTATCAACAATATATTGATACTTAATACGACGTTATAAAATGTAATATTTTCTCACGGCGAATTAAGTTATACCGGGTTGAAATTTTTACCCATATAGAGGAAAATAAGTCAAATTTACAATACCACACAAAAGTTATTAAATGTGTTCTTCCTTCAATCTAAATAGGCTCTAATATATCTGATTAGAGATAATTTGAGAACAGAAGTGGAAAATCTTTGGATATCAACATAAAAATTTATTGACATTGATGTAAAAAAAATACATTTTTTCGAGAAAAATCCAAAAAGTGTCAATCCATGACAACTTTTTTCAACGTTTAAAAAGTACCTATGTTTTAATAGCTTGTGAAGCATTTACATATTGTTAGTGTACGTTCAAACTTTCATTCAATTCGGTTCACTGGTTTCCGAGATATGACAGCTCAAAAATGAGTTGTCTAAAACAAGGTGTTTTACCCGAACGGTTCTAACTTTGCGAAATATTTATCAATCGAGCCCAAATCTGTACCAATGATGTACATATAATAGGTTGACAAACAGTCAAAATTTGAGATTTTTTGATGCGCTCTATGAAAAGTTATAGCATGTTGAACTTTTTGTGAGAGAAAAAAAAGTTGCCTATCCCAAACATTTTGGCCATCCCCTGTAGATCTACGCTCTCAGTAGTGCTTGGTCTGCCTCTTAAACTTAGTGTTCTTTAAGCAATTCTAAAGGCAATCAGAGCCTTATGCACTAGAGAACTGGATACCCAAGTTACTGTACAGCTTTTCAATGCAATTTCATGGTGATATCTAAACCCTAAAAAAGTCTATAATATTTTACACAGATCCTTGAAATAGTCTTCTTTTGAAAAAAAAATGCAATTTCTTCGACCCTTGGTGTAGGTATAATAATTGCCTTGTGGAAAACTATGATTCAGTTTCTTGATGGTTTTATGTGAAGTCTAAAAGGAATATTTTACAAGATATTTTCGATGAATTTTCTAATATTAATTAGCAATCCTTGCATTCGCAGATCACTCGTAACATGATTTGGTAACATCGTAAAACACCATTCTTAATAGTTTTCTGTCATGTTCTAGAACAGAACACTATGGAAAATTTATGTAAATTTACAATATGGATGAACTTATGAAGTGTTTATTAATACGACAAAATATCTGTGTTGATAACTCAAAAATACATCCGATATCATCAACAATGATGCGTACCAGATAGTATTATATGTTGGTTTAATTGTTTGATAAAAATACCTACAGTGTCGGACAAAACAATAAGACCACCGGTCCAATTTAATATAAAATGGCCAAGTTTGACGATTTGGTGCTTGGTTTTTATTAAACCGATTTAGCAGAAATTTTGACAGCCGACATGGAATTACGGAAATTTTGATATGTATTAAATTGATAGAGTTCTGTTCACTAATTCCAAAGCTACAGATATACGGTGCGACAAAAGTCTAACACCAGATTTTCATGATAATTATTATTTGAGGTCAATCTAATAAAAATGTCGCCAAGTTTATATCCTTAATTTTAGTACTTGTTTATCAATCATCAAGTAGCAGATACTTGTATATATCCTTGGGTAATGGCAATCTAAAAGTGGTCCCATTATTTTGTCGTTTCGTCGTCGTCGTCGTATCTGTAACGTTTGATGAAGTGAGCAGAACTCAATTAAATACAAATCAAAATTCACGTAACTCCGAGCATCACATCGTCAAACTCGGCCATTTTGTATGAAAAATGCCTGATGGTCTTATTGTTTTGTCCGACACTGTATGTGGGTTAAACTCTGAAAAAAAAACAGAATCTTGCCGTTCTGCAAGAATTTCTACAAAGATCTAAGTCTACAGTAAAGAAACCATCAAGAATTTCTATGAGAATATGGAAAGCATCAAGTAACGAGTTTACCAAAGATTCCAATAAAATTGTAAATTTATTGAGATTTAAGAAGATAAAAGCACAATAAAACAGAAAAGACATTCTCTATTATGCTAGTTTTTCCATTCCTGAAAAGCATTTGAAAAGTTTCAGCTATTTCAAGATGATAACTATGTAACGAAGACTAGATTATCAATCTTCTAAAAAGTCTTCAAGTGAAATTCATGTTGCAATTCCTAGTTTTGGAAGAATTTCAAAACATAACCTGCTAGATATCCTGTAATCTTATTTTAAGATTCAACAGATTTTCCATCAATGCATAGAGGACTTTTCGAAAGCGCTTGATGGAGCATTTTAGAGTATTTTTGGTACATAATATTTACAAAATAAGTGTGAAGAATTTTCGAGAAAAAAAATCTAAATGAGTTCTAAATGAGTTTGTCAGCATTGTGGCAAACCTCTTAGAGAATTTTCCATGAAAAGTTGCACGATTCATGAAAGTCTTTTTGACAAATTAAGAAAGTTTATAAACTGCATTCAGATATTGCCAATATATTTTCTTATTTATTGCAGAACTTTTGATGAATCTCTTGCTGAAGGATTTTTGTAGAGTGCTCGGCGGATTTTATTTTAAGGATTTCTTTCATTATGAAATTTAAATATAGGTACATGCAAAATTTGCGACAAAATTGCAGCCATCTGGAGTAGCTCATAGAGTAGTTCTAACTAATAAAATAAAATCAAGATGTCATCCTAATGATGTTCTGGGGATATGTCTTTCGAATATCCTAGTTGTAATTTTGGCGTTTTTGGCGTTTGCTGGTCTTCTGAAAGGATTTTTATCTAAATTAGGGAGTTTTTGATAGACGTGTCAAAAGTTATTTCCAACACACGTAACACACATCAGATAGAAGAATTCTGAAGAAATACTGCAAATATGCCTTAAATCTATTGGAAAAAAATCTGGTTTAGCTTACTTGTTTTTTTTTTATATTTTTCCACTCCTAGAAAAACCAGGAAAATTCAGAGAATTTTATTTTATCTCATGAGCAGACACCCTTAAGCTTTGATTAGCATGACCTGGAATTTTCAGTGAAAGTGACTGGAAAGTCAGGGAAAGTCAGGGAATTTGATTTTCAAAATTGAGTCGACACCCTGATTTTATTTTGCACTACGAATGCAAAATAAATTCATTTGAAAAATGTTACTTTCGACATAGAATTTTTGCCATATGGGGCAAGACGGCCACAGAGCTAAATTTTCACAATTAGTGTGCTTTAATCCCTAATCAACGTTCAATAAACCAAGGTCGAATCATCCGCAACGCTTTGCCTACAGATGGTGTGGTATTTGCCAACATTTTCTTTATGATAATGTTTGAAATAAAATTGATAGAAATTTCTTTGGAAATGTTCTATGATTTGGTATATTTTTTTCAGCAAACTTGTTTCTCTCGAAACGATTTATCTGCAGATACATTACTACTCTTTTCACGCATTATACTGTAATTCAACGTCTTGTAACGAACCCTCTTATGGCGGTTTTAGCTACGATTTTCCATCTCTGTACCAAAATATTCAATGAAACCAATCACCGTTCAAGAGCAAATAACTTCAAAGTTTTTCTGAGGTATCATCTACATCGTAGTTAATTTTAACAGCCCCAACTAATATGAAAAAGCAATTTTCTGTGGTTTTGCAGTATCTTTAAACATCAATAACAGTTTTGAGGCTGCTTTAGATTGATTTTTGGATGGCGGCATAGGCCTTACCATAGGTGGCCATCTTGCCCCGAATGATTACAATACGTTTATCATTTCTTATATGGCATAATCAATTCAAAACTTTGAAATTTTATTGTTCAGGATCAACAACAGTCACATATAGACACCATTAAAAATTAAAAATAATTTTTAAAACGATGTTATTTCATTACTAATCCTTAAAATCAGATGACCTGATACTATAAGAAAACACTGTTTTTGAACACTCAAACTTCATACACTATTTTATAGTAGATTTTTCAAACAAATAGTAACTTTTTCGCACATTATAAACATGAAGCATTGTTTATAATCACAACCCATGTAGAAAATATTTTTGTGTTGCGAATTTATGCTTAAAACACAGGGTGGCCATCTTGCCCCATATGGCCATCTTGCCCCACAACCCCCTAAGTGCATTGTGGTTTCGCAGCGCTGCGTCCGTCTCGCTTTGATTCCACTGCTGTTCATTTTACACACCGCTTTTCACTTCAAAATGCAAACAATAAATAAAAAATCGCAAACTGTAAATAAAGAAAGTGACGTCACACAATCAGAATAGCAACTCAGTGCAAGAAATGAGCTCTGAAATGAGTCCTCAGTTTTTATTGGACGTAGTACAAACTGAAACAAATTAAATATGTCCTTATGACTTTTGATGAATCCTGCATAAAATCACAAAGACATAAAGGGTCACAGACAAGCACACGTAACACTTCTAACATTTCATCACAGACAAGAAGTCTCCGGTCTCCCTCTAGCCATTTCTTGTCGTTTTATTTTTTAAATAATATTTAAATACTACAATACTCTCAGTTCAAGTCAGTCTTGTTAGAATTTTCTGGACACTGCGTACCGTTGTACAGGAATCACACTCGTATCACATGTCTGTCCGGGGTATAAAAGGACTGAGTTTGGCCAATAGAGTGGCCAATCATAAACTAGGTGACAATAGTGAGCGAATGTAAAACTTGAACAAAAACACTGCGAGTGCCACAGATGGGCAGTTGACCAACTATTAATTTCTTAAATAAAACCGTTGAATCGATGTACGTGGGAATTATTAGTGTTGCGTCTGTTTGTTTGTGATAGGGTTCTGGAAAACATCTAGTCACGTAAGACAAAGTGCATCAATAGTCCATTTTACGAGCCGATTTTATGAATGAATTTTGACAGAAGGTAGCGTCCAATAACCCGTGAAAACCAATATCATCATCAACATTGTTGTCACTTCGTAAAATGGCTGATATTCATCTCTTGGTTTATTGATCCACTGCTGTTTATTTTCCACACCACTGCTCAGCTCACTTCACCGCAAAATATAAATAAAGAAAGTGACGTCACACAAACCATCGGAATAGCAACTCAGTGCAAGATTTGAGTGGGTCCCCAAATGTGGAAACCCATCGCTAATCCCATGTCGTGTCCTTTTTTTTCATTCCCGTTTAGATACCGCCGGTGTGAACATGGGTCCCTATTCAGGGCCCGGAAATAGGGATAGGGACCCAGATAGGGACTCCCGTGGCGGTGCTCTTAGGGCGCCGTTATAGTTACGCGTGAGAGTGGGAGTGCGCGTGTGCGATGCCGCAAAGAAGAATATCAACAACAGCAAATCCACGAAAATCCCATGGACGGTAACAAATTCATTACATGATGATAACAAGACAAAAATATCTTGGTTGTATTAAGCGGCCAACTCTTCAAGCTTCACGGTAGCTGGGCAAGCAATAGAGAATGTTGAAAGCTTCCAATGGCCCGTATGAATAAAAAGTAGCAAAAACGAGGCTTTGTAGTTACTACTTTGTAGTATGATCCACATGTAGTAAATTTGGTTTGGTATGAATAAAAAGTTTTTCGAACATAGTAGTAAATACTATATTCGAAAACAAAAATGTAGTACTTACTACAACAACAAGATGTCAACATATTTGGTTATGTCAAATATTTGTTTACACGCGTTGTTTGGTGCATCTTTTGGACTCTGAAAAATGGCTAGCAAATATTTCCGCGATATGAATTCGGAGGATTTTTTCCCCGGATTCGTGAATGATTCAAACGATGAACGATTCATCAGTGCACCCGTTTCATCACGCGTTGTGGACGAAGTGAATGTGCAGCCAATCGAGGAGCCACCCATCCCGATCGATTATGATCCAGTGGAATTGATGGAAGACAACGAGACGGTGTATGCACCGGTGGATGCAAATGTACCTGAGGCTGAAGGTGAGGAACAGTTTGCCCCGAACCGAATCAGCGATGTCCTTTTCAGCACAGCATTGGCAGACTGTGGATCCGCGCTTTTGAAGAAGGCTGCTACACCGGCGATGAAGATTAAGAAGAAGAAGGCAATGCAGGAAGTTATTGACTACATCCTTCTTCGGAAGGGTGTCAAAGCCACAGAGCAGCAGATTCTGAAGAAAATTAATAACATGAAGAGCCGTATCAAATCCAAAACAGATTTGAAGGCGACTGGAAACAAAAAGATTGTACTCAACGAGGGAGAAAAGATCTTTTTCAAGCTGATGGGTGCAGAAGAAAACCCGACAGTTGTCAAATTGTCATGTAAGTACCAATTTTCACGCTTAAATAACAGTAAAAATGACAAAACTTTATTATAGATGGTACTTCCGCCGGTGCATCAGGTGGCGTGCACACTGGTTCATCTACTTCAGCCGGCCCTCCATCCGCGCCACAAGACCCAAATGTGGAAGACACAGAATATGCTCCACCAGCTTCATCGGATCCGGAAGATTTCGAAGGAGAGATTGCTTCTCCCTCTTTAAATGCAACTCCAGTACTACCAAAAAGACATCAGAAGCGCTCTAAACAACAGGTATTGTTCATTTATAATCTTTGTACTTATTGGTATGTTTAACGCTTGTTTAATTGCAGCATGAAACTCCAACAACATCAACACTGACCCTAGTAGAGCTGCAACGCCACGTACTATTGAAGCAGTTGGAAGTGTTTGAAGAACAACGGCTTGTATACCAGCGAATGGGAGAGACCTTAACTAAAGTGGACCAGTACATTGAAATGCGCATGAATACCACAGATTAATGTTTTTTTAAACGATTTTATTCAGAATAGAATTCAAAAAGAAAAAAAAATGTTATAATACATTTGTTCTATCGAATAAAAACTGTGAAATCAAATCTCGACGTGAATCGCCTCTCATTTTGATGGTGTCGTTTCTATTCTCATTTGCTGGTGCAACATGCAATCGTAGATCCGCCGAATCGTCTTCAAATTCCTCTTCTCCGAGATATTTCGCCACATTATGTAAGATAAAGCAGGCTAAGATTATTGTTGGAATTCTGTCGGTCCTTATCCGTATCTTGGACTTTAAAATAGGGAAACGTCTTTTAACTTGACCAAACACACGCTCAATCACCACCCGCTCACGACTGTGAATTTTATTGTAATTCATTTGCTGTGGCATATCCGGATTGCGGTAAGGGGTCATCAACCACGGTGCGATTCCATATCCTTCGTCTCCCAAAAGAATTGCGCCAGAAGAGTTTTCATTCATGATGTTATGAATAGCCGAATTTTTCCAAATTCTTGAATCATGTACAGAACCTGGCCAGGAACAGTCAATGGAAGTAAATGCTTCTTTACCATCACAAGTTGCCTGGATATTAAAAGAGGCAGACCCCTTCCTGTTCACAAATTCGTCACCATGGTCATGCGGCTTCATTATTAGAACATGAGTACAATCAATTGCGCCAATTGCCTGTGGGAACTTGTGATTTTTTGACCAAAGAACCTGTGCACGCTTCATGTCCTCAATTGAGTTAGGAAATTGAATCCAACGGTCTACCTTTTCGGTAATTTTCTGACACACATCCCATATAGTCTTGCATGCTGTGGTTTGATGAATACCAATAACCTCTCCAACGCCAACCTGGAATAGAATATTATTGATAGAATAAGGCTTCAATCGTTTCAATTTCACCATATAATTTGAAATTTATTACCTGAAAACCGGGGTCGCCAATATAGCGAAGAAATGTACGCATCTTTCTATCGCGATTCAGTGCTCCTCCTCGGGTTTCGGAACAGCTAGCCAAAAACTCTTCGGTCAACCATTCAACGTTCTCTTCCGTAAATCGATACAAATTTCTGTAGTTGTCACTGTTGGTGTTGCGTCTATTTACGTAAATTTTCTGACGACGTTCACTCAAATTCATAAACATAGCCATATCTTGTTTTTTTTTTCTGAATTGACTGCAAAACCACTCGCTGAAAACAACTTTGTAGCATGCTCCAGAGCAGACTACAAATAAATTGTAGTATTTACTACTTTTATTCATACCACACGATGAACATGTTCCACAAAAGTAGTTGTTCGAAAATTGTAGTGTAGTAAACAATCTTTTATTCATACCATTTTACTACAATTGTAGTAAATACTACTAAAATTGTAGTAAAATGTGGATTACTACTTTTTATTCATACGGGCCAATATCTTGGTAGTCAAGCGGCGGCCGAGAGCGGTACCAAGAGTGACATAGATGCACGGATAAAGATGGCGAGGGCAGCTTTTGCTAGTTTAAAAAATGTATGGAAAAACAATCGTCGTATCAAAACCAGAATTTTCAACTCAAACGTGAACGAATAAGTGCTGTTGTACGCCAATGAAACCTGGTGTGTATCAGCGGAGAACGCTCAACGGCTGCAAGTCTTCATCAATAGATGCGTGCGGTATATCATTCGTGCATGGTGGTTTCACAATTGAATCTACAACGTGGAGCTCCATCGTCTTTGTCACCAAAAGCCGATAGTAACAGAAATTCGGGAGCGAAAGTGCAGGACATCGTAGCAGAGGCAGACTCAGAGGATCATGGCGGCGCAGCTTCAACTCCCCAACCTCGTTTTTTTCTGGTTTAAAAATAGTTTCAACTAATTGCGGCTAATCAAACAGTTTTTCCTAATGTAAAAATGATAGATACAATTTACGGGGTTCAATTAGTTTTGTGTCATAGACTGGAAGCGCCCATTTTCCCCCATTCCCCCCTAATAACACAGTTTTACCAGTTTAGTGTTCTATGAGCACTTCCACAGCGACTTCAAGCAACAGTGAAGCAATCTGGATCAGCGAATATAAGGCATCTTAGCTAAGACCGAGTTTAATTCAAAAGTTGCTTATGAGTTGACCAAAATTCTCAGAAGCTGTCACAAGCAGTGATTAAACCAAATTTTTAACCCCTCTTCAATGATCCATAAAATTATATTTTTCTTGTAGAATCTAACTAATCATTATTCGTTATCGCTCAGCAATTAGATTCCACAAGTCAACCGTGGCTTTGAAATTTCTAATTGGTGTTGTTGCCAATGCCATTCATTCGTTGGAACCAATCATCAGCAACCCAGACCTTCAAGGGCTTTCGAAACAAGATAACAATAACGATTCTAATTTAACGATTATTCAATAGTTTTATATTTCATGTGGTTTGGTATTTTATCGATTAAAAGTTCACTTTGTTCTAACCATCGCACTAGATCGTTCTAGGATGAAAAGTGAAGATATCGGGCATTAGATTCGAACATTCATGTATGACTTGTCTCTATCATGTTGTGCAGAATTCAATATTATAATTTCGAGTGTGAATACACAAAAAGCTAAAATCGAACGGAATAAACATTCCGCCAGCATTTCAACATCGGCACCATTGTGCAGCTTACTGCAGTTTAGTCTTCTCGTATCATATGTATATCGATTTGCAATACATTCCCACCTAAAGGCTTCATTCGGTGTTTTTGCACGTTCCTTCACTCCATTGCTCTATTCCCATGTCGGATTCAAATAATGCATTTTCGTACTTAGTTCTTCGTGTATATTTCTGAGCTAATCGTTTATTGCTCAATTCTGTTTGTATAAAAAAAGGAAAAACATAAAACGTCCTTCGACTGAGGGTAACATTGAAGAAAATACTCCTAGATTTACTACACACTTTTTTCCGGTTTTGTTGACGGTTTATGATGGGAGTTGTTGTGGTGAGCGTCTACACGCTCGGTATTTTACTTAGGCGAGTTCCAATCTCTTCATTTCTTTGAACAATTCTTTGCCCATTTGGGCCGGGCTTCTTGTCACGATGACACCGGCCTTCTCCAGCGCGTTGATCTTGTCCTGGGCGCCTCCCTTGCCACCGGAGATGATGGCACCGGCGTGACCCATCCGACGACCGGGCGGGGCCGACAGACCGGCAATGAACGACACCACTGGCTTGGCCTTGATACCCTGTGGGATGGGAACATATCGGATAACACCAATTTCAATCTAAGTGACGATCTACACGCTTACCTGATTATATTGCATCAGATAGTCGGCAGCTTTTTCCTCCGCCACACCACCGATCTCACCGATCAAGATGATACCCTTGGTGTCCGGATCCTTGAGGAAGACCTCGAGGCAGTCAATGAAATCGGTTCCGTTGAAAGGATCACCACCGATTCCGACGCATAGGGTTTGGCCGAGACCCACCTCGGTCGTTTGGTGCACGGCTTCGTAGGTTAGCGTACCAGAACGGGACACCACGCCGATCTTGCCACGCTTGTGGATGTGGCCCGGCATGATGCCGATTTTGCACTACAAGAAAGAGAATCATCAATTAGTATCAATTAGCAACTAGCTACGTTGTCATATAGGTTTTATCATATGATTTGCTTATATGCTAATTGGCGTGACATCCACTTTGAATAAACTAGCTTTTTATAGTATCTTAGACAAACATATTACTTCCTGAGTTTTCCAGCAAAAATTTGGAAGGCTTAATTTTATGAAATTTATATACATACTTTTCAAAAACTGTACAGACATATCCTTCAAAATTCAGTAAAAAATTTACAAGCAAGATTTATTGTCCAAGAATCCCTCCAAATCGTTGAATTCTTCCAAGAAAATTCCTTCGAAAATAAAACAAAAAACTAGGTTTTTAAAACTTTTCGCAGATTTTTTTTTTGATCGATTTTAAGAAATTGCTTTGATATTTCCTCTCTAAAATATCGTGAAAAAACATCAGGAATCCAATCAGTAATTCCACAGGTCATATGACTGTTAAATCGTTCTTTTTTTATTCGTAAATAGCTGCTCTGCTCATAATTGCCGGCCATAAGTTTATAGCGGAGTTTGGGTAAACTAAGCTCTAAAACTATATGCTGCCGCCACCTCCCGTCTATAAGGCTATGCGCAAACAACATTTAGGATATTTTTGGAGTATATAAGCATTAGCTCATCGTTTGGAAATGTTTGGGGTGGGGCTGGCTCACCGACACTTCCGGTCCGCTTTAGTGCTTTATGCATCATTGTGGCCAGGTGTTGTTCTAGTTTTTCCAACTGTATTGTAAAGCATGAGCGGTGATCCTAGGCATTCTTGTGTAAATTGGGGTACTCGGAATGTTGATCGATCACCGATTATTGCTGGCGGATGCAGTGGAAAGTTTGTCTTAATACGTATCAATCGTCTCTGACAAACGAGAAAAACTGACCTCACCGATTACCTGTCTCTGAGCCAAATTTGGTATAGAGTCTTCAGTCTCCGATTAATCGCTTCATGTTTGATGGAGGTTTTCAATCCAATGGGTTACATACCCGAGCAGAGTCTAACAACAAAATGATAGCAAATCGAAAACTCGATTTGTATTCAGCAGCAAATTGATATCATATTTTGATATCAGTCTGTCTTGACTAAATTTGATTTCAAATTTAGATTTCGTTTTGCTGCCATTTCAAACTATTATAAAAATTAAGTTTTTAAGTTATTTTAAAATTTCTAGGCAACCTTGTATAATAACTCTAAGATTATATCATTAGTGTAATTATCTTATGGCATTCAGGATTTCATATTATTCGAAAAATCCCTATATTTAACGATTTTTCAATTTTTTTGTACTGATAGCAAAAACAGTTATCAATTTGCTATCACTGATAGCAGGACTTATTTTCAACTTGATGTTACGGGAACATTTTTCTGCTATCATTTTTGATGTTTTAACCGTTAAAACGACCAAAACGACAACAACCTGAGTTATCATAATTTGCAATATCACAACATCAAAATTTGTTTTCAATTTGCTGTCAGGCTTTGCTCGGGTAGCCACTATCCGAATGAAGAGGGTAATGTTCCGCGTAATATATCACAAATCAAAAGAGGTACGGTACATTGCGTGGAGCGGATATACTGAATTGGGTCCCTGCTGGGTGGCGCGAAACAGGTGAGCCATAGACAATAGAATCGTCAATGTCGTAGGGCATAGTATGTGGCTATTGTCGAAACAACACTATTTTTGGTCATTGTCCAACCAAAATCATAAGCGGCGTCCACTTACACTAAGCGCATAACTATGTTAGGGTCAAGATTAGGATGAAATCATTGTTAAAATATAATAACACTTTTTAATTTGTGTAGTTAGTTGAACTAGAGTTTACTTTTTATTGAGACATTTTCTGTAGGTTTATTCTGGATTACAATCAGAGCTGCCACATTATCTGTATTCCGTATAAGAAAAAAGTTGGCACCCCCTCGTTTATTCTACTATGTCGAAGTTTTTCACTAGGGATGTAAAGGTCCCATTAGACATGACAAATATTTGGCCAAACAAGCCCAACAAATGACCAACACAACGTAAATCATGGCAACCTCGGATAAATGTCGGACTACCATGGCAAATATTTGTCATTATGACAAACAGTCTAATGGCCCCTTTAGCTTATAAAATAGTTTCAAAAATATATTATTTTTTGAGTTACCAAACTTGTTCCATTGCCTTGCGGTTTAAAAATAAAAGAGGGAGTGTCAAAAATTTTATCGTGTACAACCCTGTATTGTGGCAGCTCTGATTACAATACATTAGCTGAATTATTTTATAATAGTAAACAACATTATTCCTTCTTGATAAAAGATGTATTAACAAAAGCATTTCAATGTGGACATAGAATTGCCAAACTATACATCTGATCAGATATTTTTCCGGTATTAAATTTGGGATGGAGAGTTAAACACTTACGGAAAATAGTTTTTCAATGTCAGACAAACATCACATAAACTGCCGGTGGAAGCATATTTGTCCCATGTGCATTTTTGGCAATATTGAGGTTTTGCAGCTTATGAACATGAATCATAGTGTACTACCATATCTATCTATATATATAAAAATGAGTTTGTAGTCCCTTTGAGGCAACAAAACTCAAGAACAGATGAACCGAACAACATGTCTCTTGCACGGTTCGGTTCGTAATCGTGGTGGCTGTATTTATATGTACAAAAAGTTATGAAAATCATCTAGAAAAGTGAGAAACCTGATAAAGAACTGATTTTTTATGAGCCGGGAACAAATTCAGCGTGATCAAAATCAAATCAATCTAGAGTGCGTTGCTGCAATGACCTCAACAGTTGTCAAACAACCACAGCTTGGCAAGACAAAGTTTGCCGGGGCAGCTAGTAGGGAAATAAAAACAGGTAGTTTGTTCCGAAAATTGTCGAAAAAATGCAACGCCGATTTGTCACATTCTAAAAAGTGGACGCATAAGCATCACGTTTTATTGCAAATCCTATGGAACATTAAAATCGCTCTAAAACAAAAAAAAATAGTGCTCAAATTCAAAATTAGTCGATGTTAGAACACGACGAGCACTTATGCTTCAAAGTTGAGCCAACTTACTTTTTTGAACTTTGGACGCGATTTTCTCGATTGTCTGTTTTTGCGCATGGCGGGACAATTATGCGTCCACCGGCAGTAAACACAGCTACCAATGAACCAAACCTTCTCTACTGTCTTCTCATTTTACCGCTTCATATCCTCAATTGAACTTATCTGACACTAGTTAGGACTGTCTGTGAAAGATCCGGGTTTGTAATTCTGTGTAAGACTTGTTAAAATCGGATGCCTCATATGTACTGCGGACAAATGGGCTGGAAGTACTGAGCAATCACAATTACTGTCGTACTAATCATGCATGCTTTTCTACTTACATCCCGAACGTCGCCAACCGGCAAAGAGGACATGACGAAAAAACGCGAGACGGCCCTAACAAAAACTAGAAAGGCGATGAAAATTGTCACCGATGCAACGATATGGAAACAAAATAGATGAGAAATTATCGACCAAATCATAATCTATGAACATATCGCTAATGTTCTTTATCATTCTTTTTTTTTCTCGTTTCAGCAACAAAATCAAAACCTCTCTACTATCTCTTCTCTTAATTTTCTGCCTCTTCCCATCCTATTCCCACATCTTCTTACATCCTCTACCCCATCTATTTAATGTATCTGACACTTCTTGGGACTGGTAACGCCAGCGCCTGCCTGTGGAAGATCCCGGTGTGCTAATTCGGTGTAGGACATGTTAACGGGGGAGGCTTAGTAGGTCCACATCTGCCTACAAGCAGATGGGCTGACAGTTGTCGGCATGGGTGTGGACTGAGCAATTACAATTAAAATTACAATAGCTCATCGTTTGCAAATGTTTGGAATCGGTGGTAATAGGATGAGAACTAGGGATAAAGGATATCATCGGCAGGTTTGGTCTCTTCGTCATAAGGGATGTATGTCGGCCAAATTGCCTGAAACTTGGTCATATTCAGCTTGGTTGGGAAGAATTTGATGTCAACTCTAAGTTCAACAGGTTTCAAAAAAAAAAAACCAAGACGATGAGAACAAAACTACCGAAAATACGTAAGTTCCCGTACTCTTCAAAAATTCTTCCAAGATTTCTGAGCCCTGAGGTTCCTGGAATTTCTTCCAGAGTTTATTCCTGGATTTCTGCAGGATTCTTTCACGAGATATCTGTTTCGAGTACATCCCGATATTTCTTGCAGAGGTTTTCCGATATAGGGTGGGGCGGGGCAAGATGGGTCACCTAAGGATGGACCACCATAACTTTGTAAATACAAATCGTTTTGGTTTGTATTCGTCCGTTACTCTTTAATACACTAGTTACCTATGCTAAAAGTCGATAAAAGTTCAATAAATACAAAATATGATGTTAAACAAGCAGTTTTAAAAGGTGATCAATTTTGCGCCGTGCAAAAAGTGCGGGGCAAGATGGGTCACCTTTTAAGTAATTCACATATTCTCAACGAAAAACGTCAAAATATAAGATTTGTTCCGCATTCACATATGCTCCATATCCATACTGAGTAAACACGAGCTACTAGTAAACATTTTATAAATGTATTTGGAATATATAAAACTTTACGATTTGAGTGGCCCTAAGGCGACTTGCGAATCGATGTTTTCACTAAAATATTATCATAATTTTATGTTATAATTTTGAGCATTCATTCCGCTTGATTGAAGTCAATTATGAGATAGTCTTGTAATAAAAAATAAATAACTTTTGAATGCTCCAAAAATACGTTCAAAATTGAAGGTGACCCATCTTGCCCCGCGGCCGTTTATATGGAGATTATATGGAATGTATCGCATAAGAAAAATGGCCAAAAAACATTTTATTTTTTATTTCCAATGAGAGTGAATAATTTTTCAATCAATGCCCCAAACTTTTGTATATTCATGCTAGTCATCTAACAAAATTATTAACAAAATCAAAACATGAGTAATGCACTTGAAAATGGCACTGGCCCATCTTGCCCCGCGACCCATCTTGCTCCGCCCCACCCTACTTTCAGAGATTCTCGCTCCTCCTCGCTCCTCCTAAAGATCCATCCAAAACTATTCAAAGTTTCTTCAAGAATGTTATTGGTCGAGCCTCGTAGCCATGCGGTTAGTGTCCGGATGGGTAAGGGTTCGATTCCCGCTTCGAGCGATGGAATTTTTCGCGGGAATGGCTTCTTATACGTAGCCACTCCGTGTTAAGTTTCGTTCAGTCGGTACAG
The DNA here is from genome assembly GCF_035046485.1 of Aedes albopictus. Classification (NCBI taxonomy): domain Eukaryota; kingdom Metazoa; phylum Arthropoda; class Insecta; order Diptera; family Culicidae; genus Aedes; species Aedes albopictus. The sequence continues at coordinate 5,075,991 of NC_085138.1, forward strand.
GCGCTGGTTGAAGACAGTGTCCGTGTCTTTTTTAGTGGCTGTCCAATAGTTTGTCGGGATTTTTACCGATAGTTTTCCTATATTTCTCTTGTTTTCCTCGCAGAATTTCGTCCGTAGCTGCCTTCAGGATTCCACGAAGTTTTCCGAATTCCTCCTTGAATGTCCTTAATATTTCTTCTCGGGATTACTATTCCTAGAATATGCTGTGCAATATCAAGCCAAGAGTAACAATACCAGCATCATACGGTCTTGTACAATGCTGGTATGATACCAGCATTGTACAAGACAAAATCTTATCGAGTATTTTTGCCAAAGCTTGGAAACTTTGCTCATGTGTTTGCGCCATGGATTGCGCACTTCGAACTGCCTGTGGTCACGGTTTGTAGCTCGGTGATAGATAAATATGAATTAAAATATCAAAGTCCTTAACGGACAACGTGCTGCCAGCACATTGGTTCGGAGAAGGCACGAAAAAGTATCAAAATCCTTAACGAGCAACACGTTACCGACGTGTTGGCTCGGAGAAGGTAACACCATAGACTAATTTCAAGACCTCGATGTACCATAGAAAACGATCAAATTTTCGGTGACCAGTCCGGTACCCAATAAATATTCATAACCGTGTATTTTTTTCCGTGTAAATTGCCTTTTGTGTAAATTTTAATTAGCGTGTTACACTGATCTGACAGCTCTGACAGTAAGGGACTAAACATAAATTACGTAAAGTGAGTACCGAGGATTGTTCACAATCTGCGAACTTGACTGCGGAAAAAATTGCGACCATGACGCCGCTGGTAACACTATCAAAGTCCTTAACGGACAACGTGCTACCAACACGTTGGTCCGGAAGAGGCAATAACAAAATCCTTAACGGACAACGCAGAGAAGCGTTGGTCCGGAGGAGGCAAAGAGGTCTCAAAGTCCTTAACGAGCAACTCGCTGGCGACGTGTTGGCTCGGAAAAGGCAGAAAGTATTAAAGTCCTTTAACGCGCTAGGAACGCATTGGCCCGGAGAAGGCAGAATAATGTTGTTTCAAACAGTTCTCAGTGATCGAGAACGAGTTGGGAATCATAAATTTCGAACAAGTTGATGGAGATTTTGATTAATGCTAAATGTGATATGACGAAAAAAAACAAATTCGAGGAATTATGCTATAACGAGAAAAACATTTAACAAAAGATTTGGAAGTTTCCTGAGAAGGCAGTACAAAGCAGCGTAACTTAAATTTTGAGGAGCCTCAAAACATTCAGAATTCCAGAAAAGATCCGTATGGCATCTACAAATAGAGACGAACCAGCCAAGGGCTGAAAGTCTCTATAATAAAGACAAATCAATCAATCTACAAATAAGTCAGCCTAGCAAGTTCTCTTTGTTCAATGAGTAATAATGCTTCGATACCTGTTTTTTTGGAGGATTCGTTTGCGTGATGATGAGGAAAGAACCAGAAAGTAATGGTATTCTGCCAATACTCTGCCGATCGTAATGAAGGAGTTTACAATCAATGTTTCCGATGCGATCCACTTATGGAGAACCTGGATGAATATCACTGAAGCCATCAAGTTTTTGGTTTAGCTCCGCTACATATATTGAAACAACAAAGGGTTTCCAACTTGCAACAAAAGGAGATGTGGTAGTCTAGACGACTTGTAGTAGGCCTGGTAGTCGGAGGGAGATAGAGAAGAACTGTTAATAAATATGGCTGCCACCTACCACATTACGAAATTTATATAGGGATTTTTACTACCAGGTTTTTATTCATACGACCCAAGGTTTTTTTTTTTATCTGAGTAAATTTCCTTGAGTACTCAATATATTCCCTGAGTATTCCAGGTTTTTCCCTGTTAAATAAAATTCCTTGAGGTTTCCCGGTTTTCCAGGTTTTTCCAGGTAGTAGACATTCTGAATAATACTAAAATTATTGCATTTGAATAAAGCTATCCTTAAGGGAGATTTATCAACCTAAACATCGTATCATGAGCATTGCCTATAATATTGACCAGTAATGTATTTGCTCGTGAGATTACGCTCAGATATGGTATCCAAGATAATACAAAAATGGCTGCCACAATGGCCGACGTGGTCCCCTACTCACGTTTTCCAAAATTTCTCTGGCAATTTCTTACAAGGAATTTCGCAAGTTGTCCTGGGCGACATTCAGAGAAACCTCCTCGAGCTCCGAGAGCAATTATTTAAAAAAAACAATCCAAAAAGAGTACCAAGTATCTCGGGACAATTTCTGGTAAGAACTCTGAGCTCTACAAATAATACCAAAAAAAAAATCTGTGACAAAAATAATCTTAGGAGAATTACTAAAATAACTCCATAAGCCAAATATTAGTAATAGCTCCTACAGAAATCCTCAAAAGGACAATGGAAAAATCTTAGGAGAAAAAAGGAAACATTCCACGTACTTCTACTTGGCGATAAGTCAAAATTCGTCATTTTTTGCGATGGTATCCCATTCTTACGCTCTGTTTGTCTGATTTTCTTGAAGTTAAGGTACAACTTGCAATTATAAAGCAAGAACGAATCTTCTATTGAAATCTGATCTTTTGAGATGCTGGTTGGCATGAATTGACCCACTAACAGCTTTTGGAAGCAAAAATATGATTCTCGCGCAACAAATGTAACGCGTGGAATGTCTTGAAGGATACTTACAGAAAACCGATTAGAGACAACTCAGGATCAACACGGGCAGGAATCTTATGGGCAAAATTCCGGAAGAAATCTTACATGAAACTTCAAAAGAAATCCCACGACAACCTTTAGGAAATATCCCGGTTGTAATGCTATTGAAATCTAGGGAGAAACTCTAGAAGAAAGCTAACGGAAATTTAATTAAGAAATACCTGGAGAAACTTCGGAAGAACACCCGGAAAGAAGTTTTGCAGAAAAATCACAGAAAACTCGAAATGGATTCTAGAAGAAATCGCAGAAATCACTCCTGGAAGATCTCCTGCATAAATCCCAAGAAAAAGGAATCGCGGAAACTTCTCAACAGAAATCCCGAGAGAAACTCTAGAAGAAATTCCGCGACAACATCTGAGATATATCCTTGTTCCTGACAGAAAAAAATCTTGTGAAAATCTCGGGATAAATCCTAGAAGAAATCCCACGAAAATTTCTTTTCGAAAACACAGGAAGAGTTCCGGGAAACATTTTCACGAAGGGACTCTGTGAGTGATCCCGGGAAAACACCAGTAGAAATTCTTGAAAAAATCGCAGCACGAATTCCTGGAGAAATCCCAATAAGAAGTTCTGGTGGAATCTCTGAAAAAAAGGAGAAATCCCAGGCGGAAGTTTTGCAGAATTTCTTATGTCGTTTTCGTTTTTGTGGCGGTGCTACACCGCTTCGTGCTACACTTTTCACTGCAAAACCGAACATTTTCGGTGCAGTTGCATTGGTGTGCGTGAATAAAAACCAAAATATTTACAACTTTGGAAACGTTGATTGGTGGACACGGTGTACACCTGCTACACTCTCGAATTTTTGAGTGTTGCACTATCTTGAGCGGTGCAGAAAAAGTGCTACACCGGTGCAGCACGAAAATCAAAAACGAACACTTTCGGTGCAAAAGTGCTGCACCGGTGTAGCTCCACCGCAAAAACGAAAACGACATTAGAAGAATCCTGGCAATAATTCCAGCAGGGTAATCCACCGCGATTAGGCGCTTAAGTAGTAAACTTTAGTTTCTGGTGACCTCCCAAAAAATGTTTGACCACATTTATAAATCAACTTCAGGCCAAAGTTAATAAGGAAAATGAAAATTAATATAACGCTTTGCTTAGCAGAAATACAAATGGATATTGTTGCGTTAATCCATGATAAGTTCTTCATGGAAATCCTGACTGCATTTTTTACAGAATTATCTGCGAAACTTCTGGAAAATTTTGAAACAAACTTATAGGAAATTTTAACAAGATGTTTAAAGATTTTATTTTCAAATCTCTCCTACAATTTATATAATGAATCTATGATGAGTTTGACCAGCAGTTATGCCATAAGTAACATCTTTAATTCAACAAGAAATTTCTTGTTGACTTAAGTCTTTCAAGATCTCAACTAGATAAATTTAGACTAAAAATTTACAAAACAAACGAATAAAGACAAATTTATTACTGCATTTGCCAGTTAGGTACTAACCAGCTCACGATAGACATTTGAGTTTAACCTAAGAAATTAAAGCCTGTCATTCTGAAGAGTAGGTACACCAAAAGCTGAAAAGCATGATACAGAATAACGTAATTGAATGCACGTTGAATTTAAAACTCGATTAACTTCCCCTACAAGAACCATTATCTGTGAATATGTTTGTGAGCGCCAACAGCAGTGCGGCGTTTATCAAAATCAAAACATTAAAACGTCACGACCAGCGAGTCAGCTCGATTGATATTTGAACTCGCATTGACTTTTGCCCGTTGATAAGAGAAGAGAAAGAAACGAGAAACGGTCGCACGACGAAATACAACAATTGCATGCATATTTATAACTCACTTGTTCGGGAGCAATAATTCCAGGGCAGTTGGGGCCAACCAGCCGGGACTTGTCCTGAGCCAGCAGGGCGTGCTTGACCTTGACCATGTCGTGCTGGGGAACACCCTCGGTAATGCACACGACCAGCGGAATCTCCGCCTCGATGGCTTCCATAATGGCATTGGCCGCGCCGGGTGGCGGAACGTAGATGACGGTCGCATCGGCACCGGTGGCCGCCTTGGCCTCCTTCACCGAGTTGAACACCGGCAGGTTCAAATGCTGACGACCTCCCTTTCCGGGCGAAACTCCTCCGACCAGCTTCGTTCCGTACTCCAGGGCCTGTTGCGAGTGGAAGGTACCCTGCTTGCCCGTGAATCCCTGGCAGATGACCTTCGAGTTCGAGTTCAGCTTCAGGTTCTTCCGAGTGCTTTCGTAACTCGCAAACCGAACGCTGGTTGTGAAACCATCTAAAACGGCGACAGGAAAGATACATTGTGTGAATCACCATAGCTATGTATATTCATCCAGATTAGATGCAAACTAATCCCAGCGCACCGGTATGCAAATCCCCATTCCTCAAGTCCGCCGTTTTGTTTGTTTTGTGTCACACAAACTGAACGGTTGAACTAACAGATGTTTCGATTGATTAAGCCTAATTTTAGAAGTCTAGATTACATAATTTCCCTGCATATGTCGGCAAATCCCGCAACCGAATGGTGCGAGCCAGCTCAAGTAATGGAGTTTGTGCGCTTACCTTTAACACGGGAAAACAGTCTTGCGGTCGCGGCCATGGCTGATTACTACGCAGAAACTGGCGCTGCTGGAAATCGGATCGCTTTTCAGGAAACAGTGAATGAACCACTGTCGTCGATACTACTACTAGAAATATACGAATATTGAAATTTTATTGGAATTTTTACGAAGCAAAAAACTCTACCGCACCTTCTCTTGTTCTTGGAAGAAGTGAAGTGAAGACGTCTCTCGGTTGAACTGTCAAACTGGGGGTGCATTCGAGGCAAGGTCGCTTGAAAACGAGGTGTTTCGATTTCCCTTCAGAAACGTGTTCGCGTGAGGGCGCGACACTGAAAACTTTGGTTGAACTGGGCGAGGGACTTCCCTCGGGACTTCCAAAACAACAGTTACTGAATCGAAAATGCGTTTATATACACTCAGCGAAAAAAACTAGCGAAATTCATCGAAAAACCTTATGAAAATTTGCTATAACTAATTCTTATGGATGACATAAGAATACCTTATGAAAATTGATCGTGCTTGCTATGACAAATTTCATAAGATAGACTTATGAAAAGAACAAAAAAATCTTAAAATGATGCAGATTGGATTCGATCCATGAACGTCGGGATCACCGAGCCCGTGTTTTATCCACACGGCTACCGACGCTTGAGAATACCATGTTGCTAAACATCAATAAAAGCCAAGCTGTGAGACGATTTTACGTCATAGAGTGACCTTATGAAATTCATCCGAATCATTATGAATTATTTAAAGGCCGTTTCATAAGTTGGGCCTTATGGAAATTTTAAGGTTATTTGGCTGAGTGTACACTCAGAAATAAAAGTATGCACGGAATTACTATTATTTATGCATTTTGTATCCACATCTCTATCACTCTCTTTCTGTTTTCATACTATCCGCTGCTTCGTCTGGGTTGACAAATCACTTCGCTTCAACCCAGGGTAAACGGCAGATAGCATGAAAACAGAAAGAGAATGAGAGAGATGCGGATACAAAATGCATAAATAATAGTAATTCCGTGTATACTTTTATTTCTGAGTGTAGGTAAATACAAAATGCTCCAATGCGTTGAAAAATGCGGCAAAATATTAAATGCATTGATTGATACACCAAGCAAAAAAAAGAAGAAATTTGGCATCCGAGCGGTGTGCCGCCGATGAGATCTTCGTCACTGTTTGGTCGATGGAAAATGGCACACCGCTCGGATGTCAAAACTTCTTCTTCTTTTCGCTTGGTGCATCAATCAATTGAAAAATTCACAGGAATGCATTACGAATAGGAGACAATCAGTGAAGTACTAGATTTGTAGTAATGAGCTGAATTTTTGCATGATGAGAGGGTCCCAAGAAACAATTAGTTTAAAAAATGTTTCTCAAAGCAGCGTTGTTAAGGCACATGTTGAACTATTTTTGGTTTAGTTGAGAGAAAACTGTTGTTCATCTCTTGTTAGCCCCGAAAAGGAGAACTTGTTCAACAACAGCCGTTCTGTAAACATTGTGAATGTTATGTTTATTCAATGATCGTGCCATCATTTTGCAGCTGTTGTTCAACGATCAAACCTGCTATAATTATTTACAAATATATCAGAAACGTTTTGTGTATAAGATCTTTTTATATAATTGTCTAACAAAGATCGTAGAAACAATTATAGCACATACGCTTCTAGATTCAAAATAACAAATTTTCTACGACAATTACTCCAGCACAATGCAATCAAAATATGGCAATCATTTAAATGTTTATATTTAGTTGAAAAAATTTTGTCAAAAACTTTCTTAAACGTTTCTTTAATATAGCTGTATGAATGAAAGCAAAAAATATTTTTCTTTTTGCATATTTCTCATATGTGAATGATTTGAAACAACTCATTATACCCATATTATTTATATTAACGCAATTCAATCACATTTATATGATAGAACTCACGTCAATGACAAGATTCGAACTCGGGACCTACTGCTTCACTGCTGCCTGCATCTGCTCTTCTCCAATCAGGACTACACACTTAAAACTGATTCTCGAGCTCGGCAGAATAATAAGCCGATTTCAATCGGCAAACTAACATTTTGCTGATGTTTAGCAAACAGAACATGTTTGCCGAGATTGTCCAAAATATTTTACTGAAATATCAGCAAGTGGATTGAAAACTACGAAAACTGACAGCATTTTTTGCTGAGTCCACCGGCAAACATATAGGGCCTGGGACCATTTGGGCAGGAGCACTTATTTTGGGCACTTGCTGCCAGGGATGGCATTCCGCACTGAAAATGTGCACAGTGCAGCTCATTTTCATATTAAAACCGCGCACACTTGCACTCACACTGAGGAGCATGCCATCCCTGCTTGCTGCTATAACTCTGTCAATTTGAAACCGATTGACTTGAATTGTTGCACATGGTTAGATACTGTGCGTATCTGATCGTGTCTCAAAAATCAAGTGAATCGGTTCAAAATTGAATGAGCTATTAGCAGCAAGAGCCCAAAATAGGAGCTCCTGCCCAAATGGTCCCAGACCCTATTTTACTGAAATCAGCAAACAAGATACCCGAGATTTCGGCAATTTTTTCATTCATTGCCGAATTTTGGTACTATCACGCATACCAGGAACCTTAATATTATCAAACTTGCATGAACCTAAAATCTTTTTCCATCGGGTTTCAGCTTATGGTCTTACCTTTCAGAAAAGCCTTTGTTCAAAATATTCTATCGGTAAAAATTGAAATAAATCAAGTTTGAAGATTTTCTATCAAATGAGGTATATTCAGAGCATAATTTTGTTGATCATCCCGAACTGCAAACAACAAGGCATAGTGCGTGACCTGTCACATACCCGATGGTCTCTTCTTAGTTTTCTAAACATTATATTCACTTGTCATTTCTCCGGTATCTGTGCTATATGGTCAGCCCAAGGGGGGTCTGCCGTGGTTAATGAGCTCATTTTTTTTATTTTGTGGGCTTCATGGTCATGCGGTTAGTGGTGGTATACGTTTATGTAGTAAGTCATGGAGTGAGATTCGGAAAAAAACTTTTCGTGAAACGAAAAATTCCTAACTAGCTTCTGTGTGTTGTCGGTTATAGGATGATAATAATATTCAGTCTGTTCAGCGTCTGGCTGAAGACGGTGTGAATTGCCATATTTGTTTATTACCCGTTGCAAGAAAATAGAGAGCGAAAAAGGTGCCAAATCGCTAATAGACCTCCGCTGGTATGTTTAGTCGTTATGGTGTCTTCTACAATAAGTGCGCGAATTGGCCAAGGAATACTGCGCCGAAAACACCGAAATGATTTTTCTTACAGGCGGAGATGTATGGGCGTTTGCGCTTACAAATTTTCGCGCAACGCATAATAATATTTTAAGTAATATGAACATTCGCCGGTACGATTTTCACACCAGCCATCTTCTTTACCCCTACCGCAATATCGCAGCTTTTTCCATCAGACTTTATTTACGTAGTTAGCTTAAGTTATGCCATCGTCCTGCTAACAATTGGGTTGAATACAACTAAGAAGCATCAACGACGGCAGCAATGTGTGTGTGGTGAGGCACACAGTATACCAGAAGACGAGGCACGCTATTTAGCAATGTAAACTTCAATTTTGGACGTCAACTTGTGACGTCATCCTTATCGTCCTTTTTCTAGGATGAAATGATGAGGAGCAATCGATCGTTCAAAAAGTCAATTTTGAACATATTATTTTCAAAAACCCGTATTTTAGTGAAAAATTGAAGTTGCTTTATGAAAATTTCACAGCAACGTCAGAAAATATAGGAAATGATGTGGTCGAAATTTGAATAATTGTAATCCAGTGATTTGGGCCACAACCATCGTCAAAGTTGAAGTATTTATTTGGATGCCCACATTTTCACTCCGTATTGACCATAATGAAGCACCGGTGCAGCAGAAAAGCCGATGTCAATTTGTTCCATTCCATGTTTAGTTCTAAGTTTTTAATAAACAATTAATATTGTATGACGCGTTTACTTAAATTTGCGTATATTAGTTATTTATGATATGACATCCCACTCGTAACACATAGTGTGTTACGCGTAATCCGTTACAAACATATATCAATGAATAGACAATTGTCTATAATTGTCAACTTAAGTTTTGTGTATGAATTTTAAATGTTGGCTACTGTAAAAACTTTATTGTAATTATTATGTATCTGAGAGCTGGCGCGGGCTGCATCAGACGTACTCGTACTAGTGAAGGATGCCGAGCGAAAGCGCTTTATCTACACATTTTTGGCGGAGGAAGTTCCTGCCTAGGGGAGGGGAGGGGAAGGGGGGGGGGTTAGGTCACTACACTGATGGTGTAATATATGATCATGGTGCGAAATAGAATCAAGGTGTTACACACAATATGAATTCCCTATATGGGGTTTCTGCATGCTGTGGTGCTAACATCGCCAATTTTTTTTAAAGTTCTTATAAATTGACCAGTTGATTATTATCGAGCCCTGAAGAAGGTCCGATCCGAGGACCGAAACGTCGGCAAAGATAAGAAACAATCAACGCTTAAACCAAAGACTGCCTAAGCCGTAATCCGAAATTGTGAATCGCCAAGTACTTAACATTGGGATTCTGGGGGCGGCTTTGATAAACGTATCGTATAACTGGCAGTTTGAGTGTTCGATTCTTTGGATGCACTCAATGTTGAATTTTTCGGCTAAGCAGTCAACAAACACTTTCAACAAATCATTTGGTTAGTTCAACAGACACAGAACGAACAAAAATTTTTCCTTTGAAGATGAAAAAAACATTGCAGAAACGTAAAGAAACGCATACCAGGAACCTAAATATTATCAAACTCATGCAAGTTTTTTATTGGCATTTCACACCGTCTTCTGCCAGACGCTGAACAGACTGAATATTATTATCATCATATAACCGACAACACACAGAAGCTAGTGAGGAATTTTTCGTTTCACGAAAAGTTTTTTTCCGAGTCTCACTCCATGACTTACTACATATACACCTACACGTTTACCACCACTAACCGCATGACCACGAAGCCCACAAAATAAAAAAAAATAGCTAATTAACCACGGCAGACCCCCTTGGGCTGACCATATAACACAGATACCGGAGAAATGACAAGTGAATATAATGTTTAGAAAACTAAGAAGAGACCATCGGGTATGTGGCAGGTCACGCACGATGCCTTGTTGTTTGCAGTTCGGGATGATCAACAAAATTATGCTCTGAATATACCTAAATTGATAGAAAATCTTCAAACTTGATTTATTTCCATTTTTACCGATAGAATATTTTGAACAAAGGCTTTTCTGAAAGGTAAGACCATAAGCTGAAACCCTATGGAAAAAGATTTTAGGTTCATGCAAGTTCGATAATATTTAAGTTCCTGGTATGCGTGACTACGCAGCCGCCACCTCAGAAGAAAAAAATACAACAAAATAGTGCCGCATGGTGATGGAGCGATCCGAAAAAAAAAAATGCTGAGATCTGAAGAAAGTGTAATTATATAATTAAAGAATGTATTTTTTCTGACACTGTTGAGTAGAGATGGTCGGGTTTCAGATTTTTCAGACCCGAACCCGACCCGCACCCGAAAAATTTTCAATTTTTAAACCCGGACCCGACCCGAACCCGAGAAATTTTGATTTCGTCAAACCCGGACCCGACCCGAACCCGAGAAATTTTCGTTGATCAAACCCGAACCCGAAAAAATATTTCTCAATGAACCCGACCAAAATCCGAGTCCAAAAATTATTGTTAAATGTATCGTGTATGACAAATAACATAACCCGACTTTAACCCGACTTTGTTCGAACCCGACCTGACCTGACCCGTACCCGAAAGTTTTGAAATTTTTCAAACCCGGACCCGACCCGAACCTGAATTTTTTAAAATTTTCAAGCCCGAACCCGACCCGTACCCGTCGGGTTCGGGTTCGAGTTTGAAAACCCGAAACCAGACCACCTCTAATGGGCACCGACCTTTCAGCAGGGCAAAAGAAAAACCTAGTTGTTATAGGCCAGGGGAAGTGGTTCACCTAGGATGAACCAAACGTCAAATCCACTTTTTCTTTTCATAGAGGCTCTATGAAAAAAAAAGTGTTTTTGACATTTGGTTCATCCAAGGGCGCTCCCCTATAGGATACTGCAAGATGACGTCACGAAGCCGTGCACTGACAGTTCAGCGAGCTTGTTTACATGGACTTAGTCTCTGGCGGAGATCCGGCAAAACTGTTTTTCGATACAATTTCAGTAAAACGGTAATTAGACGATTGGTTTTGTACTAGTAGAGATGAAAATGATCGATATTTCCGTATCATAATGGATTCGGGACGGAAAACGTAAATCCAATTTTCGCCGCTCGTTAAAATTTCTAACACCTTGTAAACAAGCTCGCTGAACTGTCAGACAAAGTGAGGTTAGATCAAGTGCTTGCAGTACCCTATTGACGCATGCTTAAAGTTATAAACATTCATTCATTCATTCATTCATTCATTCATTCATTCATTCATTCCGGCTGTTCGGGTTCGTTTGGAAGTTGACCATCAATGTTAACTTCTTTTCCCGATCAGCCTAGATAGCTGTGTAGTGTCGGTAGCGGTTGTCTCAATTGGCTAAGAATAACACTACGGACCGCCTGATCCAGTGGTAAGAGTCCACTAAACAGGTGACCCCTAATTCATGGTGTTATGCGGCTTTATGCTTACCGTGCCAAAGAATGAATGGTTAGGGGGGTCTAATAAAAACCTAACCACAAACGGAGCCTGTGGAGAATTAGGGCGTCCTCCACAGTATTACGCCCTTACTGCGCTAACCGGAGCAATGGTGCAGTGGACCTTGCGTTTCTCCGAGATAATCAGTTGCCCTTCTTAAGTCTCAAATTTGAGGCTAAATAAGGGCGGGGTTATTCAAATGTTGTTAATTAGCTTACATTACTACCTATATGGATTCGCTTAATGCGTTTTCGCCATTGGCGTTTTTCAATTGACACCGATTTGGTTCGTCGTTGATGTTTCCTTTTTGTGCTGTGATTGTGAAGAGTGTAATCCTGTCTAGTTTGGGTAGTGGCTACGACAAGGAAACCTCAGATCAATTTTCAGCGTAAAAAGCGTATGTAGTCCAAGTGGATCTACTTCAAAAAGTTCAATTTCGTAGGGTATCTTCTGTATAGGTTACCTTATGAACCCAGCTATGCTTTTTTTCATTATAGATGAACTGTCGTGCCTCGAGCATGCTATATTTTAGAAAAACGTTAACAGTATGTTTCTACCTTTCCTTATGGATGCCTTCAAGCAAGCTCTTGTTTTCAGCATCTTTTCTCTGATATTTGGCATCTGAAGTAGCCTAAACATTGATTTGAGATGCTTCACTTTGATGGAATACTTAGGTAGTACAGTTCATGGATAACTTAACATAGAATTGCACCTAACCCAACTCTGCATGAGCAGAATTTGTCAGTTGGTTGACTGATTGGCATGTGTCAGATGAGAACTCTCCATTTGATCTTTTTGCACTTTTGAGTGTTCCTTCGCAAACTTTGCGTATTCAGGCGTTCCGGCTCAACAAGCTAGGGAACCTGTAATAATTGGTTGCGATCACATTTTATGGATAACTCGCTTCCATTGCTACTCCAAGAGAGTTTCATTATGGTTTTGTTATTACAACGCCCTTTATTGTGGTATTCCATAGCTACTGCTTTGAAAGAAGCTTGTCCTCTGTGGTCTGTGCGGACCAAAAGAGGTATTCCTGAATGGCACTCGGACCTGTTCAAGTTCTAAATGTCTTCGGATAAACCAGTCTTTTGTATAGCTACGAATCTTTAGCTTCTACCCCGAGGATTGTAGCTATAGAATCGATTTAGTGGGCACTAAAAAGCTCTGCTTACTTCAAATCTCCTGGAGCAAATGGGGCTTTGTCCTATTTTTCTCCAGAGGGATTTGAGTTTTTCAAACATGCTTTGCACTCTTGTAGTTTTCTATTGGGTATTTTCATGACGTGAAATTACTCTGTAGTTTTATCCCGTAAGGGTGCGTGTGTTGTAAAAAGAAGGAATAAGTTTCAGATTTATCTGGTTACGTCGTTCTTTCTGAAATGCTCGAAACGCATTGTCGATTATCACATCTGTGATGTTCGTCTGGCTAACATGCCTGTTCATGTGAACTCACATGTCTCCCAATTTGGGATGTCCACAGTGACTCTTTTACACAAAGTTGTATACGTTTTCAAGAAAGCACTCGCTCAAACGTAGTTTTTGCTTGGGTGATTTCTTGAATATTGAGGATGCTTTTGATGACGTGCCTTTCTATGTCATATTGAAAGTCGCATGACGTCGCAAGCTACCTCCAATGAGCTATAGGCTCTTTTTACGGTTATGCGTTTTACAGTGTCCATTTCAGGGCACTGATTAACTCCGTTGTGGTATGAGCTATGAGCTCTCGTTGCGCTTATGCGTTCATTCCCTCTTCTAGGGCACCCCTTCCTATTTCATCACCTTTCCCTTTCCCAATTCCCATTCCTTGTCCCATTCTCCCTCAGGTAAATGATGAAATAGGCTCATATGTATGGCGATGGCACAAATGTCCCAAATGGAGGATAACGTGCCTCTGGAGCCGGCCTTCTGATACCGGGTTCGAGTTTGAAAACCCGAAACCAGACCACCTCTAATAGGCCAGGGGAAGTGGTTCACCTAGAATGAACCAAACGTCAAATCCACTTTTTCTTTTCATAGAGGCTCTATGAAAAAAAAAAGTGTTTTTGACATTTGGTTCATCCAAGGGCGCTCCCCTATGGGCACCGACCTTTCAGCAGGGCAAAAGAAAAACCTAGTTGTTATAGGCCAGGGGAAGTGGTTCACCTAGGATGAACCAAACGTCAAATCCACTTTTTCTTTTCATAGAGGCTCTATGAAAAAAAAAAGTGTTTTTGACATTTGGTTCATCCAAGGGCGCTCCCCTATTGACGCATGCTTAAAGTTATAAACATTCATTCATTCATTCATTCATTCATTCATTCATTCATTCATTCATTCATTCATTCATTCATTCATTCATTCATTCATTCATTCATTCATTCATTCATTCATTCATTCATTCATTCATTCATTCATTCATTCATTCATTCATTCATTCATTCATTCATTCATTCATTCATTCATTCATTCATTCATTCATTCATTCATTCATTCATTCATTCATTCATTCATTCATTCATTCATTCATTCATTCATTCATTCATTCATTCATTCATTCATTCATTCATTCATTCATTCATTCATTCATTCATTCATTCATTCATTCATTCATTCATTCATTCATTCATTCATTCATTCATTCATTCATTCATTCATTCATTCATTCATTCATTCATTCATTCATTCATTCATTCATTCATTCATTCATTCATTCATTCATTCATTCATTCATTCATTCATTCATTCATTCATTCATTCATTCATTCATTCATTCATTCATTCATTCATTCATTCATTCATTCATTCATTCATTCATTCATTCATTCATTCATTCATTCATTCATTCATTCATTCATTCATTCATTCATTCATTCATTCATTCATTCATTCATTCATTCATTCATTCATTCATTCATTCATTCATTCATTCATTCATTCATTCATTCATTCATTCATTCATTCATTCATTCATTCATTCATTCATTCATTCATTCATTCATTCATTCATTCATTCATTCATTCATTCATTCATTCATTCATTCATTCATTCATTCATTCATTCATTCATTCATTCATTCATTCATTCATTCATTCATTCATTCATTCATTCATTCATTCATTCATTCATTCATTCATTCATTCATTCATTCATTCATTCATTCATTCATTCATTCATTCATTCATTCATTCATTCATTCATTCATTCATTCATTCATTCATTCATTCATTCATTCATTCATTCATTCATTCATTCATTCATTCATTCATTCATTCATTCATTCATTCATTCATTCATTCATTCATTCATTCATTCATTCATTCATTCATTCATTCATTCATTCATTCATTCATTCATTCATTCATTCATTCATTCATTCATTCATTCATTCATTCATTCATTCATTCATTCATTCATTCATTCATTCATTCATTCATTCATTCATTCATTCATTCATTCATTCATTCATTCATTCATTCATTCATTCATTCATTCATTCATTCATTCATTCATTCATTCATTCATTCATTCATTCATTCATTCATTCATTCATTCATTCATTCATTCATTCATTCATTCATTCATTCATTCATTCATTCATTCATTCATTCATTCATTCATTCATTCATTCATTCATTCATTCATTCATTCATTCATTCATTCATTCATTCATTCATTCATTCATTCATTCATTCATTCATTCATTCATTCATTCATTCATTCATTCATTCATTCATTCATTCATTCATTCATTCATTCATTCATTCATTCATTCATTCATTCATTCATTCATTCATTCATTCATTCATTCATTCATTCATTCATTCATTCATTCATTCATTCATTCATTCATTCATTCATTCATTCATTCATTCATTCATTCATTCATTCATTCATTCATTCATTCATTCATTCATTCATTCATTCATTCATTCATTCATTCATTCATTCATTCATTCATTCATTCATTCATTCATTCATTCATTCATTCATTCATTCATTCATTCATTCATTCATTCATTCATTCATTCATTCATTCATTCATTCATTCATTCATTCATTCATTCATTCATTCATTCATTCATTCATTCATTCATTCATTCATTCATTCATTCATTCATTCATTCATTCATTCATTCATTCATTCATTCATTCATTCATTCATTCATTCATTCATTCATTCATTCATTCATTCATTCATTCATTCATTCATTCATTCATTCATTCATTCATTCATTCATTCATTCATTCATTCATTCATTCATTCATTCATTCATTCATTCATTCATTCATTCATTCATTCATTCATTCATTCATTCAAATTTCAAATTTCAAATTTCTGTGCAGTAGGGTGCGGGCACCGGTTTTGGCCAGTCTAAGGAAAATCATTTTTATAAAAATAACCAAAAATCCAATGAAAGCTACCAATGTGTTAAATGAAAGGTTTCGATCTATACTTAATTAGAAAAATGCAGAAATCAAGCTAATACTTGATTTTTGTATTAAAAGTGGCACTGGCCAAAATAGAAGTATTGCCGCAGTTTTGGCCATATTCTCAGCTTTAGTTTCTATTTTGGCCAATCACGTGCATTTCTTACACACCAAAAATCGATTGAGGGTTTCAGCAAAATTTTGCTGAATTTTGCCGAGCTGAAGGTTTCAGCAAACATTTTGCTGAAATTCAGCAAAATTTTGCTGATTTGTTCAGTAAACTCTGCTGATCGCCAGTAACGTTTTGCTGAAATTCAGCAAACTTTGCTGAAAGTTCAGCAAAAAAAATTACTGGACGCTTCAGCTCGGCAAAATTCAGCAAAATATTGCTGAAAGCGTTTAGTGTGTATGGGAGTGGCCAAATTAGAAGCACCCTGGCCAAAATAGATATATGGGAGCTCATTTTTTAAGGAAACTTATTTTTTTCTTCTAGTTTTTAATCAAAATGTATGGTTTTCACAGCTGTAACAATCATATTATATTAGAATCTACTAGTAAAAATAAATTTATGCTGATTTAGATCGTATCAGGCTGAATACCGCACTATGGCCAAAACTCCGGGCTGGTCAAAACTGAAGCTTCTACCCTACATAATTCTACGTATGTGCAGTACGTATTTCTACGTACGTGTGCTCCACATTAAGGAATAGAATGATTCATCCTGAAACTACTGCAGACATGGATTTCTTCAGATTTTTTTTTTATCCAGGGATTCCTACTGAAATTCTTCCAGGAATTCGCTAAGAAATCTCTTCTGAGATTCCCTATGGAATTCCTCTTGGGATTGCTTCCGGGATTCAAATTCCTTCAAGAATTCCTCCAGGGATTCACCCGGGAATTCCATCTGTGATTCTTTCAGGAACAACTTCCAGGATTATTTTAAAAATGCCTCCAAAAACTCTTTATGGGATTCCTTCAGGAATTCCTCTTGGAATTCTTTTAGAAACTTCTTCAAGAATTAATCCAAGACTTCTTCCAGGAACTGTTTAGAGATTCCCTTAAAAATTGGGATTGCTTCTGAGATTCCTCCTGGGTTTTTTTTTCAGAAACTCTCCCAGGGATTCCTTCATAGAGTTCCTCTACGTACTCTTTTTAGGATTCTTTCAGAATTTCCTCAGGAATTTCAACGGTTTCTTCAGACTTTCAGTTTCTTTAGTAATTACTCGTGGGGTTTGTTCAGAAACTCCTCCTAAAATTGTATCAGAAATTAATCCTTGGATATCTTCACGAATTCTTCCTGGGATGCCTAAAAGAATTGTTCCAGGGATTCTTCCAAATATTTCTCCGGGAATTCTTCCAGAATTCCTCTGGGAATTCTTGCGTGGATTCCTCTAAAAATCCGTTCTTCTATAAATTCGTCCAGATACTCCTCTAGGAATTCCTCCAGAGATTCCTACAAGTATTCCACTAGAGATTTTTTTTTGTTTATATTCATTCAGGTACTCCATTGGTTGTTCAAGGAAATTCTCTAGGAATTCCTTCATTGAGCTCTCTAGGGATTCCTCCAGGAATTCGTCTAGAGATTCCTCCAGGAATTTCTCCAAGCATTCCTCCAAGAGTTACTCCAAGGATTTCTATAGGGATACCTCTGGGATTTCATGCAGGGACTCCTCCAGGAAAATCTTCAAGAATTCCACCAGGAATTACCCCAGGAATTCCTTCAGAAATAACTACAACAATTTATCCAGAAATTTCTCCATGAAATCCTGTAGGGATTCCTTCAGAAACTTTTCCCGGGTTGTTTAGTGTATAAAATATTTCTATTTTCTATAGCCTTATCGGAAGAGCTCATTTTTCTGAGTATAACGTGATTTATTGCGTTCCAGTTCCATTGTTTTGATGGTTGAATAAACAAAACATTTTTAATTTCCGTGGATAGAATGACAGTTCAATCGATAAAATGACAATTCGACCCAAACAAAAAAAATCCCCTTACAAACTTTAAATGCATTTTGAAAATAGTTCCCGAACATTAAAAATTATGAAATTTTGGATTTCGACTAATTTTTGAACGGAGATTCCGATTATGTAATAATCTCGAAGCCCCTAAAGAAACCAATTTATGCAAGAATTATTCCAAGAATTCCTTCAGGGATTCCTGCATGCATTCCTGCATGCATACCTCTCGAGATTCTTTTAGGAATTCCTTCAAGGATTTTTACGGAATTCTCCACGAAATCCTTCAGGGATTCCTTCAGAAGCACCCCCAGGAAATTCTCCCGTAACTTATCCAGGAATTATTCCAGGTATTCCTCCAAGCATTCCTCCATGATTTCATCCAGAAATTTTTCCAGGAACTCCTCCAGGAATTCTATCAAGGATTCCGCCAGGAATTACCCCAGGTATTTCTTCAGGAATTCCTAGGGAACGTCCATAAATTACGTCACGCAAAAATTGGCCATTTTCAACCCCCCCTCCCCCCTATGTCACACTTTTTGTTTGGGACCTCTGAAATTTTTATATAAGTCGTCACACTTTGCTGAAACAAAGCGTGACGTAATTTATGGACGTTCCCCTACACATATTTATCCACGAGCTGATCCAGGAATTTCTCCAGGAAATCCTCTATGAATTTCTTCAGAAATTATTTCAGGTATTTATTCAGGGATTTCTTCGGAAATTATTTCAGGATTTCCTCCAGGAGTTTATTCAGAAATTTCTTCAGGCATTCGTCCTGAAATTTCTTCAAGGATTATTCCTTCTCCAAGTTATTCCTTTAGAAATTCCTCCAGGTATACTTTCAGAAATTCCTCCAGGGATTCCGCCAAGAATGTATTAAGAAGTTCATCCAGCGATTTCTCTAGAAGTTGCTTCAAGGATTTCTCAAAGAATTTCTCTAGGGATTTCCCCAGGAATTCCTCCTGGGATTCTGCCAGAAATTTGTCCAGAAGTTCCTCCATGCATTCCTCAAGAAATTGCTTCAGAGATTCCTTCAGTAAATTCTCCAGGGATTTTTCAATGAAGTCTCCCAGGAATTCTTTTAGGATTTTCTCCTGATATTTCTCTAAGGATTCCTTCAGGAATTCCTCAAGCCAAGAATTTCTTTAGTAATTTCTCTAAAGATTCCTCCAGGAATACCTGAAGAGGTTTCTTCAGATTTTTTTCCAGGGACTCCTCCCAGATTTCCTCTAGGGCATCCTCCAGGAATTCACCTAGGGATTCCTTCATTATCAGGGAATTCCTCCAGTAATTCATCTAGGGATTGCTCCGGAATTCTACCAGAGGTCCCTCCCAGAATTCCTCCAGAGATTCCACTAGGAATTCATATAGGAATTTATCCAGGGATTGCTCCAGGCATTCGTCTAGGAATTTCTTCAAAAATGTCTCCAAGAAATCCTTAAAAGCTTAAAATATTGTTTCAGAAATTCCTCCAGGGATTCCTCTAAGAATTTCTCTAGTGATTTCTCCAGGAACTTACTTTCAGAAAATCCTCCATGAATTTCTCAAGGGATTCCGTCAAGAATTTGTCCACAAGCTCCTCCAGCGATTCCTTAAGGATTTGCTTCAGGGATTGCTCCAGGAATTCTTCCAGGGGTTTCTCTAAGAATTCGTAGCTCCTGGAATTCGTCAAGGAATTCCTCCAATGATTCGTTCAGAAATTTGACAAGGAACTCCTTTAGGGATTCCTTAAGCGATTTCTTCAAAAATTTCTCCAGTAATTGCTCCCATAATTGCTATACAACTCCTCCTTTTGTTGGAGCCCGTGGCGTAGTTGGTCACACGTTCGCTTCATATGCGGATGGTCATGGGTTTGATTCCCAGCCCCGGCACTTGCAATTTTTCGTCAGTTGCTTTTCCCCCGAGAGCAACTGACACTGACCCTCTTCTGAGCCCCATGGCTCAAACGGACCCGGATACCTGGACATCGGCGAACTGCTACTCATAATGGACCCCCTAATCGGACTGGAAAGGAACAACGGCCACCCATCATCATCCTTGTGCTCATCATTCTACTAGGTATAAAGTAGAAAAAGTGAAAGCAGCAGAAAGGCACCAGTTCGATAAAGTAGAATAAGAATCTAGGCGCTGTACAAAATGTAAATGCAGTTGTCAATTGAAATTGCTCACGTAGTGCCCCAGTGGACAATAGAGCTGTAAATTAGGTTAAGTGATTAAGAATAAAAAAAAAACTCCTCCTTTCAGAAATTCCTCCAGGGATTCCTACAGGCATATCTGCAAGAACTCCTCCAGGGATTTCTCCAGGAATGCCTTTCTTTATGGATTGCTCCAGAGTTCTTTCAGAAATTGCTCCAGGAATTCCTTTAGTGATTCTTCTCTCGGGATTTTTTCAAAAATTTATTTAGGGGTTCGGTCTGAAATTTCTGAAATTCGTCCATTATCTTTTCCAGGGATTCAGCCAAGATTTTTTATAGGATAACCCATTGGATAACCTGATTTTTTTCTGAATTACTAGAAGGATTTCTAGAGAAATTCCTCCATCGATTTGTATTGGAATTCTTTAAGATAATTTTAGAGGAATACTGAAGCAAGAAAATTCTACAAGAAGTCATCGAAAAATTCTTTTATGCAATTCAGTAACATAATTTACATTTTATATTACTCATTTTGGTATCATAATGGCCATTTTCTCCGAACTGGCTCATTATGCAACTGAAATGAGTTGCATAATGAAAAATAGTTGTATAATGTTCATAATGTAACTCATTTGAGTTGCATTATGAACATTATGCAACTCAAATGGGTTGCATTATGAAAAAATCATTGCATAAAATTTTGTATGGATCTCGTTGAAAAAATCAACTTTTTGCAACTCGTTACATAAATAACTATTACAATCATCTGATTATCACAAAACTATCATGAAGAGACCCTTGAAAGTTAAAAGGTTCATGTATCCTATTCGGTTGTGTAACCTTACTATTTGAAACGAAATCACCTCATATTACAGTGGTTGTTTTTATCAACTAAGCTCTATAACAGTAGGGATAGCCCATAACATCCAAAAAATATATAACAATGCTTATTGTTCCTCGAACTACTTTGCTAAATACAGTGGATTATGTAACATTACTTAACTTAGCGGCAAAGCCATTATAACAAGTGTAGATCTGAAGCTATAGTCTCCGAAGTAGTTTGGTTGATCTGGAAAATCTCATAGCTGTCTTGGAATCAATCATGAAATGCTAGGGGGATTACAGATTACAGTTGGATGTGTAATGTTACAATTAATTATGAGAATAACTACTGTTTCTGTCAAGAGTTTAACTTCAGGATATTTGGACGGCCCAAAATGTCCCAAAGGTTCATAATAATATATAGGTAGTAGGCTTTAGGTTGATACAGTAACCGCGATTGATTATGCAACGTTACTCAGTAAAACAGCAATGGCTGCTGTTACGAGTGTAGATCTGAAGTCCGAAACTCCAAGGTTGCTTGACTAAGCTGGAATATACCTATAGTGTCACTAAATACCATTTCAAGAGCTTGACGGACCTCAGCAGATTATGCAATGCTATTTATTTATGGCAAAAAAACATAAACCTTTTCTTATAGATTTGTAGAGCTTCATTACAGGACAGTTTGGACGACCTTAAATGTCCCAAAGGCTTATAATAATATCGAATAGACTTTAGATTGGTCGTGTAACCGATCGATTATGCACCGTTAGCCATTACAACAGATATGGTTACTGTTACGAGTGTAGACCTGATTTTCTGAACTCCAAGTCAAACTGACTTGAAATAATCCCTAATAGTGTATATAAATAAAATTGTAGATTTAAAAAGATTCACGAATCCAAATAGATTATGCAATGCAACTATTTATGGCGAGAACACAACATTATTCTTGTAGATTTGATGGACTTTACTATAGGACAGTTTGGAACCCCTAGAATATCCCAGAATATAAAACACCTTTTGATATTCTTGACGAAGGTTAAATATGAATACATATGAGCGTAAACCATATCCAAATTCAGCTTTTAGAACAACCGGTATATAAATTATTTCGTTTCTCCAAACTTCATGGTGTTCAGGATGTTCTAGGTTGTCAGTAAAGTCATGAATACAAATATTTCCATTTTTTCCACAATAATGGACTCAATTTGCAACAACTTTGCCGAAGAAATTAAAATTGGATTTTACGAAATTAATTACCGATTTGGAACTAAAATTTATGAGCATTGTGAAAACGTCCCTGATATGCAGCTAAAATTCAGGGGACGCATTTATGAAAATTATGATCTAAACACATGCCAAGTCAAAACCGTAAAGGAAGGTTCATTTATTACGTCCATCGTTTTTCGGGATTTTTAGACCCCCCCTCCCCCCTCTGTCACGCTATTCCCCTATACCTAATACACGTACTGTCACACTTTTATAGTCTCCCCCCCCTCCCCCAAATGGTGGACGTAATTTTTGAACGTTCCCTAATAACAGTATTTTGTCTTTTTTCTTGCTTTCGTATAAAAAAAGTGCAATCAACGTACTCAAACAATTTCATCAAGAATTTCTTTCAAAAAAAAAAAAAGACGCGGACACCGTCTTCAGCCAAAGGCTGCACAGACTGAATGAAACTTAACACTAGACAAGGGACACATGGAGCATGCACCAGTGGATACGGAGGAGAAACTATTCTCACGAAAAGTTTCATCGCCCGGAGCGGGAATCGAACCCTCACCCCACAGCATGGTGCGATTAGAAGCTTGGTGACCCTAACCGCACGGCTACGAGGCTCCAATTATTCCTTGAAGGGTTTCTACGAGAATTCCTTACATACCTTGCCTTCGGGAATATATATTACGATGATTTATCTAGCAGTTACTTCAAAGACTTTTACGAAAATTCCTCTAAGATTTACTGCAGAACTTTTTTCATGGATTGCTTTAGAAATTCTTCCAAGCATTGATTTTGGAATACTTGAATTGATTCCTTCAGGAACATCACCAAGAATTTCTTCAGGATTTTTTTCCAAAATGTATCAAGGAATCTTTCAAAAATTCCTTCAAGGATTATTTTACCTTGCAAATTCTTTCAAGTATCCTTCAGGAATACCTTTTCGGATCCCTTCATAAAGTCCTTCAAGGAATATGTCATGAAGTCCTTTAACGAATTCTTCAGATGAACCTTAAGGAATTTCTCCAAGGATCCTTTCAGAGACTTCTCAAAGAAAGAATGTTGCAGGAGTTCCTCATGGAAAATATCTTTGATGAATTTCTGAGATCATGCTTGATCAGTCATGGCTCTTCAATGGATCCTTGTGAGATTTTTAAAGGAATTTCGGAGGAATTCCTGAAAGAATTCTTGTAAAAATGCTTGCAGGAATTTTTGGAGAAAATTTTAAAGGAATCCTCGAAGAATCTTCTAGATGAATTCTAAGATGTATTCGGAAATAATCATTGAGTTTATTTTGGAAATATCTTTGATAACATTCTTGACGGATTACTACAGTACTATGAAGTAGTAGAAGAAGTACTAGATGTTTTATGAGGAATTACGTAAAGAATTCCTGAAGAAAAGCGAAGGGAGTTCTGGAAGAATCAATTATGAAATGCCTAGATTCTTTTTCAAAGATATTAATGGTAAATCGTAAAAGTTATCTCTTGGAGTTCCTCGTTTGGAACAAATGCAAGCGTTAAGAAAATTTCTTAAAAGCTTCGTTAAGGACATCCGGACGAAATTGGTGTTATCGCTAAGTAAATTTTTAATGGTATCAATAGATGGAAACCTAAAGAATTCATTGAAAAATTTCCAATAAAATTTCTTGGAGGAATTTCTGTGAGAATTCTTGAAATAATTCTTACAATTTTTATTTGAATTTTCCTTTGGAAATTTCTTTTGGAACTCCGTGCAGCAATTCGTTAAAGAATAGTTTAGAAAATTTATTTGGAAATTCCTTCGGCAGTTATTCTGAAAATTTCCTTCGGAAATTGGTTTGGGAATTCCTTAAGTATTTTTTTTTCACAATTCTTTCTTCATTATTTTTAAATAAATTTTTTGGCAATTCTTTTGAAAAATGTCTCAGCTATTGTGTTCGCAATTCCTTTGGTAAAAATATTCAAGATTTTTTTTTTACGAAATCGGTTATATGTTTCATTGAAAATTCCTTTAGTTTTTTTTGGAAAAACCTTTGGAAATCTTTTTAGCTTTTTTTTTTAATTCCTATAAGATTATTTTTGGGATTTTCTTGCACATTTGTTTTTTGAAAACTATTTCGGCAATTTCTTCGAAATTTGGTTCGGTAACTCATTCGGAAATTTCTGGGCAATAATATTCGAAATTGATGTAGGTTTTTATTTTATAAAATATCTACGGCATTACTTTTCGAAATACTTTGGGCAATAGCTTCAGAAATTTATCAGGCAACCCCTGCTGCGGGATTCCCTTCAGCAATTTTTTTGGAAGTTTCACCGGCAGTCCCTTTGCTAATATACCTGACAATTATTTTTGAAATTCTTTCAATAGTTGCTTTCAGAATTCATTCGGCAGGTATTCTGAAAATTCTTCAATCAATTCGTTTGTAAATTGAAGCGGTAATTTTAGAATATGTCTCCGGTAATTCTCAGAAAATTTTAGGTTTTATGAGATACACTCTTGCGAATTAAAAAAAAACAAGAATTTACAATGGAACGGCTGAAGATTTTGTTTCATATAACTTTATTATCGAGAGCCGAAAGCCGAAGAAAATCTCAAAATAATTATCTAAAAGAAATGTATGGAGGAATACCAGCAGAATTTCTTTGGGGGATTTCTGTGAGAATTGAAAGATTTCTTACATTTTTTAAATTTAAATCTGTTGAATCCTTGGAGAAATGGCAAGAGAATTTATTGGATGAACTATTAAAGAAACCTTTGCAAAAACTCCTGGAGGAAGTTTGGGAAGAATTTGAAAGAATTCCTTTAGGATTTGTAATTAAACCTTGGTAGAATTCCTAAAGCGATCCCTGGAAAAAGCCCAACAGTAATCCTCAGTAGAGCACTTGGAGAAATTATTGAATTGATAAAATCTTCTCTGAGGTTCCTAACAAGGGGCCGGATCACAACGTCCGAGGCCATACAGTCCCGGTCGCTTAGTCGCGTTTTTTTGCGAAATAATGTCCAAAAGTTTGGATGCGTCATAATATCCTATGTGCCTTCTTTCCTTGGACTTCGTGGCGTATCATCACGTTCGGACGTTATGCCCCGGAAAAATGCGCCATAAAGCCCTGGGACATTATGGCCTCGGACGTTATGATACTGCGGACGTTATGATAGTCGCGTTTTTTTGCGAAATAATGTCCAAAAGTTTGGATGCGTCATAATATCCTATGTGCCTTCTTTCCTTGGACTTCGTGGCGTATCATCACGTTCGGACGTTATGCCCCGGAAAAATGCGCCATAAAGCCCTGGGACATTATGGCCTCGGACGTTATGATACTGCGCCACGTCCGAGGCCATAATGTCCCAGGGCTTTATGGCGCATTTTTCCGGGGCATAACGTCCGAACGTGATGATACGCCACGAAGTCCAAGGAAAGAAGGCACATAGGATATTATGACGCATCCAAACTTTTGGACATTATTTCGCAAAAAAACGCGACTAAGCGACCGGGACTGTATGGCCTCGGACGTTGTGATCCGGCCCCCTCGGACGTTATGATACTGCGCCTCCTAACAATATCTTTGATTAACCCTCCTTTGGCATTAGGGTCATTTTTGACCAAAACCGTACACTACGTCAGCGAGCTGCTGCCAACGTGATGCAAAAGGAAGGTTAAATTCCGAAAGTTTTTTTTTTGAAGAAATATTTAAGAAATCCTTGGAAAAATCCCGTGGGAATTCTCGAAGCGATTCCTGAAGAATTCTCGATGGAAATCCTAAATAAAACCTTAAACTTCCATTAATCACTTAAAAGATGCTTCAAGGTATTCTTAAAAAAATCTTGAAAAAAGGGGCAAAACAGTTATCCTTGGAGAAACTTCTGAAGAAATTATTCGATTTTATCTTATCAAATCAGGTACCTGTTCCTTTACTATTTTCATTCTACTGAAAACAAAGGAATGAAGCGCTTTTTTATTTTTGTTAGAAGTACAAAAATTACGTAATCAATCGGTGCGGTAATCGCTTTGTTTTCGAATATTATGAATTTGGGATTGTATGATTACTAAGGGGCGATTTCTTCACTCTGGCTTAAGCGTTAAACCAGGTTTAACTATATGGGTAAGCCTGGCTTACCGGTTAAGCCGAGGTGAAGAAATCGGCCCTAAGGCACGTTGACCCTACTAGGAATCCTTAGAGATTGTTTTAAACGAATTTTCGGAGGAATTTCTGGAGGAATCAATCATAAATCTTGAAAAAAATCCTGACTGAGATGCTTGATGGAAACTTAGAATGATTTTTCAAAAGATTTTGCGAAATAATTTTTAAGGAGTCTTATCAAAAATCGCAAAAGATGTTTAAAAAAAATCCTGAAGAAATCCATGGGGAAACTCCTAGAGTAGATGGATATTAAAGAATTCGTTGGAAGAAATCCAGAAGGATTTTTGGAAGGAATTTCTACCAAACTTCCTCTAAGAATTTTCTTAGAGGAACTTCTGTAGGGATCCTTGGAGGATTTCTTTTTTAAATATTATCCAATTGGTTCTTTGGGAATTTCTTGGAGGATATCTAGGATGAATCTGTTAATAAAACTTCAGAGAAACTCCTTGAGGAATCCTTGCAGATTTTATTTTTAAGAAAAAAGAGGATTGCAGTAATTATTGGAGGAATCCTTGGAGGGATTTCTAAAGGAATCCTTGGAAGAACTTCTTTTGAAATCTTCAAAGGAACGCCAAGATGAGTAATGCATGCTTGAGGAAATACCAAGATAAATTCTTGGATATATCTATAGAGAAATGCTTGACTTCTGTGGAAAAATCATTTAAGGGATATTTGGAGGATCTCCTGAAAGAAACCATGGAGGAATGTTTGAAGAAATTCTAGAAGGACTTCTCTTCCTCTGACGGAATTCCGATGGAATTTGTTGGAAAAATATCTGGTTCCAAAAAAATCATTGGAATACTTTTGTAGTGGTTTTTCTAGAATTTCTTAAGATTTCTTATAGATGAATCCTCAGAGATATTATTGAATCCCTGATGGACTTCCTGAACAAATGTTTCGAGAAATACTTGAGAAAGCCTTTGCATGAATCTTTCAAAGTACTCTTAAGTACTTTTGAAAACATGCTCGGAGACAACACTGTAAGAATACCTGATGGGGTATTTAGCGAAATACTGAATGACACACTTGCGCTAACCACTTCAAAGATTCTTGAAGACAAATTATTATTCAGGAAGGTTTTTTTTAAAGAAAATGGTAAAGCAATCTTTGAAGGACTTCCAAAGGGATTACTTGATGAAATTTCTTAATAAATTCGACATTATTCTTAGAAAATAATCTTATGCTCATGGATGGAACTCCGGGATGTATCCTTGCAGAAATCCCTGAAGAAATTCATAAAAGAATATAGAAAATCCTTCCGTCAGTCCGTTGGTCACCACCGCCAGCATCACGCTAATGCTGAGTTCGAAAGCCGAGATTTTTTTCAACGTTCTATACAAAATACAAAATACGGCGTGATCATTTGAGAGCTAGAAAGATAGATTTGTCATTGTAAAATATGTACATCTGTAATTTTCATGGGGGCCCACAAATTAGGTTCCGCACCGGGCCCCCAAATTCCTAGCTACGCCACTGACTGAATGAGGGAATTAATTCAGCCGTTTTTATGTTGGGGTCATATATGTATGACCCCTCCGACTCCAAAGGATTAAGAGGGAAGAACTTGTAGTGACCGCATTCGGTAATTTGGCCAAACCCTCAGAGAGGGTACTCAAAGATTTAACTGAGTTCATAGCTCATGAGATCTGATTATAAGAACAACAAATAAAGGCAGTTAATTGTAGATCATGGACGTAAACCACTGGCGTAGCCACGGGGGTTTTTTTAGGGTTACCCCCCTGTCGTGTTCGTGCGCCGTT